>NC_134875.1:51374981-51692481 GCF_049852395.1 Peromyscus maniculatus bairdii
TTTCTTCCTTTATCATGTGCTTCTGTTAGCATATCTAAGAAGTCATTGCCAAATCCAATATAAAAAAGCATTTCCTCTATGTTATCTTCTGAGCTATTATGTTTTTTGCGCTGTTTAGGTCTTTGATCCATTTTGAGTTAATTTTTGCATATGGCTTAAGATAAGGATCCTGTCACTTGTTGCTATTCAATTTTCCCAGGACCTCTTTTTTAAGACTATTCTTTCTGCACTGAATGATATTACTGCTCTGTTCAAAGATTATTTACCCTATGGATGAGAGTTTATTTCTGGGCTTTTTAGTGGTATATGTGTCTGCTTTATGCCAGTAGCATGCTGTTGTTTTGTTTGCTTTCGAGACAGGGTTTCTCTGTGTAGTCCTGGCTGTCCTGGAACTCACTCTGTAGACCAGGCTGGCCTCAAACTCACAGAGATCCTCCTGCCTGTCCCTCCAGAGTGCTGGGATTAAAGGTGTGTTCCACCATGCCTGGAATGTAGCATGCTCTTTTAATTTTTGTAGTAAGTTTTAAAATCAGGAAGTAATAACATGTAATACTTATGGTATTTTTTCACATTGTCTTGACTATTTTGGTGGTCCCTTAACATTCCATGTATATTTTAGAGTAGAATGTTTTATTTCTACAAAATCAAATCATTGATAGTTTGGTAGGGAGTGAATTGAATGTGTAGAGAGAGAGCTTAGGTTAGTGAGGATTTCTTAACCGTATTAAGTCTTCTAAATGAGCATGAGTGCTTACCTGCTATTTGTGTTTTTTGATTTCTTTAGTTTTTTTCAACTGCATCTTCTAGCTTTCATTATATAGATCTTGCTCCTCAGAGAAAATGCTTTGAACTCTTGTTGAGTTTATTAGTTGTATGCGCAGACATATATCTGTGTAAGAATTAAGAACTCTGCCTAATACCTGTTGATGTAAAAGACTTCTGGTATTTTCTTCTTGTGGTTTTATAATTACACATTTTATATTTACTGCTAATCCATTTTGACTTGGTATTTTTATAACATGAGATCTAGAATGAGATTGACTTTTCTTCCTATGAATGCTTGAGCACCAGTTACTCAAAGGAGCATCCTTTTCCCCACTTACTTACCTTCACATTCTTTTCAAAAATTATATATATATATATACTTAATATTATAGTAGTTCTATAATACTATTATAGAACTTAATATTATACTACTATAATATATATATATATACTTAATATTATAGTAGTTCTAGAAATTTTGTGACCAAGAGAAGAAAAAGTAAAGATATCCACTCAATACTTCTATTTTAAATGGAATAAAAGTAGAAAAATAGTATCAATAAGACACAGGGAATTTATAAATATACAAAAAATACATCATTCTACCAGATGAGTGGATCAAAACTAAATCCCATTCCCTCTCAAATTGATGATTACGTGTGTGTATGTATGTGTGTGTGTGTGTGTGTGTGTGTGTGTGTGTTTGTATTTTTGTTTATATATAAAACCTGCTCAGTCCATATAGTCTTGCACAACATTTATATATAAACATACATTAATTGATGTGCGTGTGTGTGTGTGTGTGTGTGTGTGTTTATATACAAAACCTGCTCAATCTGTTTAGTGTTGCAAATATTGGTTGGCATGTCAGCTAGTGGTTGTATCATGCAGGTCTTATTTAGGCAGCCATATTATTGAGACTTTATGGGTATAGCTTCTCATGCCTTTTTGATTGAGGTTTTTAGCTTGCTTATTTTAATGTATTGGGTTATTTTGATAAGATAGGATTTACATCTATTATTTTATTCGTTCATTTATGGAATTAGTTTTGTCTAGTATGTCATTTTAATTAACTTTTTGATTCCCCCTCCCACCCTCATCAGTGTGTGTGTGTTTTATTCCAGTCCTGATTATCTTTTTTTTATTCTTTACGGACTTATAATTTACATCCCAAAAGCAGTTTCCCCTACCTCCACTACCATCCCCTCCCACCTGTACCTTCCCTGTCCCCCATTTCCCTTCCAAAAAAAAAAAAAAAAAGAGCAGGCCTCCCAGGGATATCAGTTGAACACATAGTAATAAGCTACAAGAAGACTCGGCACAAACTCTCATATCAAGGCTGGATGAGGCTTTCCAGTAGGAGGAAAAGGATTCCAAGAGCAGGCAAAGGAGTCAGGGACAACCCCCACTCCCACTGTTAGGAGTCCCACAAGAACACAAAGCTACACAACCATAACATATATGCAGTGGACCTAGCTCAGACTCATATAGGGTCTGTGTTTGTCATTTCAATCTTTGTGAGCTCCCATGCGCCCTGCTTCATTGATTCTGTTGTGTTCTTGTGGTTTCCTCAACACTCCCTCTGGTTCCTACAGTCCTTCCTCCCCTTCTTATATGGGGTTCCCCTGGCTTTGTCTAGTGTTTGGCTGTGGGTCTCTGTATCTGTTCCCATCAGTTGTTGGACAATGCTTCTCTGATGACAATAGAAGAATATCATTAGGAATTAAGGATTACAACTAACATCTTAGATTAAACAAATTAGTTTGCATTAATGACAACTTAATTTTTTAAGTGGTTTTAATTTGTTTTGGTTTTTTACATCCCTACCGCAATTTCCTCTCCCTTCTCTCCTCCTACCCCACCCCCCACCTCCCCTCTTCCACCCCCTATCCACTCCTGTTTCTGTTCACAAACAGACAGATCTCCCATGGATATCAACCAAACATAGCATATCAAGTTTCAGTAAGACTAAGCACCTCCTCATGTATTAAGGCTGTACAAGGCAACCCAGTAGGACAAATAGGGTCCTAAAAGCTGGCAAAAGAGTCCGAGACAGTCCCTGCTCCCTCTGTTAGGAGTCCCACAAGTAGACCAATCTACACAACTGTAACATATATGCAGAGGGCCTAGGTCAGTCCTGTGCTGGCTCCTTGGTTGTCAGTTCAGTCTCTGTGAACCCCTAGGAGCCCAGGTTAGTTGATTCTGTGGGTTTTCTTGTGATGTCCATGAACCCCTGGCTCCTATAATCCTTCCTCCTCCTCTTCTGCAGGATTCCCTGAGCTCCACCTAATGTTTAGATGTGGATCTCTGCATCTGTTTCCATCAGTTGCTGGGTGACTCCTCTCTGATGACAATTGGGCCAGGCACCAATCGATGAGTATGGCAGAATATCGTTAGACATCATTACATTGACATCTTTCTTTCTTTCTTTCTTTCTTTCTTTCTTTCTTTCTTTCTTTCTTTCTTTCTTTCTTTCTTTCTTTCTTTCTTTCTTTCTCTCTTTCTCTCTTTCTCTCTTTCTCTCTTTCTCTCTCTCTCTCCTTCCTTCCTTCCTTCCTTCCTTCTTTCTTTCTTTCTTTCTTTCTTTCTTTCTCTCTTTCTCTCTTTCTCTCTTTCTCTCTTTCTCTCTCTCTCTCTCTCCTTCCTTCCTTCCTTCCTTCCTTCCTTCCTTCCTTCCTTCCTTCCTTCTTTCTTTCTTTCTTTCTTTCTTTCTTTCTTTCTTTCTTTCTTTCTTTCTTTCTTTTCTCTCTCTCTCTCTCTCTCTCTCTCTCTCTCTCTCTCTTGGTCAGTTGTGTTTGGCTCTATCCTAGGTCTCTGGGCTGTCCAGCCTCTGGGTCCTGGTGCTCCAGGCAGTGTTAGGTGTGAGTTCACTCTTGTGGCATAGGTCTCAGGCTAGACCAGTCATTGGTTGGCCACTCCCACAATTTCTGTACCACCTTACCCCAACATATCTTGTGGGTAGAACAAATTGTAGATTGAAGGTTATGTGGCTGAGTTGGTGGTATCCCAGTCCCTTCACTGAAAGTCTTGCCTGGTAATAGGAGATGGCCAGTTCAGACTATGTATCCCCTATTGCTAGGAGTCTTAGCTGGGGTCACCCTTGTAGATTCCTAGGAGTTTCCATTATACTAGATTTCTACTTCACCTCAAAATGCCCCCTTTTCCAGTCATCTCTTCCAGTATACTCTCCCGCATTCTCCCCACCCAGTCACTCCTGTTCCCATCCTCACCCACCCCAAGTCCACCCTGGAAATCTATTTCCCCTTCCCAGAGAGATCCAAGTATCCCCCCCTTGAGCCCTCCTTGTTACTTAATTTCTCTGGGTCTGTGGATTGTAGCATGATTATTCTTTGCTTTACGGCTAATAACCACTTATGAGTGAGTACATGCCATGTTTGTCTTTCTGGGTCTGGGTTACCTCATTCAAGATGATTTTTTTTCTAGTTCCATCCATTTGCCTGCAAATTTCTTGATAACATTGCTTTAACAGCCTAGTAATACTACATTGTGTAAATGTACCACATTTTCTTTATCCATTCTCCAGTTCAGGGACATCTAGGTTGTTTCCAGTTTCTGGCTATTACAAACAAAGCTGCAATGAACATAGTTGAGCAAGTGTCCTTGTGGTATGATGGAGTGTCCCCTGGGTCTATCTCCAAGAGTAGTATAGCTGGGTCTTAAGGTAGATTGATTCCTAACTTTCTATGGAACCACCATATTGATTTCCATAGCAGTTGTACAAGTTTGCACTCCCACCAGTAGTGGACAAGTGTTCCCCATGTTCCACATTCTCACCAGGGTGAGCTGTCACTTGTGTTTTTAATCTTAGGCATTCTGACTGGTGTAAGATGGAATCTCAGAGTCGTTTTAACTTGCATTTCCCTGATGGCTAAGGATGTTGAAGATTTATTTGTTTCTCAGCCATACGAGTTTGCTCTGTTGAGAGTTCTCTTTTTAGATCTGTACCCCATTTTTAATTAATTGTATTATTTGTTTTTTTTTTGTTGTTGTCTAATTTCTTGAGTTCTTTATATATTTTGGAAATTAGCCTTCTGTCAGATGTGGGCTTGGTGAAGATCTTTCCCATTCTGTACGCAGTCATTTTGTCCTATTGATGGTATCTTTTGCCTTACAGAAGCTTTTCAGTTTCATGAGGTCTCACTTATTAATTATAATGTTGATCTTAGTGTCTGCGCTATTGGTGTCCTGTTCAGGAAGTTGTCTCCTGTGCCAAAGTGTTTAAGGCTATTTCCCAATTTCTCTTCTATCATGTTCAGTGTATCTGGTTTTATGTTGAGGTCTTTGATCCACTTGGGTTTGAGTTTTGTGCAGGGTGATAGATATGGGTCTATTTGCATTCTTCTACATGCCAACATCCAGTTAGACCAGCACCATTTGTTGAGGATGCTGTCTTTTTTCCATTGTATAGTTTTGGCTTCTTTGTCAAAAATCAGGTGTCCATAGGTATGTGAATTTACGCCCAGGCCTTTGATTTGATTACATTGATCCACGTCTGTTTTTATGCCAAGACCATGTGGTTTTTATTACTGCAGCTCTGTAGTTGAGCTTGAAATCAGGGATGGTGATACCTCCAGAAGTTCCTTTGTTGTACGGGGTTGTTTTAGTTATCCTGGGTTTTTTTTTTGTTGTTGTTGTTTTTCTACATGAAGTTGAGTATTGTTCTTTCAAGGTCTGTAAAGAATTGTGTTGGGATTTTAATGGGGCTTGTGTTGAATCTGTGGATTGTTTTTGGTAAGATGACCATTTTTACTATGTTAATCCTACCTATCCATGAGCATGAGAGATCTTTCCATCTTCTGAACTCTACAATTTCTTTCTTCAAAGACTTCAAGTTCTTGTCATACAGGTCTTTCACTTGCTTGGTTCGAGTTACACCAAGATATTTTATATTATTTAGAGCTATTGTGAAGGGTGTTGTTTCCCTGATTTCTCTCTCCACCTGTTTATTGTTTGTATATATATATATATATGAGGCATGCTGATTTCTTTCAAGTTAATCTTGTATCCGGCCACTTTGCTGAAGGTGTTTATCCCTGGTAGAATTTTTGGAGTTGTTTATGTATGCTCTCATATTGTCTACAATTAGTGATACTTTGCTTCCTTTAATGGCAACTTAATTTTAACCATATCTAAAATGTGTGTTTCTGTTCTCTTTACTTATACTTTTATTATACAGATTACATCTGTATAGATTTTCAAGTACATTAGCAGTTTTGTAATTACTGCTTTATATCAGATAGGATGAAAAGTAGTTACAAAGGAAATGATACCTATATCATGTTTTATGTTTACCTATATAGTCTAATTTATGAGTGCTTTTTCTCTCTGTGTATCTGAGTTACTATGCACTATTTATTTATTTATTTTGACCTAAATGTTTTTTTCTTCTTGTAGGGCAGGTCTTCTGGTAATGAATTCTGTATCTGAGACTTTCTTCTTCCATTGTTAATTATAATTTTCATAAAAACATTGTTTTAGCATGTATTAATTGTACAAAATACTGAATTTCATTGTGACATTTTCTTATATGCATATAGCATTCTTTCATCAAAGTCATCTCCCAGTTACTTACTAGTTCTTCTTATCCTCTCTCTGAAGAACAGTTTTGATGGATGAAAACTTTTGCTTCACAGCATTTTTCTTTCAACACATTCCAAATGCTATCTTTATTTATTTATTTATTTATGTATTTATTTTTTTTATTTATTTACTTATTTTCTGGTTCGCCGTGAGAGTGCATATGCTATCTTATTGCCTCTGGCTTCTGTGGTATCTAATAATTCAGTTGTTAATTTTACTTGTATCCCTTTCCATGATGAATATCTTCTCTTGAGTTGCTGTTTTAAAGATTCATTCTTGGGCTAGAAAGATAGATTAGTCAATAAAATGCTTGCCATGTAAACATGAAAGTTTTGAGTTCAAACCCCAGAACCCACAGAAAAAAGCTGAGCACAGTGACTCATGTTTGCAGTTCCAGGACTGGAGAAGCAAAGTTAGGTGAATCTCTGAGCCTTACTGCCTAGCCAGCCTAGCCTTCTAGAGAAGCTTGAGATCAGTGAGAGATCCTGTCTCAAAAGGCAAAGTGGATGGTCCTGAGGAACAACATTGAGGTTGTCCTGTGTCCTATACATGTATGCTCACTTACATGTATGTGCAACGCCCCCAACACATGCGTACTGCCCTACGAACATACACATGTACATATGCACATGTACAGACACAAAACATACTTATTCTTCACATTCCCCTTTGGCAGTTTGGATGTGTATATCTAGGTGTATGTCTCTTTGAGTTTATTCTAGTTTGATTCTGTTGAGCTGCTTTGATGTATAGATTAATGTTTTTCATCAATTTGGTGATGTTACCATTGTTGCTTTCTTGAAATGCTTTTTCTGCTGCCTTTTCAACTTCTGAGACTCCTGTGATCAGTTTGTGTTATCTGAGAGGCTTAATCATCTGCTTCGTCCTCTGAGGCTGTTAATTTTTCCTTGTCCTTATTTGGTTTTCCTCCCCAGACTGGATTGTTGTCCTCTGAGTAGATAGTGGGGTTATCTTCAAGTTTGTAGAGTCTTTCTTCTGCCAGCTCAAATCTGTTAAGTTCTGTTAGTGAAGGGTTCATGTGGTTACTTTACGTGCAACTCCAGAATTCCTACTAGGGTCTTTATTTTCGTTGCCTCTGCTTACTTTTAATTGCTGTTTTATCAGATGGTCTGAATTTTACCTTCAGTTCTTTAAGGAACTTAGAATGACTTTTAAAATTTTGTCTAGTTAAACTAGCAAACATGCTTCTATTTTCTATTCCTGTGTATAGGCCATGCTTTCTTCTTTCTTTATGATATGCTGTATTTTTGTTGAAAATTAGAGATTTTAAATAATATAATGTGGTAATTCTTAAAATCAATCCACCATCACCACTACTCCATGGATTTGTTGATGTCACTGTTTAGTAATTTTCCTATGTATTTAATTCTAAAAATTGTATCTTCTCTCTACTTCCTTAACAATAAAGTCATTCCCTATGATTGAAGAGAGTTTCCTTAAATGTCTTGAACAGAATGTTTGTCATCCTTTGTGTAAGGGTCCATGTGTATGTAGCTTGAAACACCCTTTCAGTACTCAAACACTTGACAGCTCTTCCTTAGACTTCACCTTCTACTCACACAAAGCCTTCCTGTCAGCCCAAACTGAGATATTAGGGTCAGCTCAGATCCCAGCTGTCCTGTGCATACACAAAGCTTTGTATATGTTCATTGCCTTCCAGATTCTTGGGAACATATCTGAATTTTTCAAAGCCTATTTTTCCTTTTAAGTGTCTAAATTTTTATGTATTCTTTGAGAAATTCATCTATGTATGCAGTATATTTTGACCATACCTTCCCCTCACTCCCTCCCCTCTATCCTTCCTGTCCTCTTTCCCCACATCTTACTCTCCCTGTCTCTGTGCCCCTCTTATTTTTTTAATAACCCATTGAGTCTAATGGCTACTGCTCATATGAGCATGGGTATACAGCTGTCCACTGGAGCATAGGAAACCCACCAGGGACCACACCCTTTAAGAAAAGTGACTCTCCCTCCCCTAACAGCCCTTAACTGCCAAGAGCTCCTCAGCTAAGGGTGGGGGCTCATGTTCCCTGTCCCCTCTATACTGGAATGTTCACTGTCTTGATCTTCTGCAGGATCTTTTTGTTGGCTTCTTGATAGTCTCAACTGTTAATTCCATCGCAGACAGATGTACTGTTATACACTCCCCACCAATTAATTTTGACAAATTAATTCCTAGGGCTAGGAATGGACTATTCTTACAGTGTGGGATGTCAGTCCTATCAAAGACAGGCAAGTCCTCAAAATGTAGCTTTCCCTCCAGGTACCAAGCACATGAACTAGTACAGATTCTCTGAAGATGGAGTTGTTTGCAATGCCCTAGAACTGGTCTGCCCTCTGGGTTCAGCTACACTGCTGGTTTACAGCTTCTATAATGTTGATTTTTCCCCCCTTAGGACTGTGAAGCTGGAGAGAAAGAGATGGAATTATGGAAACTTGAAATGCTACAAACCTTACTAATTTTACCTTTTTCTTGAAACACTGCTGCATGTTTTATTGCAAGCATTTAATTTACTTCCAAAATTGATTTTGACATTTTTTCCCCAATGTTCTTTTTGCTTTTAGGACACAGATTTTTAGAGGTTTTCACTCTAGCATTCCAGAATTGCTTTCTTGCCATCATTTTACCTCAATCCTATATTTATATTATTACATTTGAGAAAGAATACGGTTTTATAGCAAAGAGTTGGGTCATTTTTTTCTACTTTATTGATTTAGCATTTACTGCATACCATAAAACTCATTCCTTAAGTGCACAATTCAGTGATTTGTAGTAAATTTACAGAATTCATCAACCATAACAACAATCTAGTTTTAGGACATTTCCATCACCTCAAAGAGTACTTGCTATTAGTCCTTGTTTATACTCCCGCCCTGGGCAGCCACCAAGGAAATAGCCATCACTATGGATTTACCTATTTGGGGCATTTTATATAAATGATTCATATAATATACGGTGCTCTCTCCCTTAGTATAATATATTTATTGTGTCTAGAACATTGTGTCTAGAACTAGTACTTTTCCAGTGTTTCCTGAGGGATTCTGTGTGCATGCCGAGAACATCTTCAACCCTTAGCCATGTACTTTGCAATCTCAAATGGAAATGCTTCCATTTCTTGCTTGCACAAAGCCTCATGATTAATCAAAAGTGACACCATATGGCTTTTTCAGATCTTTTCCTGAGCATGCACAAACCTAAGTTTGCGGCTAGTCTATACATGTCTATGGAAATATGTTAGACTTTTTTTTAGAGCCTTATATGGACATCTCATTGCCTAGTTTTGCCTTCTTAAGCTTTTTATTAACTGGTGTTTTCTCCAACTGTTATCTACCTCCTCAGGTGTCTGGGAAATTCAACAATTGCCTATGAACATTTTCATCATAAGTTCTTAGAAAAAGAGTCTGTTACTACTTGCTCTGAGTTTGCTCAAATAAAGTGTGTCCCTTGAATTTCCTGAAGGCCACCAGATGGGTCAAGTGATGACAGTTCTCTGGGAATAGTACTTCCAAGGGGCTGCTGTCTCTTTTTTCTGCCCTCTACTGGTAGCCCTGTTGCTGTTGTTTTTGGTTTTTTTTTCCCTTTGATTTCAAATCACAGACTTTCAAGGTTAACCACCGAAATAGGAGTTGGATGGAAGTAGGGCAGATTAAAGCACTGCCAGACTCATTATTCTTGCAGAGATCCAGCTATTCTTCCTAAGAACTCTTCCCCAGTTGTTGCAAGCTTTTGACTATTTTCTACAATTGTAAGAGTTGATTCTGACAATTTCCTTGATGCTTTTGTGGAAGAGATGTTTCAAAGGCTCCTACTCTGCTGTTTTTCCTGACATTGCCTTAATGGCATAGTTCAAAGCCCTGATGTTTGTGATTTTGATGACATGTAAGCTACTGCTTTTTAGGACTTCTGGTTTTGATCCTATGATGAAGATTTCTTTCTAACTCAAGGTCATATCAATTTTCTCCTGTGTTCTAAAAGACTATAGTTTCAGCTCACATTTAAGTCTGTGAACCATTTTGAATTACTTTTGGCATATAATAGAGATTTATGTTCATCTGGTTGTATATATATATGTATGTATATGCACACATAGATTATATGTACAATTGGCATTACATATGAAAACACTGCTATTGCACATTAAATTGTCTTGATGTTATTGTACAAAATCACTTTATCACAAATATAATAATAGAACCTTTTTCTTTCTGGTTATTTCCTTCTTGTTGTATTTGATAAGGGTCTCATGCAGTCCAGGCTGGCCCTGAACTTACTGTGTAGCCAAGGATGGTCTTGAACTTGTGATCTTCTTGCTCCACTTTCCAGGTATGTGATTATAAGCTGCTAAGCCTGGATTTCTTTCTACTTTCAGCATTTTAATGAGTTCTTTATTTAGATTCTAGGCCTATAACTAATTAACTATCTGTTATTGTTTGTTATTCACAGTCTTCAAATGGACCATTACATTCTCAACAGGTTTTGTAACTCTGCTTTGTGGGTTAGATCAGGTAGGCTTTATAACTGTACTTCATGGGATAGACAGAGTGAGGGATGTTTATTTCATCTTACCTAGAAACAAAAGTCCTAATAGCTGATACTTTTTGAAGGCTTTTTGGGCCAGCCATTTTACAAACTGATGCATTTAGTTCTGGTAACAGCCCTATAAGATATAATACTGTTACACCTGTTATACCGATAACAAATTGAGCTTCCAGAGAAAATAAGTGACTTTCCCTAAATCCTAGTTATTAATTAACCATGCTGTCCCCTAAGTATACCATCTTCAGAAAAATCAATGATGCTTTGGTCATGGCATTTGTGTATATTTCAAAAGACCATATCTTGAAATGAACTTTTTTTTCCTTTGCAGTATGGGAGCTTGAACTTCTGCTTCTTGTATACCAGGCAAGTGCTCTGCCACTGAGCTGTATCTCCAGCTCTTGAGAAAAATTCTCTTTTGAGTTATGCAATATCATTTTAAAATGAAATTCATAGAAACCCAAGATGTATTGTTTCTAGAAATGTACTTCTGAAATTAACTGTATCGTATACTCTTTGACCAGGATATTTTCTCTCTTTTGTTAATTTTTTTTGAGACAGTTTTGCCATGTAATTCTGAAAGGCCTAGTACTTGCTGTGTAGCCCAGGCTGGCCTTGAACTTTCGGCAATCAACTGATCTCAGCCTTTCAAGTGCTAAGATTATGAGCTTGCACCATCATGCTCAGCTGCAATCTTTTTCTTACCTTACCAGCTCTTTAATATGTTGATATCTCTAGTTCTTTTCCCTTTTTATTTTGTAATTTCTTATCTCCTGTCTGCTTCTTCTTCCTTCCTAGTTTCTTAGATTCAACCTCAGAGAACCACTCTCTTTGCTTTCTTGTCTGTCTGTGTATCATGCCTCCTCAGAAAGTCTCAGCTAATTCTCCTCCTTTAGCATGCCTTGCAAGCACTACTAGAGAAAACTCCCGTAACTGTTTGTTCATTAGTACTTCAATAAGTTCCTCATCTCCGGTACCATCTTCAGCACTCTCTTTCTCTGTATATCTCCTAGTCCCTGGCCAGCTCTCTTGTTCATTCCTTATCAGGACTATTGTACATGTTCATTCCTTTTCCCATTCTCTTTTTTTGTTTTGAAAAGATATCTTTTGGGTCCAACTTCAAAGAAGAAAGAACTTTCATCTGGTTCCTCCTCCTGTACTCTGCTAATTTTTGCTTTCTCCCTTTCTTCCTACTTCACTCAGAGATAGAGGAGTCTTTAGTGCTTAATGCTAATCTTTAAACTCCAGAGCTGGAGCCCATCCTTATCTCCCAAGGGACTTCAGTCAGTCCTCCTTTCCTTTGAGGACTTTAACATAGTAATCATTGCGTCATTTGCCGGTTTCCCCGGAGTACATACTCCTGCTATCTAAAGAACATGAAAAATGAGGGAAATATCCTTAAGGATTTTAGGTGCTTGAACACTTAGATTTTTTTCTCTTACTATATACCATAAGTAGTACTTAAAAGATGAAATATCAAAATTAAAGTCCAAAGAGAGCCAGGATTATATGCATCTGTTAATATTTTTGATATCTAAGTAGGAAATGATTTCTGATCTTTGTTTTTTTTTTTTGTTTTTTTTTTGGTTTTTCGAGACAGGGTTTCTCAGTGTAGCTTTGCGCCTTTCCTGGAACTCGCTTTGGAGACCAGGCTGGCCTCGAACATACAGAGATCCACCTGCTTCTGCCTCCCGAGTGCTGGGATTAAAGGCGTGTGCCACCACCGCCCGGCCTGATCTTTGTTTTCAATGAACAATTTCAAACATGCAGAGAAGTAAAAAAAAAAAAGACTTCTCACATATACCCATTATATCACAATCTATATTGTACCATTGATTTACCTTCTCACACATATCTAATGTGTACTTCTTTACACATGTCAATTTATTTTATTATTTTATTTATAAATGCATTTTTAAAAAGTTGTTGATATTAGATGTATGCTCCCCAGTACATAAGCATGCATATTAACTATAGTTAGCTATAGTTAAATATTTATTTTGATTCTACCATCATAAAATTTGCATGTTATTAAATACACAAACCTTAAGTGTTCATCTGCCTATTTCTAGAAAGTGTATGCTTCTGAATGATGATATACTAGTAAGAACATGCATCATTTCTTTAGGCAGTGGTTTGTATCATTTGCTAGTTTTCATGATCCACATATTCCCACTGTGTTCAGTTGCAGGCTGCCAATCTGTCATCACTCAACATTGAGTTGAAAATGGGTACACACAATCATTAGAGCATCTCTGGCACATCAGTACATGTACATACCCTAAAAACCTATAAAATCTTATAGATTATCACCATTCCAGAACGTCACATCATACTTCTTTCCAGTAACTCCCATACTATTCTCCCAGAGGCAAATTACACTTTGATTTTTTTCCCAGTATAGATTAGTTTTGCCTATTCTAGAACTTTTTATAACTAAGACAATACAATAACTATTCTTCATATAAGACTTAATTCAACATAAAGTTTTTGAGGTGCATTCGTATTGTTGTGTATACCAATCTGTTTGTCTTTCTCCAACATAATTTTTAGAAGAATTTTCTATAATCATATTAGATTTCTAAGGTTGCTAATGAACTCACATAAATCTGGTTTTATATAACAAATTTATTTCCTTCACAGTTTGGAAGCAAATCAAAGTGTTGATGGGGCAATCTTTTTTCTTTTATTTCATTTTATTTTACAATACCATTCAGTTCTACATAACAGCCACAGATTCCCTTGTTCTCCCCTTCCTGCCCCCCTCCCCTCCCCCCAAGCCCACCCCCCATTCCCACCTCCTCCAGGGCAAAGCCTCCCCCGAGGACTGAGATCGACTTGGTAGACTCAGTCCAGGCAGGTCCAGTCCCCTCCTCCCAGATTGAGCCAAGCATCCCTACATAAGTCCCAGGTTTCAAACAGCTAACTCATGCAATGAGCCCAGGACCTGGTACCACTGCCTAGATGCCTCCCAAACAGATCAAGCCAATCAACTGTCTCACCTATTCAGAGGGCCTGATCCAGTTGGGGGCCCCTCAGCCTTTGGTTCATAGTTCATGTGTTTCCATTCGTTTGGCTATTTGTCCCTGTGCTTTATCCAAACTTGGTTTCAACAATTCTCACTCATATAAACCCTCCTCTTTCTCACTAATTGGACTCCCAGAGCTCCACCAGGGGCCTAGTCGTGGATCTCTGCATCCAGATTCCTCAGTCCTTGGATGGGGTTTCTGGCACAACTACTAGGGTGTTTGGCCATCCCATCACCAGATTAGATCAGTCCCGGCTGTCTCTCAACCATTGCCAGCAGTCTTTTGTGGGGGTATCTTTGTGGATTTCTGTGGGCCTCTTTAGCACTTTGTTTCTTCCTTTTCTCATGTGGTCTTCATTTACCATGGTCTCCTATTCCTTGTTCTCCCTCTCTGTTCTTGATCCAGCTGGGATCTCCTGCTCTCTTTCCCTCGACCCTTACCCTTCATTGCTCCCACTCATGTCCAGGTTGTTCATGAAGATATCAGCCATTTCTCCCTCATTGAGCGATCCTCGTGTCTTTCTTGGGGTCCTGTTTTCCAGGTAGCCTCTCTGGTGATGTGAGTAGCAGTCCAGTCATCCTTATTCCACATCTAGCATCCTCCTATGAGTGAGTACATACCATATTTGTCTTTCTGAGTCTGGGTTACGTCACTCAGGATGATTTTTTTCTAGATTCATCCATTTGCCTGCAAACCTCATGATGTCATTGTTTTTCTCTGCTGAGTAGTATTCCATTGTGTATATGTGCCACAATTTATTTATCCATTCTTCAGTTGAAGGGCATCTAGGTTGTTTCCAGGCTCTGGCTATTACAAACAATGCTGATATGAACATAGCTGAGCAAGTGCTCTTGTGGTATGATTGAGCATTTCTTGGGTATATGCCCAAGAGTGGTATAGCTGGATCTTGGGGGAGATTGATTCCCAATTTTCTAAGAAAGCGCCATATTGATTTCCAAAGTGGTTGTACAAGCTTGCATTCCCACCAACAGTGGAGGAGAGTTCCCCTAGTTCCACATCCTCTCCAGCATGAAGCGTCTTCAGTGTTTTTGATCTTAGCCATTCGGACAGGTGTAAGGTGGTATCTCAGAGTTGTTTTGATTTGCATTTCCCTGATGATTAGGGATGTTGAGCAATTCCTTATATGTCTTTCAGCCATTTGACCTTCCTCAGTTGAGAATTCTCTGTTTAGTTCTATAGCCCATTTCTCAATTGGACTGTTGGTCGTTTTGATGTCTAATTTCTTGAGTTCTTTATATATTCTGGCTATCAGTCCTCTGTCAGATGTGGGGTTGGTGAAGATCTTTTCAAGAGGTCCCATTGACTGATTGTTTCTCTCAGTGTCTGTGCTACTGGTGTTATATTTAGAAAGTGATCTCCTATGCCAATTCGTTCAAGACTACTTCCTGCTTTCCCTTCTAGCAGGTTCAGAGTAGCTGGATTTATGTTGAGGTCCTTGATCCACTTGGACTTAAGTTTTGTGCACGGTGACAGGTATGGATCTATTTGCAGCCTTCTACATGTTGATATCCAGTTATGCCAGCACCATTTGTTGAAGATGCTTTCTTTTTTCCATTGTACCCTTTTGGCTTCTTTGTCAAAAATTATATGTTCATAGGTGTGTGGGTTAATGTCAGGGTCTTCAATTCAATTCCATTGGTCCACATGTTGGTTTTTATGCCAATACCAAGCTGTTTTTATTACTGTAGCTCTATAGTAGAGCTTGAAGTCAGGGATTGTGATGCCTCCAGAGGTTGTTTTATTGTACAGGATTCTTTTGGCTATCCTGAGTTTTTTGTTTTTCCATATGAAGTTGAGTATTATTCTTTCCAGGTTTGTGAAGAGTTGTGTTGGTATTTTGATGAGGATTGCATTGAATCTGTAGATTGCTTTTGGTAAAATTGCCATTTTTACTATGTTGGTCTTGCCTATCCATGAGCATGGGAGATCTTTCCATTTTCTGACATCTTCTTCAATTTCTTTTTTCAGGGACTTAAACTTCTTATCATATAGGTCCTTCACTTGCTTGGTTAGTGTTACCTCTGGGTATTTTATGTCATTTGTGGCTATTGTAAAGGGTGATATATCTCTGATTTCCTTCTCAGCTTCTTTGTCCATTGTATATAGGAGGGCTACTGATTTTTTGAGTTGATTTTGTATCCTGCTATGTTGTTGAAGGTATTTATAAGCTTTATCAGTTCCTGGGTGGAATCTTTGGGGTCACTCAAGTATACTATCATGTCATCTGCAAATAGGGAAAGCTTGACGTCTTCCTTTCCAATTTGTATCCCCTTAATCTCCTTATGTTATCTTATTGCTCTGGCTAGAACTTCAAGTACAATATTAAATAAGTATGGGGAGAGTGGACAGCCATGCCTCATTCCTGATTTTAGTGGAATTGCTTTGAGTTTCTCTCCATTTATTTTGATGTTGGCTGTTGGCTTGCTGTAAATTGCCTTTTATGTTTAGGTATGTTCCCTGTATTCCTGCTCTCTCCAAGACTTTTATCATGAAGGGGTGTTGGATTTTGTCAAATGCCTTTTCTGCATCTAGTGAGATAGATGATCATGTGTTTTTTTTTTTTTTTGAGTTTGTTTATATGGTGTATTACTTTGACAGACTTTCGTATGTTGAACCACCCTTTCATCCCTGGGATGATGCCTGCTTGATCATGGTGGATACTTGTTCTGATGTGTTCTTGGATTCTGTTTGCCAGTATTTTATTGAGTATTTTTACATCAATGTTCATGAGGGAGATGGGTCTGTAGTTCTCTTTCTTTGTTGTATCCTTGTTTGGTTTAGGAATCAGGGTAATTGTAGCCTCATAGAAGGAGTTTGGTAATGTTCCTTCTGTTTCTATTATGTGGAACAATTTAGAGAGTATTGATATTAACTCTTCTTTGAATATCTGGTAGAATTCTGCGCTGAAACCATCTGGTCCTGGCTTTTTTTGGTTGGAAGTCTTTTAATGACTGTTTCTATTTCCTTAGGGGTTATTGGACTATTAAATAGTTTATCTGATCTTGATTTAACTTAGGTATGTGGTACCTATCCAGAAAACTGTCCATTTCTTTTAGGTTTTCCAGTCTTGTGGAGTAGAGGTTTTTGAAATATGACCTTATAATTCTCTGGATTTCCTCAATGTCTATTGTTATGTCCCCCTTTTCATTTCTGATTTTGTTGATTTGGATTCTCTCTCTCTCTGTCTTTTGGTTAGTTTGGATAAGGGCTTGTCTATCTTGTTGATTTTCTCAAAGAACCAACTCTTTGTTTCATTAATTTTTTGTATTGTTCTCTTAGTTTCTATTTTATTAATTTCACCTCTCACTTTGATAATTTCCTGGTGTCTATTCTTCCTGGGAGACTTTGCTTCTTCTTGTTCTAGAGCTTTCAGGTGTGCTGTTAAGTCTCTAGTGTGAGATTTCTCCAACTTCTTTATGTGGGCATTTAGTGCTATGAATTTCCTCTTAGCACTGCTTTCATAGTGTCCCATAAGTTTGGGTATGTGGTGTCTTCATTTTCGTTAATCTCTAGGAAGTCTTTAATTTCTTTCTTTCTTCCTTAACCCATTGGTGATTCAGTTGAGCATTATTCAGTTTCCCTGAGATTGTAGGTTTTCTGTAGTTTTTGTTGTTGTTGAAATCTAACTTTAAACCATGGTGATCTGATAGAACACAGGAGGTTATTCCAATTGCTTTGTATCTGTTGAGATTTGCTTTGTGGCCAAGTATGTGGTCGATTTTAGAGAAGGTTCCATTGGGTGCTGAAAAGAAGGTATATTCTTTTTTGTTAGGATGGAATGTTCTGTAGATATCTATTAGGTCCAATTGGGTCATGACATCAGTTAAGTCCTTTATTTCTCTGTTAAGTTTCGATTTGGCAGATCTGTCCAGTGGTGAAAGTGGGGTGTTGAGATCTCCCACTATTAATGTGTGGGGTTTTATATGTGGTTTAAGCTTTAGTAATGTTTCTTTTACATATGTGGGTGCCCTTGTGTTTGGGGCATAAATGTTCAGAATTGAAACTTCATCTTGGTGGATCTTTCCTGTGATGAGGATGTAATGCCCTTCTTGATCTCTTTTGATTGATTTTAGTTTGAAGTCTATTTTGTTGGATATCAGGATGGCTACAGCCGCTTGTTTCTTAAGACCAATTGATTGGAAAGTCTTTTCCCAGCCTTTTATTCTTAGGTAGTGTCTGTCTTTGAATTTGAGATGTGTTTCTTGTATGCAGCAGAAAGATGGGTCCTGCTTTCATATCCATTCTGTAAGCCTATGTCTTTTTATAGGTGAATTAAGTCCGTTGATATTAAGGGATATTAATGACCAGTAATTGTTCATCCCTGTTATTTTTTGTTGTAGCATGTGTGTACTTCTCTTCTTTGGGGTTTACTGCTGTGGCTTTATTTCTTGCCTGTGTTTTCAAGGGTGTATCTGACTTCTTTAGGTTGGAATTTTTCTTCTAGTGCTTTCTGTAGGGCTGTGTTTTTGGATAAGTATTGTTTAAATCTGGCTTTGTCTTGGAATGTCTTGTTCATTCCGTCTATGATGATTGAAAGTTTTGCTGGGTATATTAGTCTGGGCTGACATCCATGGTCTCTTAGTGTCTGCATTACATCTGTCCAGACCCTTCTGGCTTTCAAAGTCTCCATTGAAAAATCGGGTGTTATTCTGATGGGTTTGCCTTTATAGGTCACTTGGCCTTTTTCCTTTGCTGCTCTTAATATTCTTTCTTTATTCTGTATGTTTAGTCGTTTAATTATTATGTGGCGAGGGGACTTTTTTGGGGGGGTCTAGTCTGTTTGGTGTCCTATAGGCTTCTTGTATCTTCATAGGCATTTCCTTCTTTAAGTTGAGAAAGTTTTCTTCTATGATTTTGTTGAATATATTTTCTGTGCCTTTGAGTTAGTATTCTTCACCTTCTTCTATCCCTATAATTCGTAGGTTTGGTCTTTTCATGGTGTCCCATATTTCTTAGACATTTTGGTTCATGACTTTGTTGGCTTTAGTGTTTTCTTTGACTGATGAAACTATTTCTTCTACTGTATCTTCAATGCCAGAGATCCTCTCTTCCATCTCTTGCTTTCTGTTGTTTATACTTGCATCTGAAGTTCCTGATCGTTTACTCAGATTTTCTATTTCCAGCATTCCCTCTGTTTGTGTCTTCTTCATTTTTTCTATTTCCCTTTTCAGGTCTTGGACTGTTTCCTTTATTTGTTTCATTGCTTTTTCATGATTTTCTTTCAGTACTTGATTGTTTTCTTCCAGGACTTTATTGTTTTCTCCCAGGACTTTATTGTTTTCTTCTAATTTGTTTGCCCTTTCCTCTAGTTGTTTATAGCGTTCTTCCCATTTTTTTGTCTTTTCCTCTACACAAGCCTCTACCTTCTTCATGATGTTATTCATAAGGCTGTTTTCTTCTGCTTCTTCCAATTTTTGATGTTCAGGTCTAGATGTTGGAGGTGGGCTAGGTTCTGGTGATGCTGTATTGTTCTTCATTTTGTTGTCTGTACTTCTGCCTTGATGTCTGCTCATCTCCTTGTGGTTCGTTCTTGGTCTTATCAGCGCACTTGGTTCAGACAGAGCTGACAGATTCAGGAAGTCTCTCTCTCTTGTCCAGATGGGAGCTCTCTTTTCCAAATGGGAACTCAGGGGCAGGATGGAAGCTCTTATCTGGATGGGAAGTCTGAGGCAGGATGGGAGCTTTTGTCCAGACAGGAAGTCCGGGGTAAGATGGGGGCTCTTGTCCAGAAGGGAAGTCCAGGGCAAGATGGGAGCCCTCTCTGGTCCAGAAGGGAAGTCCAGGGCAGGATGGGAGCTGGGGGCTGGTCTCTAAGTCCCAGGAAGTGGCTGGGGTCTCGGGCAGATGGGCATGGGGGCAGGGCGTGGAGATTGCAGGGGCTGCCAGGGGTCTTGGAGAAGGGGATCCTTCCCGGTGGGGCTAGAAGAGGACCTGCCCAGTGGCCAGAACCTGGGGCCAAATTGGGCAGGTCTTCCCTGGAGTGGCTGGTGCCCAGGGATGGGGTCCGGCTGGGCCCGGATACTCACCTCTGGTCCAGAAGGGAAGTTGGGGGCAGGATGGGAGCTGGGGACCAGTCTCTAAGTCTCAGGAAGTGGCAGATGGGCGTGGGGGCAGGGCGTGGTGATTGCAGGGGCTGGGGGCGGGGCTTGGTGGGGCTAGAAGGGGACCTGCCAGGTGGCCAGAACCTGGGGCCAAATTGGGCAGGTCTTCCCCAGAGTGGCTGGTGCCCAGGGATGGGGTCCCGGCTCGGGTCAGTCTTTATATAGGCTTTAAGAGCATATCTGTCCTTAATTTTTCTAGCTTTTGCTACTTGCTAATGCTCCTTGATGTTCTGTGACGTGTGTAAACACATCATTCCAATCTTTACCTCTGTCGTCAAAAATGACATTCTCCTTGACTATCTCTATATCTTTATGTTACCTTTTGAGTTATAGTAGTCATTAGATTTTGAACCTACCCTAACCCAGTGTTGGCTTATAGTATTTAACAACTGGTATAAACATTATCAAATAAAAACAGTTTGAGGTTCCAAGTAGAGATAAATTTTAGAGGTGTTCTGTTCAACAGAGTACATTCTGTCCTCTGGCCTCTAAAAGTACAGATTCATCCCAGAACATGCAATATACATATAACCCATCCCAAATGGCATTTACATATAAACTCAAAAAGCCCCACATCTCATTATTTAAATCATCTGAATCAGATGCGAATGGGGTTCTTTCTTCCTATCCACAGATTAATGTAATTAAAAAAGAAGTCATGCTATTTTAAACATTGCAATGGTAGGACAGGCATTAGATAGACAGCAGCATCCTGAAAGGGCAAGAAAGAAGGAAGAAAGGGATTATACTAAGCAAGTTAATTACCCAATTAGGCAAATTTTCTTCCTTAGTCATGTTCTGAGCTCCTTCTCTGGCCTCTGCAACTGGGACTTTGCTCTTGAAATGACCCTTTCTTCATTTTGTCCCACATCTGTCTCCTACCAGTCTGCCACTGGCTCTGCTGGTACATAATTATCAGAAGCCTTGTCAATCTTGAGGAAGTCAAGAGATTCATGCTGTTAGACCCAAGCTCTCTGTTCCTGGCTTCTGCTGATTGAATCTATGAGTCATGCTCCTAATATCTTCAGTAAAAGTTTATCTAGCCACAGCCCTGGCTCCTTTTCCAGAGCATGCTGTCTGGATAGGCCAGGATTTTCCAGATCATCAAATGCTGGTTTCTTTCTCCTTAATAATAACATTTCAATTTACATCTTTAATGTTATATTTTTTTATGAGCATCAAGAAGAAATGGCCCTTATCTTCCCCACTGTGGAAGTCTCCTCAGCTACATTTTTTCCTCCAATAGCACAAAACCAATTCAGGCAACTTTCTGACACTGCATAACTGAGAGTACTTGCCTTCCAGTGTCCTCCTAAGGCCTCTCTAGACATTCTGTTACCTTCATAGCTAGAAAAATAGTGTGTTCGTGATGAGTATGTACATGTGTGTGTCTCTGTGTGTGTGTGTGTACATAGTCTCTAGGGTCACATGAGCTTTTTTTACTGTTCACTGTTTTCTAAGCCTTTTCCAAAACTGCCTTTAAGATCTGTGTTTCTGCCGATGGACTCCTGAAGGAAATTTAGGCTTACATTATAAAAAATGTCAAATTCTTCCAGCCTTTACTCATTACTCAATCCCAAGCCAATTCCTCATTTTTAGGGATTTGCTAAAGCACCATTCCATTTCCCACTCCAAAATATGAATTAGCTTCCTAGGGTTACCATAACAAAACAACAGGAATATAGTTTCTAATAGTTATGGAAGTACAAAAGGAAAGTGTTGGCTAGGTTGCTTCCCGGGTAAGGCTCTGTGGGATACCTGGGGTCTGGTCAGCCAACTATACTGCATGACACACTTCTGCTTCCAGTGCCACTAAGAGGACAAATGAAGCTGGGCGGTGGTGGCGCATGCCTTTAATCCCAGCACTCGGGAGGCAGAGCCAGGCGGATTTCTGTGAGTTCGAGGCCAGCCTGGTCTACAGAGTGAGATCCAGGACAGGCACAAAAACTACAGAGAAACCTGTCTCAAAAAACAAAAACAAACAAATGAAAAAAAAAAAAGAACATCAGTATTTGGACTTAGGCCTCCTCCTAATCTATTTTGATTTTATATAATTGATTAATGAAATTTTGATTAATTATATCTGCAAAGACCTCATTCTCAAATGAAGTTAAATTCTGAGGCTTTGGGATATTCTTAAACCCAGTGTGGTTATTACTGCCTTTTCCTCATCTCATTCATATTTGTATGAACTATTTTTAAGTGATAAGATTGATTATGCTGAAGAGTACTTTAAATATTTATGTTCAATGAGATCAATAAATAGTGCAATGGAAAAACTGTAAAAGCCCCTGTATGCCCTTCACAAATCACAGTCCCCTTCTGTTTAGGTATAACTACTGTACTGACTTAGGATAAGAATTTTTGTTATTTATTTTACTACCTATCTATCTGTCTATCTATCTATCTATCTATCTATCTATCTATCTATCTATCTATCTATCCATCCATCACTCGACAGTATATACTTTTCCTGTGTTGAAACACCCTATCCGCCAACTGAACTGTACATGTACTGGGTCTTCCTTTTCTCTTTAACTTTATATTTGTGAAATTCATCCACAGTAACAGTTTGGAGCTAGAGTAAATTCATTTTCACTGAAGTATAATATTTCTTTATATGAACATGGATTTTTTTTTCTGTTCTGCTATAACTGGAAATCTGGGTTTTCATTTGGATGGAGCATCAGTATCAGTCCTGCTATGTGATGCTTCTTGTACAGGAATCCTGGGATGTATGGACATGCGTTTCTCGGGGTTTATACCTTGGAATAGAATTGAGAGTTCAAGAGTAAAGAGTTCACAAACCTCCACTTTAATAAAGATTAACTACTATCTGAAGGGATTTCCCTCAAGTTAACATCTTAACAATCATGGAAGAATGTTAAGGTTGCTCCAGTCTGATAAATGTTTCCTTGTATTCTTTATTCCCTGTATTAATAATTAACTTTATTAATATTAAACTTTACACTTTAGCCCTTATTCAAGTGTCATTTTCTTTATTGTTGTGAATTTTTTCACAACAAATTGTTGTTTAATTTTTTACAAAATTAAAAGAATAGCTAACAAACTATTTGAAGTAACCATCAGATGAGATTAGGATTTATTCTTTTGAAATTTTATGTGTGTGAGTGGTTCACTTGTTTTTATGTACCATGTGCATGTCTAATGCCCACAGAGACCAGAAGGCATCCATTCTCCTAGAACTGTAGTTATGGGCAGTTGTGAGCTGCCATATGCATGCTGGGAAGCAAATCTGGGTCTTCTGCAAAAGAAATAAGCACTCTTAACCACTGAACTATCTTTTTTTTTTTTTTTTTTTTTTTTTTTTTGGTTTTTCGAGACAGGGTTTCTCTGTGTAGCTTTGCGCCTTTCCTGGAACTCACTTGGTAGCCCAGGCTGGCCTCGAACTCACAGAGATCCCCTGGCTCTGCCTCCCGAGTGCTGGGATTAAAGGCGTGCGCCACCAACGCCCGGCTTTTTTTTTTTTTTTTTTTTTTTTAGATTTATTTATTACATATACAATGCTCTATCTGCATGTACCCTGCAGTCCAGAAGAGGGCACCAGATCTCATTACAGGTAGTTGTGAGCCACCACGTGGTTGCTGGGAATTGAACTCAGGACCTCTGAAAGAACAAGCAGTGCTCTTAACCACTGAGCCATCCCTCCAGCCCTGAACTATCTTTTTAGACTGTAAGGTTTATTCTTAAATATTTCATTATGTTTCTGCTAAAGACATTTTCCTATACAACTATAATATTATGATCCTCATTAAGAAATGATTGTTACTACTGAGATTTCATCTAATATACATTTTATAATCAGGTTTCTGATTATATCTAGGATATAATCATGGATCATGCATTACATTTAATTTGCTTTAGAATAACTCTTATTTTGTGTGTTTGTGTGTGTGTGTGTGTGTGTGTGCATGTATGTGCATGTATGTGTGTTCATGTGTGTGTGCATGCATGTGCACATGTGTATTGTGTTAAATACGATTGTGTTTCCAGACATTTATACTTCTCAGGAGTTCAAGCCTATATTGTTTGCTTCATTGTGGTTTAATTTCATGTTCTAGGTAACTAGTGATACATTCTCACAACTTTATTGACCATTGAGCAGCCTCCTTTGTGAGTGGGCCTTGAATTATTTGCCTGTTTAACAAATGTTAAGATGCCTTTACTTCTGAATACCCTTCCATCTGTTTGTGTCTGTGTCAGGACTAGTCTTTGTTCAGAAGTCACATTAAGCCTGTATCAAAACAGTACCTCAACTCCACAGTTCCTTGAATTTGGAAGATCTTAGTGGTCTCCAGTTATCTAAGCATCACTACAGAAAGAAGGAAGCTAGGAATGCTTGAGCATTATAGGTAAAGGCATATATATGTATATGTTTTAAGGCATTATATGTATTGAATATGTTATCTCCAACTCTCTAGTCATAGGGTGTATTTTCCTGTAAATTTGTATCGAATAGATAGTGTCTAACCAACACCCAAAGTTTATACATCTCGGTGAACTTCTATACAGTAAGAATAGGCATTCTGAAGCTGTTCACATGGATTTTATACTTTCATTATCAAATATATTTTATGCACTTACTCAGCATCAAAAGAAAATTTCTATAGTGAATGCTTGAGCATTTTGTCCATTTTTAAATTTGTGGGGTATTGGTATTTTTAGCATTGTGTACTGAGATTTCTTTGTGTGTTCTGAAGACAAGTCCTTTATAAGGCATAATGCCTGCTTCTTGTCAGTAGTTTATTTGTTCTGGTATTCTTAATGGTGTCTTGAAATACGAATGTTTTATATTAATGAAGTTCAGTTTAGAAATTTATTATGTTATGATTTAAGCTTTTGGTATCTTAACTAAGAAATCTTTCCTGGACTCAAAGTGAAAAAAAAATACAGCCTTATGTCTTCTTCTAGAATACCTACTGTCTTAGTTCTTGTATCGTTTTACATGGAAGTTTGTGTTTGTAAGGTGTGATCTAAGTTCTTAATTTTATAGGAAGATTTCCAGTTGATTAGCACTGTATCTTGCAAAGACTATTTTTCCCATTGAATTTCCTTGTACAGTTTTGTTCCTTTGATCTGTATGTTTGTCTTTATGTTTGAAATCCCTATTGTATGGACCTTTATAGGGAGTTTGTCAATCGCTGTAACTCCTCCAACGTTACTTCTTCTATCCTAGGTCTTTTGTATCCATGCAAATTTCGGCAATACCCTGTTGATTTTTCTACAAAATTGCTGGAATTTAAGGGAGATTGGGTTGAATCTATTACTTAATTTAGAAAATAATGTCATTTTTTTTTTAGTGACAGTTTCTTCTAGTCCATGAACACAGAATGTCTCTTCCTTTATTCATATTTTTTACAATTTATCTCATCAGTATTTTATATTTTGTAATGTACCAAACTTAGTCTTCTTATAGTAAATTTGTTTCTAAGCATTTTATTTATTTTGACACTCTTGTGAATAGAATTGTTCTGTTTGGTTTTCTGATTCTTGTCTGCAAGTATTTAGAAATAAGTTGGGTTTTGTATTGATTTTATATTAGCCTAACATGATCTAATTAAATGTTTTTATTGGTTTTTCTATCAGTATAGTGGTTTTATTATGGATAGCTTAGAATTTTCTACATGGGAAAAAAGCATGTTTCCTATGAATAAAGAAGTTTTACTCATTTTCTAATCTGGAAACTAGTTGATAATTTACTTGGTTTTGCCTTCTTGTATTCTCTCAAACCTTCCGTACACTATTCAGTGGAAATAGTGTGAGCTAATGTCTTTGTTTTATTCTCAACCTTCTTTTAACGTACTACTTTATTCATTCTTTGAGTACTACATATACTGTTAAGCTGTAGTTGATCATGTGCACCCTCTACTTCTCTTCATTGCTACCAGATCCATCCTCCCCTCCCCCCCAATTTCCTACCCTCTCATTTTTTTTTAAAAAAAATCCAATGGAGTCAGTTTGTGTTACTTATATCCACATGGGTGGAGAGTCTTTCCTTGGAGCATGGTCAGCTAACCAGAGGGCACACCCTTAACGAAAACTGACAATCCTTCCCATAGAAGCCAGCAGCTGTCAATAGATCCTCAGAGGTGCAGGCCAAGTCCCTACTCCACCACTCGTGCTAGAATGTTGAGTGACTTGATGCAGTGCAGGTCTTAATGCTAGCACCACTACTGTGAGTTCATGAGTGCAGCAGTACTGTCATGGCCACAAGCCAGTCTTTTTAATAAAGTACTTGTGTGTGTGTGTGTGTGTGTGTGTGTGTGTGTGTGTGTGCATGCGCGCGCGCGCGCGCGCGCGCGCGCACGCGTGCTCATGTGTGTGATGATGCCTGTAGAAGCCAGAAAAGGGGTCAGCTTCCTTTGGCTAGACTTAGAGGTAGTTTTGAGCTGCCTGGCATAGGTACTAGGAACCAAAGCCAACTTCTCTGGAAGAGCAGTGCTCTTAACTGCTGAACCGTCTTTCCAGCCTCTTTCTTCTCAATCTTCAGGGGGAAGCATCTGTTTTTAACCATTAATCTTAGCTCTAGGTTTTCTGTCCATGCTCTATTGTAGTATATTACTTTCTTATGGTTACTATAATTAATTACCATAAATCTGATGACCTAAAGCAACATAGATTTCTTGTAGTATAGTTGTAGAGATCAGAAGTCCTAAGATAAAGTTGTTAAAATGTTCTCAAGATTAGATGAGCCTTGTTCAGCTTTTAGAAATCACTAGCATTCTTTAGCTCATGGCACCTTCCTCACCTTATTCCAGCTGCCACATATGTCATCCCATTTAATATTTTTACATCTAGGTTCATGAGAAACAGTGGTCTGTGGTTTTATTCTGCTATCCTTGTTTACTTTTGGTGTCTGTGGTACTAATAGAATTAATTGAAAAAGATTCCTTCTTCCTCTACTTCCTAAGTTTTTGTGCAAGATTGGTATTCGGTTTTTAAATGTTTCATGTCATTCACCAATAAATTTGGCTGAACCTGGATGATTCTTTGGGATAGCTGATTACTAATTCAATCTCTTGTGAGAGGTTTAGTAAGTTATTCTCTTTCTGGAATCTGCTTCGATATTTTTTTATGTCTACAAATTTGTGAATTCATATAAATTTTCTACCTCGTTGACTTAAAGTTCTTCACAATGTTCCTTTATAATCATTTTCATTTTTGTGAGTGGTGATGCTTCCTCTTTAGTCCATAATTTAAATCGTTTCTTTTCTTCTCTCCCATTTTCTTAGGTGTGTTAGCAAGTGGTTTGCCATTTAGTTCAATTTTCAAAGAAACAGCAGACAGACCTGCAGATGGGGCTGGTGGGATCCACTTCGTGTGGTATTTTATATGCCTAGCACTGAGGCAGCTCCCCAGCAAAGTCCTATCCACAAATAATAGGGTCTTGGCACCATCTTCTGCTGCCCAAGGTTGGGATAATGTTGGTGTAAGTAGACCTTAGCCATCTAGACAGATACTAAGCTGACTCGCATGTCAGTCTCACAGCTTCAAGGGCCCATGTGTCAGTAATACATGACAAAATACAAGTGTGTCACACTAATGTGCATGTACCTAGAAAATTGCAGTGCTCCCATCTGTGAGCACTGGCCTGCTGTTAGTTGTGGTGCCCAAGGTTTGGGTATAGTTAGTAGAGATAGTTCCTTGGCCACTAAAGCTGATTCTAAGGTGAGTCATAGCTGAACCTCAAAGTTGCCAGGATTGTCCAGTCCAGAAAGTTGAGAAAGAGTATCCCATTTCTAAACCAATGCTAGAACTGATACAGTGGAAACTTGGGTATCTCTCAGAGGTACACAGGTCTACAGCTGGTGTGGAAATGCACCTAAAGGGTATATCTGAGCTCAGGACTGTGCTTGGAGCCTTTAGTTTCTACCCATTGCTGGCTTTCACCATGGGAGGCCTGGCATGGAACTCTGAGAAAAAGCTCTGTTCAGCTTTCATGTGGGTCAGTAGAGTCCAGCTGTTTACTGTGCCTCCTGAGGTTGGAGGCAGGGTTTTTGCAGTAGTCTATACCTCAGAGCCTAAAGTTCTCACAACTCAGTCCACAGATACTGGCCTAAAGCTAGAAGCACTGCACTAGATTTCACTGTGGCAGGCCTAGATTTAATTCTCTATCCAGGCTAATCTTCCTGGAGTTGGTGAAGGAGTATCTTTTTCTTTTTTTCATAGCTATTTATTATGTATTTGTAGGGAAAACTTGCTAAATGTTATCTACCAACTGCCAACTTTTATTTTTATTTTTTTGAGACAGAGTCTCATGCTGCAGCTTTGGCTGGTCTGAAACTCACAATGGAAATCAGGTTGGCATCAAACTCACAGAGATCTACCTACATCTCTCTGATTTCTGAGTGCTGGGATTAAAAATTTGTGCCACCCCACCTGGCTCCAAACATTTTTCTTAATAGTTCCTAGGGTCTTTTCTTTTCTCCATCTCTCCTGAGAACCCAGAATAGTGCCTGGCTCATAGTGGTCATTAACTAAGCATTTCTGAGTATATACTTGTACAGCTCTGGTGCTCTGTAGCCTCACTAATAGGGTATTGGCATGACTTTATATGTTTTCAAATATCAGGGTTTTTTTCTGTGGATCTCACTCCTAATCTGACTTGTATTTCACCAAACTCTATATGACCAAATGCTTGTTATATATATAGCTATGTGTTTATTTTCTTTTATAGAAGATTCATCAATCTTGTGCTCATTTTCCTCTTGGTTGCCCACCCCTGTTTCTTACAGATATATGAAATTTCATACATTTAACATTCACACTCTCTAATAGTTATATGTGTAGCAAGTATCTTATCCAGTAGTTTTTCTATCTATTTATGACTTTTATGTTTACTGATTGTGTGCCTTGTGTCATGGCATATGTATAGAAGTCAGAAGATAACTTGTGGAGAATTAGTTCTCTCCTTCTATATGTGGGTCCCAGGGATTGAACCCAGGTCACAAGGTTTTGTGGCAAGTACCTTTATCCACTGACCCATTTTGTTGGCACACTTTATGACACTTTTGATGAACAGGAATTTTTTTTTATTTTAATGCAGCTATATTGGGTAATCATTTCCTTGATGACTACACCTTTTGTACCCTTTAAAAATGTAATATTTTTTAGTTTTTGAAATTAAAATACAATTATATATTTTCCCCCTTCCCTGTCCTCCTTCCAGCCCTTCCTAAGTATTTCCCCTTTGTTCTTTCAAATTCATGGCTTCTTTTTCTTGACTCTACCTTTTGTATCTTAAGAGATAAATACTCTTATGCATTGCTGATAGAAATACAGAAGAATACAACTCCTACAGGGTGAAATTTATATGTAAAAATTGCATCAACATTTACTCTTTCTCTTTGTCTCAGCAATTTCACTTCTTAGAATGTATTTGAAACAAATGTTTGAAAAATACCAAATTATATACATGCATATATACATATATATGTATATATGTATACACACATGACTAATTTTCAGGGCATAATTCAAAATAGCATAAGATATTTTGCTGGATATAAGACAAATATTTCAGTGTTTGTTAGTAGGACAGTATCTGAATAACTATTGTACAATGAAGTATTGTATAAAAGGCAAAAGAATAGTTTTATATTAATGTGGAATAATTTATGGGATATATTATTAAATCTAAAAAAGAAAGTTTCAGACCAGTATTTATATAGGAGAAAGGTGTACCTAATGAATTGTATGTATATATGTATATATAGTTTGAAAAAAAAGGAAATACTAGAACTGTAAGTCAAACTTAATAAGAAATAGTATTTATGGGAAGGAAGGGAATGGAATGAAGGGATCAGGGATGGAATGATACTTCTGTAAAGGTGCTGTATAACCCTTTTTACTTTAGAGCCATATACATGTTTTGCATGATTACAAATGTAATAAAAACTTTAATCAAAAAGGGAAAGGGGCTGGGGGATATACTTCACAGTTGAGTGCTTCTTAAGCGTGCATTAAGCCCTGAATTCAGTCCCCAGGATCACATACACACAAAACTCAAGAAAGAAGAAATCCATAAAATTCAAAAACAGCCTGAAGCAAATAAAGCAAATGATAAACATAGTTGATAGTATAACCACACAGAGAAAATAATTACTGTAGTGACTTTAAAGTAATACATATCTATTACTTACAATACAATATATACGCTAAGGACTGCAAAAAATATAAAAGTATATTCAATCATTTTATTGTTGTTAGCCATATTACTATTGCTTGTGGAATTTTTCAATTATGTGAATATGTTGTTAGAGAAAGTTAATAAACCATCTTGATAATATTTTTAGGATCCGAGGAACCAGAAATAAAGCTCAGTGATAGAGTACTTGCCTAGAAGGCAAGCAGCCCTGGGTTTGATCCCCAGGTCTCCTAAAAGCAACCCTCTAAACAAAATAAAATGCACCACCTTTAATTCCAGCACTCGGGAGGCAGAGCCAGGAGGATCTCTGTGAGTCTGAGGCCAGCCCGGGCTACCAAGTGAGTTCCAGGAAAGGCACAAAGCTACACAGAGAAACCCTGTCTCGAAAAACAAAAAAATAGTAATAATAATAATAATAATAATAATAATAATAATAAAATAAAAGAAATACAAGTCTAAAACCAGAGTTTAAGTATAAACCTTGTCATATTAAATCTGAATTGGAAATGCTCTTATAAATTTAAGATCTATTTTCCTACTCTAAAACACCCCAGCTTTGTCTAATGTAAAGGCTGAGAAGTAACAACAATGAACACTCGCAACAACAGTAGTTTCCACATGCTTTTCATTCAAAGGAACCAGGGATCTTCGGAAAAATAGTCCAAGGTCAAGTTAGAAAATGTGCAAGTATGCTTGGGATAGCTTGCTGTGCCAGGGAATCAGAAAGCAGAATAGGAGCTGCTTTAAGGGACTTCGTATGGGTTCTCAGTGGGACACTTTGGCCACTACCAGAAATAATCACTATATTTAATTGAAATACATACATTATATAATAACACATGATTTCATAATTGTACTGCAGATAACCACTGGTCACCATTAGGTACTTCCAAAGTAATAGTTCCTTACTCTCATAAATAATGAAGAACAGATAGAATCAAGCATTTATCCTGCTTTTCTTATATAAGCTATATTCAGGAAAATAAAAAGTTGATGGTTATAAGAAATAATAGAGTCAAGGAAGCCCCATTTTGTAATTCATAGTAAGTTAATAGAGCTAAACAATAATTACCAATGGATATAAAGCCCATTATATGAAAGGTGAATAGGGGTACATAATAATTGAGGGATGTGACAAGCACCACTTAAATTCACAGATTAATTTCAGCATCACTAAAAATGTACCCAATGAACATTATGTACTTTGGGGCATGGTACAATAGGAAATATACACTTATATGAATTTTTTTGCCTTAAATATTGAACATGAATCTAATTAACTCTTTACAGAAACCATCTTTAATGTAACTTTCTAGAATATTGTAAATGGTCTTTATCTGTTCTGGATAATCTGGTATTTAAGAGCAGTTATATATATGTTGGGCATTTGAAATGCACCAAATTTGACCCAAATTGATTTAAAAAAATAAAAAGGTATATACAAGTGACCAATGACAACAGTGTTAGACTAGATTTAACTGTCAAGAAATACAAGAAATTTTTAACAAGTTATCATCAGAAAATACTTCATTAAATCAATTTGTTTACAAAACAAGTAATGGTTGTATAATATCAATGGGTGGAGGAGAAAAGTTAATGAAGGGATGGGGGATGGGACAGAAAAATGATTTAAAAGTTGTAAGAGCCAAAAACTGATTTAGATCTTGATTAAATAACCAAGTATTTAAAAAGTCACTGAAATAATCAAGGTCATTTAAATATAAATTTGGAATTAAGTAATACTTAGGAATTACTAAGTTCATGAATATGAACATGCCATCCTGGTTCTATTCTTCAAATGTCCTTGTGATTTAGAGGTATGTATACTTGTAGGAACTTGAGGTTTCTGGGTGCCTTACTTTGCCATGTATTGGCGTTGCTCAAGATGCAGTTTTAAGTTACATGCACACTCACATGTACATGCATGTGCTTGTGCATGTGTGCAAGCACACACACACACACACACACACACACACACACACATTTGCTACATGTTATAAAAAACCTTTCCTAAAAGAGGTTCTGTATCTGAGATCCAGAATTTAATTTTTATTAATTTTTAAAAGGTTGTACTGGGGAGGCTTTGTAGAACTTCCATATCTCTTTGTCTTGATCCAGATGAACCCCCAAAGAAGAACAAAGGTGATCCCATGAACAACCTGGAAGGTTTTTACCACGAGACTATAATGAAAAAACGTCTTGAAGAGTTCCAACTTATGAGAGGTGAACCCTTTGCTTCCCACTCACTGGTCTCAGCTACATCAGTGGGTGATAGTGGCACAGCTGAGAACCCATCACTCCTCCAGGACAAGGGAAAACAGGCAGCACAGGGTAAAGGCCCCAGTCACCATGTTGCAAAAGTTATTGATTTTCCACCTGAGCAGTATTGGACTGGGCGTAAGAAGCTGACGCAACCAATAGAATTTATCCCTGAAGATGAGATCCAGAGAAGCCGTTTGTCAGAGGAGGAGATCCGAAACATCCCTATGTTTTCTTCATATAACCCAGGGGAACCAAACAAGGTATAGGCCAAATCAAGAGCACAACATGGGTTCTTTTCACTTTATTTACCTCTACCTAACGGAGCATTTTAAAATTACCTTTGATTATGCCAAAGATTATGACATAGGTATTCTGTTTGTCCTTTACGTTAATCATCATTTTCCACATACTATTTAAGTAGCCTATTTCCTACTATGTTATGTGTGCCTTTCTTAGGTTCTAAAGTCCCCTCAAAATTTTTAAATAATGAGATTTAGCGCATACCCACTAGAAGCTCTGAATTATAGGAAAAGTAACCAACAATTTCCTCGGGATTGGCCACTTGGTTGCAGGTACCATTAACAGCACAAATCCTTAAAGCATTAATTTTTGTTTAATTTAAGAAGACAGAATTAAAAATAGTAACATTCCCTGATTTAAAACAAAAATGGATGGAGGGATATTGGAGTACTTTGACTGACTTTGTTGTTACTCCTGTTCCAAGGGTAGCTTGACTTTTACTTTTTGTCGTGAGCTGTAACTAACACATCAAAGAATAATTATCCCATGAATAAATTAGGGATATACCTAAAGAATTGCATGTATTCTTCATCAATCCCATTTTTCCTTCTTTTCAGATTTAACCACTATTTTCAATTTGCTAGTTCTGTTCCCATGGGTAATTTTATGTATTTACTACATAAAACTGTATGCAAGTATCCCTAACTAATGATAGTTAAATTTATTTTCTTTTACATAATTGTATGAGAAAATATGCATTCAGTGGAACCTATACTCTGGATTTTGAATTTTTATTTTTGTCAAGCTAGCAATATGCATTGTGGTGCTATAGTACTTTAGAGATGCTGGGCAGCCACAGTGATGTACAGCTCACAGTCAGCCATGTATGGTGAGGAGAAACCATTGACACTCCAGAGTACTAGGTTTCTAAACTACAGTGCTCCATAGATTACATATATTAAGTGCATTTCTAACTTAGGATATTTTCAACTTACAAAGGATTTATCAAGATATGACCCTATCTTAACCCAAGTTACATCTTAGATATCCATAAATATTCATAGATATTCATAAATACAATTTAATACATTTTAAAACTATGTAGATGATGTCATACTCTATATATTTTTCTGTTACTACTTTGACTCAATGTACCCAATATTTTAAAATTATATTTCTAATGACACAAGGAACTATTTAGTATTCCACTATAGGAATATGCTGTAACTCATTCGTCCATTTTCTTGATTTATTTCCCCCCATTACTTTACTACTACAGATAAAGCTGTAACAAACATTGTTATACATATTGTCTTTTTTTTTCAGTACTAGAGATTGAACCTAAAACCTTGTGAATACTAGGTAAATTCTCTACCATTGAGATATATCCATAGACTTTTTTTCCACTTATGTTGAAACAAGATTTCACTATTGCATTGGCTAACCTTGAACACACTCTATAGCCCAACTAATCATGAACTTGTGATTTCCCTGCCTTGGCCTCTTAAATCATTGAGATTCTAGCCTTAAAACACCAGGCCTGGCTTGTACACATCTCTATATTACCCATATACAAACATTTCTCCTAGACAATGTTTTTCAAACCTAAGTTACGATTCATAGGTCAGAGCAGCAAGGGTTTATTATTAAGGAAATGAATAGAAGAATAGAATAGAATAACATATCAAAGTGTATCTCATACAATTAAGTAGGAAGAAGGGTAGTATATGTGGGCTACAGTGTTTAATGCATGTTCCTCCTGAAGATCTCAGGCAAAATATTGAGAAATATATCACTCTTTTGTAATAGTTCTCACATTTTAGTGTAAAATGCACTGGAAGAAATTACTCAAATATAGATTGCTGGCCTTCACCACCAGGTTTTTGACTCTGGAAAAGGGTATGAAAATTTGCATTTCCAACATGTTCCCAGGAAATGCTGACAATATTTATCTAAGAGTGGAATTTCAAGAATTACTGTTCTAGGTTGCATACCTAGGAATGAAATTACTGATACAGGGTATCTGTATCTTCCACTTCTAACAAGCTGTATTTCAGAGATTCCCCTCACATCTTTGCCAAGACTTTATATTAGACTTTTAACTTTACTTAATAGTTTGGAAAGGTAATTTATTTTTTACATTTCATATTCCTCATTTCCAATAAAGATATACATGTATTTTTACATTTATTAGCCCTTCTTCTACCCCCTGTGAGTTAGCTTTCTATTCCTTTGTTCATAATTTGATATTTTTGCCTTCTGTATTTATTTATAATGATTATTTTTAATTTTTTAAAGATTTATTTTATTGTGTGTGTGTCACATGTGTAAGAACAAGAAGAAGAGAATTATTTAGATTACTAATTTCTGAGTATTTATTGAAATTAATGGCAGACTACTAGCCATACATCCAGAAATCCCAGAGAACATTAAGCAAGATGAATACCCAAAACTACATCTAAGCATAACAAATTCAAACTATAGAAAGGCAAGGAAAAGAAAAAAAAGGAATACTTTATATAGGATCAAAGAGAATTACATCAGACTTATTACAAGGCAACACAAGCAAGAAGAGAATGGAATGAAATATTTATGTTTAAAGAGAAAAAATCCCACCCACCCAGAAGTCTATCCAGAAAACATCCTTTCAATACAGAGGAAACAGAGTAACAGTTCTCAGATGAACAAGAATGTAGAGAATTTGTCACAATCAAATTATTCTTCTAAGAGTAGGAAAATTTGATAGCTTAATAATTCAGATCTATGTAAAGGAGGAACATAGAGGGAAGAAAACACGAAGATAAAATAAAATTATCTTCTCATTCTGTAAAAAAGAAGCAGAGGGAATACATTTTGTGAAATGAAACTTAGCTTATTACAGAAACCAGTTAAAAATATTACAGTAAAAGAAAATTACAAGCTCCTGTCTTGTGCATAGAAGCAAAAGTCCTAAATCAAAACATTTTGAGTATCACAATGAAATCTATTATTATATATAATTAATATATGCTACTGAAACCATTAATGTTTTCTTCAAATATTTTTAGTTATAACTCAAAGTATTACAAAATGGAATTTATTAATGTGTGAAAATAATTATGAATCATTATCAACAAACATCCAAAGCTGGTTCAGCATTTGAAAATCAGTGTAGATTTTCATTGATTCCATATCTGTAACCTAAATAAGAAAAATCATGTGCTCATTTCATGTGATGCAGAAAATGCATTTGAAAAAAATGCCTTAACGTCCATTCATGTTTTAAAACTCAGTGAACCAGGAAAAAAGGAGAACATCCTCAAGTTAGTGAAGAATAGCTACAACACATCATCAGCTACATCATACCTGGTAGAAAGAAACTAGATACTTAGCTCTTTGGTCCGGAACAAAATAAGAATATCTCCTTTACCCACTCATATTGACAGTATACTGGAAATGTATAAGAAAAGGGAAGGAAATTGAAAGTTCATGGATTAGAAAGAGAAAAAAATACTGTTCACAGGTAATTTTGTCAAAAATCCCAAATAATCAACCAGAAATCAAGCAAACTGCAACTATTAAGTAAGTATAGTTTGGATCATACAAACCTTATGCATAAAAAGTCTGTTTTCAACAACTGAGTAATAGTCCATTGTATAAATGTACCACATTTTCTTTATCCTTTCCTTGGTTGAAGGACATCTAGGTTGTTTCTAGATTCTGGCTATTATTACAAACAATGCTGCTATGAACATAGTTCATCAAGTGTCCTTATGGTATGATTGAGCATCCTTTGGGTATATACCTAAAAATGGTATAGCTGGGTCTTGTGGTAGAATGATTTCCAGTTATCTGAGAAACTGCCACACTGACTTCCAAAGTGGCTGTACAAGTTTACATTCCCACGAGCATTGGAGGAGTGTTCCCCTTGCTCCACATTCTCTCCAGCATGAGCTGTCACTTGTGTTTTCAATCTTGGGCATTCTGACCGGTGAAGGATGGAATCTCAGAGTCATTTTCATTTTCATTTCCCTGATGGATAAGGATGTTGAACATTTCTTTAAGAGTTTCTTGGCCATTTGAGATTTCTTTGTTGAGAATTCTCTGTTTAGCTCTCTACTCCATTTTTAATTGGATTATTTGGGTTTTTTTAGGTCTAGTTTCTTGAATTCTTTATATATTTTTTAGATCAGCCCTCTGTCAGATGTGAGGTTGGTGAAGATCTTTTCCCATTCTGGAGGCTGCTGTTTTGTCCCACTCCTCATACTAGGTCACCTTGCCCAGCTTTAATAAATGGGGATTTGGGTAGTCTTACTGAAGCTTGCTATGTCATGTTTTGTTGATATCCATGGGAGAGCTGCCCGTTCCTGAACAGAAACAGAGGAGGAGTGGATTGGCGGGTGGGTACAGGGAGGGGGCAGGAAGAAGGACTGGGAGGAGAGGTGGGTTGGGAAGCTGCAGCTAATTTTCTTTAATTAATTAAAGAAAAAAGTCAGTTTTCTACCTGTATATAGGAAATAAGGAATTCAAAATTTTAGTTTAAAAATATTTAGTATCACAAAAGAAAGATAAAATATTTAGATATAAATTTAACAAAACATGTGGGATCTATGTGCTGGAAATTTGAAAGTCTCTAAAAAAGGGTATATAAATTCAGAGATAGTTTGCATTTATATATTGAAAATCTAATATTGTTACAATGTCATTCTTTTTCCAAATTGGTCTGTAGAGTCCACACAATCACAACAAAATTCTGGCAAGCTATTTGTGGATATTAACAAATTGATTCTAAGTTATATGGAAAGAGAAAAGGTCTAGAATGTCCAACACAATATTGAAGAGCGACATTGCAACTGATAGTACCTACCTTCAAGACTTAACTATAATCTAATGTAATGTGGCATTGTGGAGAAAAAGACAAATGGGTCAGTGGAGCAGAATTGAAACCTCAAAATTAGGTCCACACAGATATACTGAATTGAAGTTTGACAAAGATAATTCAATGCAGAAATAATAATATTTTCTACAAACGGTACTAGAACAACTGGATATTTAAATTCAAAACTAGACACAAACCTTTCCTCTATCATAAAAACTAATTGAAAATATGTCATAGACCCATGTAGAAAACAATACTCAAACATTTAGAAGAAAACAGGGATAAAATCTAAGTGGCCTTGTATCTGATGTATTTTACACCAAAGAATGATAAATTATACTTTGTTCAAATTACAAACTTCTGTGAAAGACATGTTTGAAATACACAGAAGACATACTATATGTTGTAAAAATATTTCACAGCACATGCATATCTAACAAAGGACTTATATCTAGAATATACAAAGAACTCCTAAAACTTGAATAAAATGAACAGCTCAGTTTGAAAAGTGGTCAAAGGATAAAACTAGATGACTCATCAAAGATTATAATGTGACAAATAAGTCTGTGAATTAAATCTTACTATTTGTCATCAAGGAATTGCAAAATGAAATAATGAGGTACCATTAAACACCCACTAAAATGACTAAAATCCACAATAAAACTGACAATATCAGATACTGTTAAGAATGCAGAACAACAGGACTACTTAATCATTGCAGATGGGAGTATAAAATGCTACAACCCCTTTGGAAGTCAGTTTGAAAGTCTCTTAAATAAGGCAAAACATTATTTTACCCTGTGATCCAGAAGTTTCACTCTGTTATTTATACAACTATTTGAAAAACCTACTTTTATATATATATATAAAATGATGTGTGAATGTTTGTCATGGCTTTATTCATAATTGCCAAAAATTCAAACCAATCAAAATGTCCTCCAAATAGATGCATTTGGCAGATGGATGCAATGAAATATAATTTATCAATGAGAAGAACCAAGCTGTGAAACCATATAAAGACATATAAAGACAAACTTGAGTTGCATATTAATAAACAAAAGATGCTACTATGAAAATAAAGCATTTTATTATTTTATTCTGAAATATTCTGGAAAACTCAGAATGATAGGGAGGCATTAAAACAATAGTTGATTACCAAAAGTTGGGGGGAAAGAAGAAGGGAAAAAGTGAAGCATAGAGCATTTTTAGGAGAATAAAATTATTCTATGTGATACTAAAATGGTGAAGGCAAGGTGTACATTTAAGAGAATATATAAAACTACACAGTATAAAGAGATTCTTAATATGTACAAGTATTTAAAAATCATTTCAGAGATTAGAAACTTTCAGGAAAGAATACAGACTGTGATAAGAGTGTGTATAAGACAGTATCACTAAAGAGATAGGAGAAAGGGTACTGACCTAAGTGGCTTTGGAAATGTGTAATCTGCAAGACTAGCAGCAAATGGGAACTGCACATAAGCACCATGCCCTGGTTCCTAAGGTTGTGTCTTCTGGGTAACAATGCTGATACTGCTCTACATACATCATTAGTAAATGGTTGACAGATAGGAGAAGCTAAGGTTCTCACTGTTGGAATTTGTAGATAAATAAAGGGAGGAAATTAAAATGATCCATGTGATAGTAGGTTAAATTTAGAAGCATCACTGTGGGTTCATATTTAACTTAATCCAGACACAGGTACTTTAGAAGTATTTATACACAGGTTAGTATGAGCATAGTAAGCCCCAGTGAAACAAACTTGCTCTTGCTGAGGATGGATTACTTCTAGTACCATTCTCTGCTAAATGTAACAAGATTTTTGGAGAAATAAATGGCTGCTCCTATAACTCAGGCAGGAAATACATAAGATTAGCCTTGTACATCTTTCTGTATTAAAAAGTAAAATAACAGCATAAAACACAGGAACTGTTGGAGAACTCCAATAATAAAAGCTAAAACTTTCTGTGCAGCAACCTAAACAACTTAACTTGGAATGATGATTCAAAATATAGAATATCCCTGTCTTGTACAGATGCTGAGAATTTTAAAAAAAATGGAGGAGGGAAGTAAAGAAGAGATAAATCTTAGGGACATAATTCCCTGCTGTTTGGTGATGAGTGGCCTGTGTTGACCTGTTTCCCAAGAGTACTCTATGGAAAGGAAGACAAGCGAGTAATGGGGAAAGTTGACCAGCACTCCCTCAGCCAGGTGATGAAAGCCAACACCACCAGTCACAAATCAGTGCTGTTAGCATTTCTGCTTGATACAGTATGACCAAAACTGACCTCTTCCAGTGTAGTTTTCTTCCCAATAACTCATCACTCCAGTCTAGCATTAAGAAAAACAACAGAAAAAAACCTAGTAATGGGCTATCCTATAAAAAACAAATCTGACCAGTATTCCTACAATTTTCATGATCATGAAAAATGAGGAAAATCTGAAAAATTGCCAAGAGGAGCTTAAAATTACATGACAACTAAAAGAAATACAGTAACCTAGATGATGTCTTAAACAGAAAAATAACATTAAGTAGAAACTAAGGAAATGTAAATAAAGAATGGGCTCCTTAACAATAATGTAACAACACTAGTTTATTAATTATAATGAATGTAACATACTAATGTAAGATATTGTCAGAAACTGGATATGGAGTATAAGGACATTCTACTTAATCTCCATTTTTCTGTAAATCTAAAATTGTTCTGAAAAATAAAGTCAAATTTACAAGGCTTTTTACAAGTTACAAATGAATACAGAGAATATAAAATATAGAAGTTCAAAATGTACAATCAAAACTCCATATTACACAGTGATAGCAGGAGATTTTGTGTTTCTGTTTCATAAGCATGCTTATCTTATTTTAGGGCCTCCCAATATCTGTATGTCTCTGTGTGTATATTTTTGCAGCAGAGAACATGGAACCAAGAAAGAACTAAGACAATTTCTTGACCAGAAGTCCTTTTTATTTTTAAAAACTATTTTTATCATGGGGCTGGGGAGATGGCTCAGCAGTTAGAGTGCTGGTTATTCTTTCAGAGGACCCAGATTTGTTTCCCATAAAATAATAATTATATTTACACATAAAATAATATTTTTTAAATCCTGAAAAATAAAACTATATTTATCAGAAGGAACAGTCAGTATGGCTCTTTCTTAATTGCTGAGACACTTGGGACCTGTTCTCACATATTCCCTTCCCCCCTTTTAAAAACCTGTTAAATTTATCTTTATTGAAAATAATCTTTTTCATATAATATATTTTGATCACAGTTTTCCCTCTTTCATCTCTCAGATCCTCCCACCTATCCAACTCCATGGCTTCTTTCTCTCTCTCTAGGAAACAAAGAAGCAAATAAAGAAACCAAAAGAAAAGAAAAAGCACAAGAAACATGCACACGCAGACACATACACCACACACAAAAACAAACCCCATAACCCCATAAAAAACAAAACCCACAAAATCAGAAACCATAATATATAAGCAAAAGACCAGCAAGAGTGTTTAAAAATGCCCAAACAAAGCAATATGGAGCAAAAAGTTTACAAAAGTACCATTGTGTTTGTTTCATGTTGGCAATTTCCTGCTGTGTATTGGGCTAATCTTAAGTCTCATGCTGCTTTCTAAGGTTAAGTGTTAGAGCTCAAGATTCCACTGCTTAGTGACTTTAATAATGTTTAATGTATTTCTTCATGTATTTCAGTGACTAGATCATTCTTTTCCTGGCTGTCGTCTTTTCTGTTCTAATGTGAATTCCTGCCTAATTTTTAAAGTGAAAACTATGTTAAATAACTTTTCCCTCTTCCTTCCTTTTTGTGTTATGCTTAAAGAAAACACTGGATCTACCTTCCGAGGAAAAATTTAAGGATCCAAAGCAGTATTGTTGGCTTCAGCATGGTGTCGTAAAGCAAGTTTGTTTGTAGAGCTGTCTCATCTTCCATGACTGAAGCAACTCCCCCATTTTCCCCTTCCAGTAACTTACCACTGTTAACTTTTAGCTTCAGTGAGTTGGACTACTTTAAATGCTTTGTCCTAGTAAAATAATATATTTGTCCTCCTGTCACTTAGCATATACTCCTAAAAGTTTATCTGTGTCATAGCATATGATAGTGTTAATGGAAAACAAAAAACAAGTTTTACCTCAAAAAGGATGAGATAGTTTATTCTTGAGCCAAATATCAGTGACTATGACCTGGCGATACAAATTCAGGTTACCCCACAATCCATGCTGCAAGATCGTAACAGTTTCGTGACTTTTTATAGTAACCAAAGAACAAAGAGACTCATAAATCAAGGTATTTTCAAGTACGTTGGTGGAAAGGTAGGTGGGTTACAGCAAATTGGAGAAATCTCTGCTATGGACCTCATGCTTTCTGATGGCATTCTCAGCGTTTGGGTGGGTGAAAGGAAGCTAGTGATCTGTGAATACATTTCAGATTTCACTTGTTAATCACAAGCATAGTGGGTCAGACACAGAGATGGGCAAGGAATGGATAGTAAGGGTAGCTAAAGCTAGCTCAAGGTAATAAACTATAATTAGGTTCTGGGCCTGCATCATCCCAACCTCTCCACAGTCATTGAAGTTCTAGTTAGTTTTCAGCCTTTTACAGGGTTCAGCATATGGTATGGTTTCTTTCCAGAAAATCTCATTCACAATAGGATTTTCCTTTTAAAGATTAAGTAATATCCCAGTGTGTGTATATGCTACCCTCTCTTTATCCATTTGTCAGTAGACAGTTCATTCTTTTATTATTTTCCTCCGTGTATTTTCTTTGTGATTACTGTAAATAAAACAATGTTTTAAGCTGATAATATATAAATTAAATAACATATAAGATATTTCGTTCTATTAAAATTTCAATAGGCCGGGCGGTGGTGGCGCACGCCTTTAATCCCAGCACTCGGGAGGCAGAGCCAGGCGGATCTCTGTGAGTTCGAAGCCAGCCTGGGCTACCAAGTGAGCTCCAGGAAAGGCGCAAAGCTACACCGAGAAACCCTGTCTCGAAAAACCAAAAGAGAAAAAAGAAAATAACTCTCTAAAAAAAAAATTTCAATAGCATCCTATTACTAATTGATAGAATATTTCCCTAAGGGTATTAGTCACAGATTGTTTGTTGTTGTTTTTTTACTTCTGTTTTCTTCATGCTCTCTTTTCTCTCATTTGCTTTTTTTGCCCCTGTTTTCTATCCTTTACATTAGAAGCCTTTCTCATATGCCTGATAATCCCTGTCCTTATTTCGAGTGTAAAGTTGTTTAGAAGCTCTGAGGTCATGGCCTTTTGTACTTTGAATTCAAGGTGCTGTTTTGTAATCCCAGCACTTAGGAGGATTGTGAGTTCTAGGCCAGCCTGGGGTGTATAGTGAGACTCTGTCTCCAAATGAAAATAACAAAATAGCAATAACAGTGAACCAGATGATCTGGCTGGATCATTTGTTGGAGAACTCCCCTATTCCAAGTCAGTATTTTTGTCTTTCTTGGGGATTAGTTCCCCTAGAGGAGACTGTCCCCTGTGTTTTCTTGCAAAGGAGCTACCAGTGTTCTAATAGAGGAATGGTGGTCAGATATAGGTGTTCCAGTACTTGGTATGCATTCTTCAGTCTCCTTGCTTTCAAAAAGCACTACTCTTGACCTCAGCTATATGAGACATTCCACATTTTCTGACAATTAGTCTTCAGTTTTGTACCAGGATTGGTGAGTTGCCCTCACCCAGTACTATCATTGCAGAGGGGGTAAAGATCTAATTCATTTTGCAACAGCTTTCAACTTACCATCCTCATTTTAACCCTATCTAATCACATCTATTTCAGAGACACTTGAAGCTATCAGTTCTTGAACTGTTTGTGCATGCGTTCGTTTTTCTTTTTTCCTCATTTGTATATTTATTTATTTTTTAGGCAAGATGTCACTATGTTGCCCAGACTGGACTCTTGTCTCAGCTCAACCTTCCTAGTTGTTAGAACTATAGATTTTCATCACTGTGCCAACTTTTAAAACTTTTTTTATGTATATGTGTCATATATTTGTGAGGGTGTGTGTGTGTGTGTGTGTGTGTGTGTGTGTACATGCACATACATAGAGGCCAGAGGTCAATGCCACGTCTTCCTCTATTGCTCTCCACCTTACTTTTTGAAATAGTGTCTCGCAGAGTTTAGAAATCACCAACTAGCTAGACTAGCTGGCCAGCAAGTGCTGGGGATCCACCTAGCTCTATACATGAGGTACCAGGAATTGACAATCAGGCCCTCCTGTTTGTGCAGCAAGCACTTGTAGCCACTGAGCCACCTCCCTGGCCTACAGCTGACTTTTGAAGACTTTTAAAGGAGATTGAATGTGTTCTTGGATTGTCTGCCCCAAGGGTTAGCTAGTGTGCTTTGTTTGATGTGTTCAGTTCCCACTCATTCATTTCTTTTATATCCTTCAGAACATTGTTGCTGTCTGAGTTCTTTCTGACTTGGTTGGTTTCAGGCCTTGTAGTTTTAGAGTTCTGGAGAGAATAACATTAGATGACTGTTCAGTCTCCTATCTGAAAGTAATTCAGGCCGTAATGAAAGAGTTGCTTTCTTTCTGTGATATTTTTGTCACTTTTCAATTTGTATTAGGTGCTATACCTGAAGAACCTTAGTCCTCAGGTGAAAGAAAGAGACCTTGTCTCATTATTCGCTCGGTTCCAGGAGAAAACAGGACCACCCATTCAGTTCCAAATAATGACTGGACGCATGAGGGGACAGGCTTTCATCACCTTTCCCAGTAAGTAACTTCATCTAAATAATCACTCCATTGCAGCATCAGTTCATGTGAGCTACCTATTACCTTGCTGAAGTGGATACAGCCTTAGCTCATGGAAGGTATTCCTAGATCCTACTTCCTATACTTACTTCCTCATCTCTATGGATACTGTATTACCACCTTACCCCAATGTCCTAAATTTCCCAAGTTTTGACATTTTCTTTCTACCCTGCGAATGTTTATTTATTTTCTTTTTATTGACAGTACTATTTCTACTCCATATTATAATAGAATTATTCATAGTTAATATATTGGTATTGTTATCAGAACACATATAGTTATGCCCTATTCCTTTAGGACTAAGTGATTTTAAGCTGCTAATTGATTAATCATTACCAATTCATAATTATTGGAAGATCATACATTCTTCCAAAATTAATTGATTAATCATTACCAATTCATAATTATTGGAAGATGATACATTTTTCTAATATCACTTGCATGTCAGTGCATGGCTTGTGTTCTAATCCAAATGCAAGAATAGTACAGTAATTCTGATTTCATTAATAAGTTAACCAATATGTCTTTTGTGGGAAGAAGCTTGATACGACCTATATCTTTCATTGCCTCTAAATTTAAATACTCTGCTAATTTTTATGTGGGCAAGTGATTTTACACATGAAAACTGCTGATCCCATTTTCATTGCTCTCATGTAGCCTTGTGCTGTCTTTTCTACCTCATTGAAGATTTGTAGATCCCTTGTACCATTGGTTTTCAGTCTTTAGAAGTGAGAATTCCTATTAAGTTTTTAAAATTTTGTGTAAGTTTTTTAAAATTTTGTGGATTTTCACAGAATATATATAACCTACTAATTGAAAGATGCACAATACAAAAGCTTTATATTATTGTGTGTACATGTTTGTATAGTGTGTATGTGTACATATGTTCATGTGTGTACATATGCATGTGTGAACTTGTATGGGCGTGCATGTGGAGGCCAGAAGCTAACCTATAGTGTCTGTCTTCCTCAGTTGCTCTTCCTCCTTCATTTTCTCCCTCAACTGAGAGCTCATTGGTGTAGCTAGGCTGGCTGGTCAGTGAGCTACAAAGAATTACTCCCCAGCTCTGGCATTACTGGTACATGCTTCCGGTACCAGAGATCCAAACTCAAGTCTTCAGGGTTGCATGGCAAGCATCTTGCTACCAGAGCCATCTTTCTAGTCCCAGCTTTACACTTCTTAATTTGTGGCTAGTTTACTAATCCTAACAGCTATAGTACACACTTGAAAATCTGTGGTATATCTGAGACAAAGTGATCTCAGTATTGTCTACGTACAATTCCAAAGACTCTTGTCCAAAGTCTACCTCCTCCTTATTTCTTACATATAGTCTCTGAGGCCCATATTTTGGATATTCCTGATGTGTACTCTATATTCTCATACACATTTTCTGTATACCAGCAAAAGAAGTTCATTATCCCAATTAGGATTCCCACAAGCACTTTCCCTCTAAAAGAAAAAAAGTAACTAAGTATGCTCAATAATGTAATATCTTCTATTATTTGTGTAACAATTTTGAAAAATGTGTTTTTCATATCTATATCTAAGATAGAGTCATGTTTATAATTATGTTTAACTTATATTTCTTCATTTCGCTCCCTATGTATCCTTATTTCTTCTATATCTTTGAATCAAATACACATTTTGAGGGCCTTTTGTCATTATAATTATTATTATTATTATTACCCATTAATTTATTCTTGCTAGCATACAAACTGGGGGTTATAAGCATGACAAAAACATCTAACATCAGATGATTCTATAGCAAACCATTCCAAATTAACCTTGTAATAATAATTGAGTGATTAAGTGCTATGTAATTTGATGCATTTTTCTTATTTTTTTCCAGATAAAGACATAGCATGGCAAGCATTGCATCAAATAAATGGATATAAACTCCATGGGAAAATATTGGTGATAGAGTTTGGAAAGAACAAAAAGCAACAGTCAGTTGTCCAGGGTGCTTCCCTTATAACATCTGCTACAAATAGGAGTGCAGAAATCAGTGGTTGCTAGAGTGCATATCAACACATTTGGGTATATGTATGTGTCTAAACATACACACTGATCTTTCTTTCATCATAATCTAAGATCTAGGATATGTATATACATAGAAATTTGTTTAAAAATTAAGAGGAAATATTAGACAGTAATTAAGACAGTGGCTCTCAGCATTTAGAGAGAACTGGTAGAAATATTTTCCATGATTAAGTACTATATAGTCTAGAAAAGACTATATAAAATTGACACTATCCTGAGTATTAAAGATAATAATCAAGCACTTTATAGGGCAGATAATACCCTGAACATTAAGATTATATGAAAACCTTTAATTCTCAGGATATATTACACAGGAAGTTCTTTAATTTAATGTTTAGTCCTAGAGATAACACTTTTTCTGGGACTGTTTCCTATATACAAAGATTTAAAACTAATTCAGTGTTAAAATATTTATTTACTAGAACTCACTGTGTTTTGTCTGAACTTTCAACAGTTACAGTAGGTAGATTTATGAGTTTATCCACTTTTTTTTTTTAGTCTTTCCAGACAGGGTTTCTCTGTGTAGTTTTGGTGCCTGTCCTGGATCTCACTCTGTAGACAAGGCTGGCCTCGAACTCATAGAGATCCACCTGGCTCTGCCTCCTGAGTGCTGGGATTAAAGGTGTACGCCACCACCACCTGGCTTTATCCACATATTTAATGATTGCTTCCACATTAAATTTTCAGAGTCCTCAAAAAGATATTGACATATTTTAAACCAAAATATTGGTAATCTCATAATACTATTGAATTCAAAACAATAGACATTAAACATGGAGTAACTGCCTAATATATATTAAACATTAGGTGTATGAACTTTCGAGAGGGAACAAATTAGCAAAGAATACTAAAAGGACAAAGAAAGAAAGTTCTATACTTTAGAAGATAGGCATCCTGCCTCAAATCCCCTAGTGATTTGTTTATAGTTATTGAAGAATAGAAACACAATATAGTATAGACGAGATAGTACCAGCTTTGGAGTCAGACCTATGATCTTCATAGTCACACATGTTACCACCCTTAACTTCAAAAGTCACTTCACCTGAGCCTCATTTATCTCATCTATAAAGTAGCGTCATAGTGCTACTTACCTCACTGAGTAAGGGTTAAATGAGATTCTGTTATCCAAGGGAAAAAATGAAGGACATATGGGAAACTCCACTAAGTTCATCAAACAATATATAATAAGAATTCTGTTTAAAAAGGAAAGAAAGTAAATTGTGTAAAAATACTGCAAGAGGACCAGCAAAAATGACTTAGTGGGTAAAGACACTCGCCACCAATCATGAAGACCTGAATTCAAACCCTAAGACCTACATGATAGAAGGAGAGAACCAATTCCAGTAAGTTGTCTCTGGCCTCCAGAAATATGCTATGGCATGTGTACTCCCACATGTGTATGTCTAAAAATACACATAAATAAATATTTCAAATTGAGCGAGAAAGATTTAGCCATTGTGAAAGCCATGCAAACCCCAGCTGCATTGTAATAAAATACTGAAAATTCAAGAGACAGAAAATCATGACAATAACCAAAGAAAACTGAAATATTATTTATCATGAAACTCTAAGTGGATTAACAATTAACTTCTCATCAGAAATAGGGATGGTAGCCAGGGCCCATTCTTGTACTTTCAGCTATTCAGGAGGCTGAGGCAGGAGGATCCGTTGAGCCCTAATTCAAAACCAGCCTGTGTAAAGCAGTGGAACCCTGTCTCAAAAACTAAAACCAAGAAAAAGTGACATAATTAAGATCTCAGAAACAGTGGAGGTCACAGTGAAAGGTAAAATATCGCCCACATAAGTTTTAAAAGCTGGAGAATGTGTTGCCAGCAGACCACACAAGACATGCAAAAGGACCCTTGTCAAGCTAGAAGCAAGTGACCTTCAAGAATAATTTGAATCTGTACTTAGAATAGACAAAGGGGGTTGTGTGACTATAAAAGATAATCTTGAATACTTTTTCCTTTATTCCGTTAACTAATTATTTATTTATTTTTGGTTCTTAGAGGCAGGGTTTCTCTGTGTAGCCCTGGCTGTCCTGGAACTTGCTCTGTGGACCAGGCTGGCCTCAAACTCAGAGATCTACCTGCCTCTGCCTCCCCAGTGCTGGGATTCTGTTAACTAATTTTTAAAAGTTCTATTAAGTTGTATATAATTGCATTGTATTTCCTGTAACATAAAAGTCAATGTATTTGCCAATAACAGACAAAGAAGGTGGAAAAAATGCTTATTTTACTAAAAAAATAGCATAAATTCATAGGAACAGATAAAACAAAGGAGAAATAAGGTGGCTAATTTTAGAAAGCTGTAAACAATTCAGCTTCTTACAAATAGCAACATTGCATTAATTGATAATTGTAATGAATTTTTAGCCCTGCAACATGTAGAAATAGTCTGCATAGCTGTCATGCCCCAACCTCTGAGGAAAAGGAAACAAAAATACCACTAGAGATAAAGATCCATATTTATTGTTAAAAAGGTCAATCTTTTAAGATGTGACAATTTTAATCATATTTTTATAATAACAGAGCTCCAAAACAACCTGAAGCAAGGCAGCAAAGTCAAGAACGAAGGGAGAATAGACACATCTCTGAAAAGGTGGAATACTCAGTGTTTCATCTCTACTAGAAGGAGTGCTGCACAGATGCTAAACAAGGAAGTAGAATACTTCAACACTATGAGCTGAGTAGATCTGAAAAACAGCTATAGAACAGTCTACCTACAAGACGAGAATACAGATTTTATCCCATGCATATGAAACATCTTTAGGCTAGATCATGAGCTAAACCACAAAACAGGCCTTAATAAATACAAATAGACTGAAGTAATGTACAACATGCCCTCTGACCACCTGGAAGGAAGTTCGAAATCAGTAACAATCAATTGGGAAACTCACAAATATGTGGAAATTAGTCTCACTTCAATAGCAAGTAGGTCAATAAAGAAACAAAAGAAAGGCTGGAGAGATGGCTCTGGGTAAGAGTGCTTGCTGCTCTTGCAGAGGACCTGAGTTTGATTCTCAGTACCTTCATTTTATCTGTGTGGGAAGTGTTTAGAGATAAGCCTCTTTAATGAGAAAAAAGATCAGCAGTAATTCGGTTTATATTTTAAGCTGTAGGAAAAGAGTAGCAAACTATACCTAGAACAAACAAACAAAAAAGCATGCAAAATAAAAAGAGTTGAATACAATAGAAAAAAGCAATGAGCCTAAGCAAGAAACTGGCAAACTTTTTGCTAGACATTGCAGAAAAAGGTAGATTAATTATTAGAATGAGAAATAAAAAAAGGAGGGGTATTGCTACTTAACTTTGGGAAATAGAAGGTGTGTGAGGGAATACTGTTATACTTGTGTTTCAGTAAATTAACCTACCCAAAATGAACAAATTCCTAGAAAGATAAAGTACCAACAACAAAATATAGGAGATCAGAATAGACATAATAACTAATAGGTTAAATAAGCAGCAAGAAAGAGACCCATAAAGAAAAGCCCAGACCTAAATTGCTTTTTATTTGAATTCTACTAAATGTTTAATGAAATAGTAGTCCAATTTCTTCACAAGCTGTTTCAAAAAAAAAAAAAAAACACAAAACAAAAACAGGGAACACTTCCGAGATACTGCTACAACGTGGAAGAATCCTGAGAATATGTTCAGTGAGAGAAGCCAGTCACTGCTGATAGCTAATTGCAGGATTCCATGTATATGTAGATAAAGTGTCCAGAATTGGTAATACCCTATATAGGGTAGATAGGGATGACTAGAGTGGATGGGGATGCTTTGCAAGTAGATGAAAATGTTCATAAATCACATTAATGGTTGTATAATGATGAATATACCAAGTGGATGGATTTTGTGGAATATGAATTAAATCTCAGTGAAACTCACAAAAATAGGAACTTGGACATTATCCAAATGTCCATCTGTCAACATGAGTGACTTATGGCACATCCATTTAGTGGGATACTATGAAGCCATTAAAGCAGTAAACTCGATCTATGAATATATTGTGACTTGTACTCATATCCAAGATTTTATAGTAAGTTATAAACTAAGATGTGTGTATGTATAAGATGTATGTATAGTAAGGATACATTTTTAAGCAAATAGTTCATGTGCATAGTTTGTAGAGATAATTTTAAAACAAATATAGGAAAGAAATAGGGAATGTATATATAACAAATTGTAAACCTTCTGGAAGTGGGACTGGACAAGCTAAAAAGACACCTTCACCTGGTGAACATTTTTAGATGGTGTCATTTGGAGTGGTTTTTACCTTTTTCAATATTTTTTAAATTAAAATAATTTTTAAATATTCTTACAAACACTTGGCTTCCAGAATATTTGTCAGACCCACTCTGAGGAGTTCTGACTTTACTCAGGACAAACTTCTATTCATTTCTATATTGCTCACCTGATTAACGCTCCAATTTTTGATAGCGTTTAGAGGATGAGAAGTGAAGGACCCTGGTTACAGCCTCTTGCACATGTTACCCAGGGATGTACTTCTCAGCCAGGCTTCCCAGAAGGGACTCCTTCCTCTTAGGTGGAAAACCTTACCTCCTCCTTACTAGACCTACAGACCACTTTAAAATGGAGAAAAATAAAATCGAGGATACCTTTCAACTGGTGCAGAGATACAGAAACTTGTGTATCCAGACAACGAAATTCTACTCAGCAATAAAAACTAAGGAACCATATATGCAACAACTTGGATAAATCTTAAATGTAATTTGCTAAGTAGAAGAAGCCAGACTCAAATGGCTGCTTACTGTTATATTTCATGTGTGTGTTCTGGAAAGGGTGAAGCAATAAGGCAGAAAAACCAGTACATACCAAGTGTTGGCACAAGGGATTTTTTTTAATAATGGGAACATTATGTTGTTTATAGTTACAATGTGTATGTGTTGGTTTAAACTCAGAGAATTATACACCAAAAGAATGAATTTTAATGTGTGAATTTTTTAAAAAAATAAAAGTAATTTTATTGAAACAAAGATTTGGAAAGAATCATTTCCATTAACTAGTATTGCGTGGTCTCTGATTACTGCTAAAAAACCAAAGCCACTTTCTCTATTGCTTGTCATAGGTGAGCCCAAGCCACTAAATCAAAATCTCTTTATTACTTTTCTATTGCTGTGTTAAACACCATTACCCAGATAACTTATAGAAGGAAGGGTCTATTTGGAGCTTACAGTTCCAGAGAGATAGGAGTCCATCACCATTATGGCACAGAGTTGGGGAGCAGGCCAGAGGCATGGCACTGAAACAGTAGCTTAGAGCTCACATACTGATTCACAAACAGAAAGCAGAGAGGCACACTGGGAATGGTGTGAGTCGTGAAACCTCAAAGCCTATCCCTAGTGAAGTACATCTGCCAATAAGGCCACACCTTCTAATCCTTCCTAAACAGGTTCATCAACTAGGGATCAAGTATTCAAACATATGAGCCTATGGGGCCAATCTCATTCAAACCACCACAGCCTCTAGAGCTGGAGATATAGCCCACTAGTATTACACTTGTTTAGCATGTATGAAGCTCTAGGTTCAATCCTCAGTACTACCAAAAATTATTTTTTTTAAATCTGACCCAGATAGAGTGGTGCATGCACTCAAAACCAGACAGCAGGAAGATTGCTGGCAAAGGCTAACCCAAGCTGTATGGTAAGTTACAAGCCAGCCTGTGCTACAAATAACAACTTTCCTAAAGAAAAAAAATTTGTGTATACATACACAATTTTGTCATTAAAAAACTAGGAAATGTATTTGTTTCCCCAAGAGCTAATATTTGTTCACATACAATATTTGTTTTAGTGAAAGAGTCACTGAATAGTATCAAACTCTTTTTTTCTTTTTATTTTATTTTAGTATTTTTTATTTTATAATTTAATTTTATATATCAGCCACAGATTCCCCTGTCCTCCCTCCTCCCACCCTCCTCGCCCTCCCTCCAGCCCACCCCCCATTCCCATCTCCTCCAGGGCAAGGATTCCCCTGGGGATTCAGCTCAGCCTGGTAGATTCAGTCCAGGCAGGTCCAGTTCCTCCTCCCTTCAGCCAGGCTGAGCAAAGTGTCCCTTCACAGGCCCCAGGCTCCAAATGGCCAGCTCATGCACTAAGGACAGGTCCCGGGCCCACTGCCTGGGGGCCTCCCAAACAGTTCAAGCTAATCAACTGTCTCATTTATCCAGAGGGCCTGATCCATATGGGGGCTCCTCAGCTATTAGTTCATAGTTTATGTGTTTCCACTAGTCTGGCTATTTGTACCTGTGCTTTTTCCAATCATGGTCTCAATAATTCTTGCTCATACAATCCCTCCTCTTTCTCTCTGATTGGACTCCCGGAGCTCCACCTGGCCGTGGATCTTTGCATCTGTTTCCATCAGTCATTTGATGAGAGTTCTACCACGACAGTTAGGGTGTTTGGCCATCTTATCACCAGAGTAGGTCAGTTCGGGCTTTCTCTCACCCATTGCCAGTAGTCTATTCTGGAGGTATCTTTGTGGGTTTCTGGGGACCTCTCTAGCACTCTGCTTCTTCCTATTCCCATGGGTTCTTGATTTATCATGGTCTCTTTTTCCTTGTTCTCCCTCTCTGTTCTTGATCCTGCTGGGATGATCTGCTCCATTAAGCTCTCTTTCCCTCGACACTTGCCCTTCATTACCCACTCCCCTCACGTCCAATTTGCTCATGTAAATCTCATCCATTTTTCTGTCATTGGGTGATCTCTATCTTTCTTAGGGTCCTCTTTGCTAGGTAGCCTCCCTGGAGTTGTAAGTAGCTGTCTAGTCATCCTTTGTTTTACATCTAGTATCCTCCTATGAGTGAGTCCATACCATGTTTGCCTTTCTAAATCTGGGTTACCTCACACAGGATGATTTTTTTCTAGATCCATCCATGTGCCTGCAAACCTCATGATGTCATTGTTTTTCTCTGCTGAGTAATATACCATTGTGTATATGTACCACATTTTATTTATCCATTCTTCAGTTGAAGGACATCTAGGTTGTTTCCAGGTTCTGGCTATTACAAATAATGCTGCTATGAACATAGCTGAGCATGTGCCTTTGTGGTATGATTGAGCATTCCTTGAGAATATGTCCAAGAGTGGTATAGCTGGCTCTTGGGGGAGATTGATTCCCAATTTTCTAAGAAAGCCCCATATTGATTTCCAAAGTGGCTGTACAAGCTTGCATTCCCACCAACAGTGGAGGAGAGTTCCCCTTGCTCCACATCCTCTCCAACATAAGCTGTCTTCAGTGTTTTTGATCTTAGCCATTCTGACAGGTGTAAGGTGGTACCTCAGAGTCATTTTGATTTGCATTTCCCTGATGATTAGGGATGTTGAGCAATTCCTTAAATGTCTTTCAGCCATTTGACCTTCCTCAGTTGAGAATTCTCTGTTTAGCTCTATAGCCCATTTCTTAATTGGACTGTTGGGCATTTTGATGTCTAATTTCTTGAGTTCCTTATATATTCTGGATATCAGCCCTCTGTCAGATGTGGGGTTGGTGAAGACCTTTTCTCATTCTGTAGGCTGTCACTTTGTCTTGTTGACTGTGTCCTTTGCTCTACAAAAGCTTCTCAGTTTCAAAAGGACCCATTGATTGGTTGTTTCTCTCAGTGTCTGTGCTACTGGTGTTATATTTAGGAAGTGATCTCCTATGCCAATGTGTTCAATACTACTTCCTACTTTCTCTTCTAGCAGGTTCAGAGTAGCTAGATTTATGTCGAGGTCTTTGATCCACTTGGACTTAAGTTTTGTGCATGGTGACAGGTATGGATCTATTTGTAGCCTTCTACATGTTGACATCCAGTTATGCCAGCACCAATTTTTGAAGATGCTTTCTTTTTTCCATTGTACAGTTTTGACTTCTTCGTCAAAAATTATATGTTCATAGGTGTGCGGGTTAATGTCAGGGTCTTCAATTCAATTCCATTGGTCCACATGTCAGTTTTTATGCCAGTACCAAGCTGTTTTTATTACTGTAGCTCTATAATAGAGCTTGAGGTCAGGAATCATGATGCCTCCAGAGATTGTTTTATTGTACAGGATTCTTTTGGCTATCCTGTGTTTTTTGTTTTTTCATATGAAGTTGAGTATTGTTCTTTCCAGGTCTGTGAAGAATTGTGTTGGTATTTTGATGGGGATTGCATTGAATCTGTAGATTGCTTTTGGAAAGATTGCCATTTTTACTATGTTAATCCTACATATCCATGAGCCTGGGAGATCTTTCCATTTTCTGACATCTTCTTCAATTTCTTTTTTCAGGGACTTAAAGTTCTTGTCATATAGGTCCTTCACTTGCTTAGTTAGAGTTACCTCTGGGTATTTTATATCATTTGTGGCTATTGTAAAGGGTGATGTATCTCTGATTTCCTGCTCAGCCTGTTTGTCAATTGTATATAGGAGAGCTACTGATGTTTTTTTAATCTTGTATCCTGCTACATTGCTGAAGGTGTTTATAAGCTGTATGAGTTCCTTGGTCGAATTTTTGGGGTCACTCATGTATACTATCATGTCATCCGCAAATAGGAAAACTTGACTTCTTCCTTTCTGATTTGTATTCCCTTGATCTCCTTATGTTGTCTTATTGCTCTGGCTAGAACTTCAAGTACTATATTGAGTAAGTATGGGGAGAGTGGACAGCCTTGCCTTGTTCCTGGTTTTAGTGGAATCGCTTTGAGTTTCTCTTCATTTAATTTGATGTTGGCTGTTGGCTTGCTGTAATTTGCCTTTATTATGTTTAGGTATGTTCCCTGTATTCCTGCTCTCTTCAAGACCTTTATCCTGAAGGGGTGTTGGATATTGTTTAATTATTAAGTGGTGAGGGGACTTTTTGGGGGGCTCTAGTCTGTTTGGTGTTTTATAGGCTTCTTGTATCTTCATAGGCATTTCCTTCTTTAAATTGAGAAAGTTTTCTTCTATGATCTTGTTGAATATTTTCTCTGCCTTTGATTTGGTATTCTTCTCCTTCCTCTATCCCTATTATTCGTAGGTTTGGTCTTTTCATGGTATCCCAGATTTCTTGGACATTTTGTGTTATAATTTTTTTGGCATTGGTATTTTCTTTGACTGACGAATCCATTTCCTGTATTGTATCCTCTACACCAGAGATCCTGTCTTCCATCTCTTGTATTCTGTTGGTTATGCTTGTATCTGTGTTTCCTGTTCGTTTACTCAGAATTTCTATTTCCAGCAGTCCCTCTGTTTGTGTCTTCTTCATTGTTTTTATTTCCCTTTTCAGGTCTTGGACTGTTTCCCTCATCTGTTTCATTGCTTTTTCATGGTTTTCTTTCAGGGATTTATTGTTTGTTTTCTTTTGCTTTATTTTTCTTTTCCTCTAGTTTTTTATAGCATTCTTCCCATTTTTTGTTTGACTGATCATTTTCTTTATTGATTTCCTCCACTTGTTTGTTTATCTTTTCCTCAATTTCACTTTTGATTTCTTCTTTAAAAGCCTCTAGCATCTTCATGATGTTATTCTTAAGGTTGCTTTCTTCTGCTTCTTCCATTTTGTGAAGTTCAGGTCTAGCTGTTGGAGGAGGGCTAGGTTCTGGTGATGCTATATTGCTCTTTATTTTGTTGTATGTACTTCTTTCTTGACATCTGCCCATCTCCTCATGGATTCATTCCTAGTCTGATCAGTGTTCTTGGTCCAGTCAGAGTTGACAGATTCTGTGTTTCAGGAAGCCTCTCTTGGTCCAATGAGAGGTGGCAGATTCTGCTTCTCAGAAAGCCACTCTTGGTCTAATCAAGGCTGCCAGATTCCCTGTCTCCTGAGTTTACTCTTAGTCCAATGATGGCTCTTTGTCCAATGAGAGCTCTCTCTTTCTCTGGGCAGGGTGGGAGCTCTCTGGACTAGATGGGAGCTCTCTGGGCCAGATGGGTGCTCTGGGCCAGATGGGAGTTGGAGGCTGGTCACTAAGTGACCTTTCTTAGGAAGTGGCGGGGGTCTCGGGGCAGATGGGTGTGGGGACAGGGCATGTAGATTGTGGGGTCTGCTGGAGGGGTCTTGGAGAAGGGGAACCTTCCCACGGGTGGGGGGGGGCTGCCCGATGGCCGGCAACTGGGGCCAAGTTGGGCAGGTCTTCCCCGGGAATGGCTGGTGTCCAAGGATGAGACCTAGGGACAGGTCTCCCTGGGTATGACCCCAAACTCTTTATCTATTAGATTTTGATTTTGTTTTTCTCCAATATGCCTGCAACATTGCCACATACTACCAAAGTTAATGTGGACCTCCATATTTTGTGGACTAGTGCCTCTTTTGCACCATTCTGTACGCTTTGGAGCCATTAAGGAAGATAAACATGAGTACTGTGATGAGCTAATAGCTAACTACTAAATGAGTAGCTTGTGGGTAGCATTTGTAGGGCAGATACCCTGACCAAAGGATTAAATCTAATCCCTTGTGTGATATGGGCAGAATGGCAGTGGTTCTCAACCTTCTTAATGCTCAGACCTTTTAATACCGTTCCTTGTGTTGTGGTGATCCCCAACCATGAAATTATTTTGTTGCTACTTCATAACTAATTTTGCCACTGTCATGAATCATAATATAAATATCTCATATGCAGGATATCTGATATGGTACCCCCAACGAGGTCATGACCCACAGGTTGAGAACCTCCAGTAGACTCATGAGATTTCATCACAGTATTCAGAAGAGGATATGGTTTAAATGTATGTCATTTATTTTCAGGATTTTCCATCTAATATTTTTGGGCCTTGCTGACTCCTGATAACTGTAACCATGAAAACTGAAACTAGTGAGAAGGGAGAACTACTTACTGTATTAAGACAACAACAAATACCTGAGATAAACAGTTTAAAGGAAGATTTATAGACACACATTTTGGATGGCTGTATAATAAGTATGCCAATTTGAGTGTACAGTACATACAGATTTATAAAGTCTTCACAGAGGCATGTTTTTGGATGTGTGAACCTATGTGTCATGGCACTCATAGAGAGGTCAAAGGACAGCCTTGCAGTATTGGTCCTTATCTTTCCCTCTTATTTCAGGCACAGTCTCTTTGCCACTGCATTAGTCATGTTAGGTGGCCTGTGCTCTTCCTGACTCTGCTTCCCATGTTCTTTCAGGAAGACACCTGTGCTACTGCATCCATAGGTTCTGGGGGTCCTGGTACAGGTTATCAGGCTGGCAGGGCAAGCATTTTTCATCTGCCCAGTTTCTATAAAGGTGTCTTCACTCACCTGACAACAGAATTCTCAGCAGAAAACAAGCAATTGGGGGTAAGTCAGGTTTTCACAATAAGAATAGTCAACTGTCTTTTAGAAATGAAGGGGAGATAAAACATTCTCAAACAAAAGCTGAAGTAATGTTTGCCCACCACACCTGTCCTACAAAAGCTTCAAATTGAGATATTATAGTTGGAAGGTTTCTCCAGGCCCCCACAGTCGCATGGCCTGCTTATAAAATAATCACTCAGAAATATATATACATATAAATATATAATTATATATATATAATTGTAACTGCTTGGCCATTAGCTCAGGCTTATTACTGACTAGCTGTTACACTTAAATTAACCCATAATTCTTATCTATGTTTAGCCACATGACATGGTACCTTTTCTCAGTTCTGCCTTGTCATCTTGCTTCCTCTGTGTCTGGCTGACAACTCCTGACTCTCCTTTCTCCTTCCACTATCTCTTGGATTTTCCCTCCTAGCTCTATCCTGCCTTGCCCTAGGCCAATGCAGCTTAATCAACCAATCAGAGCAACACATATTCACAGCATACAGAAAGACATCCTAGTAGAAAACAAGCAATTGTGGGTAAGTCTGGTTTTCACAATGCTAATTCCAAATAGGAATAGTCAACAAAGCTATCTTTTAGAAATGAAGGGGAGTTAAGACATTCTCAAATGAAACCTGAAGTAATGTATGCCTACCACACCTGTCCTACAAGAGCTTCAAACAGAGATATTAATGGGTAAGAAGGAAACATAGGAAGGTATTAACAAAAACTCTGATAGGAGTGAATATCCAAATCCAGAATGCTCTAATAATATGAGCATGATGCATAGAGCAATCATATTTTAGGATGATGAATAAAAAACAAATGAATTAAAATAATTACAGTACTTTATTAAAAACATAACATAAAGATGTAAATGGGATATCAATTTAAAATGTGGAAAAGACTGAAGTGTTTACTGTAGCGGCATTCACAAGAACTAAGAGATAAAATCCAGTGAGGTATATGCCAAATGATGTATAGATAAAGAAAATATGGTAAAGGGTGGTGACATGGCTCAATGGATAAAGACACTTACTGAAGACTTCAGTTCCTAGGACCCATGACAAAGGAGAGAACTGACTCCTACAAGTTGTCTCTGACCTCTACAAACAAACCATGGCATGCATGTGCCCCCATAAATAAATAAATGAATGTAATAAAATTTAAAATACCAAAATATGTTGTCTTGTTTCTTTCTTAATGCTGTGACAAAACACCATAACGCCATGACCAAGGGAACTTATAAAAGAAAGCAGTTAGGCTGGAGAGGTAGCTCAGCAGTTAGAAGCACTGGCTGCTTTTCTGCAAGACCTGGGTTCAATTCCCAGCATTTACATGGTGGTTCACAACCATCTGTAATTCTAGTTCCAGGAAATCTCATGCCTACTGGCCACCTTGGGAAACAAGTACACATGTGATGCTAAGACATACATGCAGGTAAAACACTCGTACACACAAAATAATAAAATTATTTTTTATTTATTTAAAATTAATTAATTAAGCATTTAACTTAGCTTAAAGTTGCAGAGGGTTAGCATCCATGATGACAGAACAAAGGCATGGAGGCAAGAAGACATGAGCGCTCACATCTTGATCCTCAAATAGGAGGCAAAGAGAAGGCACACTAGGAATGGTGCAAGGCTTTGGAAACCTCAAAGCCCTCCCCAAGTGACACACCTCCTCCAACAAGGCCACACCTACTCCTTTCCAAACAGTTCCACCAACTGAGAACGAAGTAATGAAATGCATGAGCTCCTGGGGACCATTCCCATTCAAGTCACCACATATGCAATGGAATATTAATCACACATGAAAATAATAAGTTCCTGTTATTTGTGGCAAGATATATTGGAGATATTAAGTCACTCACAGAAAAACAAAATACTTTTCTCATTCATATGTGGAAGAGGGAGAGTAGAATAGCAGTTATAGAATGCAAAAACTTTCGTTATTTTCCTAACACCATTCCTCAACATGTAAGTATTGTGTTAGCATATCTTTGGATTGTATTCACCAGAATGTTTAATTTAAAAAGTTATCTGGTTTGTTTATTTGAACATCCTAAAACATAAAATATTAAACAAATCTTGGCTTGGAATTAGAACAGAACTTTCAACAATTTCTACAATGGCCTTAAAAAAATATTTCTCATGGCTTTGTAGTATATATGTAGTAAAGCAATGTTCTCTGCATTAATCAAAATACCAATCCACCCTGAAGAACACTGACTATCTGTAAATCCTAAATATTAAAAATCTAGACAATATTTAATTCTTTGTATGAAAATAAGTACAATATCATCAACTGCAAATTTCTTTTCACCTGTAAAAATTGTAAAACTATATGCATAGCAAGGAATTGTTTTAAAATAAATGTATTTATGAATTATTGTCAGTGTTTGATTTATATGTCTGTTTAATGTATTTACATACTTGGGCCATATAAAGTCCTCTCAGGTGAGTAAAGTTTGTGAGTGGAAAAAACAAAAATCCCAATTTTATAGATCGGTAGCATGACTATAGTTTACAAACTATTCTAATTTGTACAAAACAACAAAAGGAATTGACACTGGATGTTTAAAAATGGAAATGCTATTGTTCCTAATTTAGTTATTACATATTATGTACATGTTACACTATGCCCCTTATTGGGATAATTGTATGTCAATAATTTTTTTTAGATTTAATGGGTTGAATCCAATGTATACTTCTAATTTAGTAATATTGGAGGTTTGCAATAATATCAAGTCTTCACATGAGCAATGTATGTCTCCACTGATTTAGTAGTCTCTAATACCACTTCTCACAAACATAATTCTCAGTACAATTTTTTAAAATTGTTTTCATATACCTTGTGTTTTTGATGCTATTGTATTTGGATCCTTTTTATATTTATGTGCATGTGTTTAATGTGTCTCTAAATATAAATGTTCATGTTTGTGTGTGAGTACATGTAAACACAGGTCATGGCATGTGGTGATACATTGTGTACCCTAATAAACTTGTCTGAGGATCAGAAGACAGAGCCAGCCACTAGATTAGACATAGAGCCAGGCAGTGGTGACACACACCTTTAATCCCAGCACTTGAGATCTCATGCCTTTGCTGGGGAAGCACACAGGCCTTTAATCCCAGGAAGTAAGATGGCAGGGCAGAGAAAGGTATATAAGGTGTGAGGAAACAAGAACTCACTCTCTTTAGGCTGAGGGTTTTGTAGAGGTAAAAACTAGTGGCTGGCTGTTCTGCTTCTCTGATCTTTCAGCTTTCACCCTGATATCTGGTTCTGGGTTTTTTATTAAAAGACCATCTAAGATTCAAACAATAGTGTTTGTGTGGAGGTCAGAGAACAACCTTGAATTATTCCGTACCTTCTGCCTTATTTGAGACAGGTTCTCTAGTGGTCTTTACTATTGCCTAAGCCAAGTCTGCAAACTTCAGGGGATTCTCCTGTCTCTGCCTCTTGTCTCGCACACATGCACTACCACATCCAGCTCACATGAGTTTTGGGAATCTGAACTCAGGTTGTTAGGCTTACATGGCAAGTTCTTTACCCACTGAGAAATCTCCCAGGCTTATGGCTGCATTACTTTTCAATTCTCTTGTTCAAAATACAGGACTGGGCTTGACTTTTAGGTACATATTTGTAGTATGATTTTTATATCCAATCAAGGACATAGACTCTGTAGTGAAGTCTGCTTATTTATTAGGTCATTATATCTGTAAGAAAAATAACTGTAAATAATGGTAATTTTCTTCCTTTCCACACATATACTTAGTATTTGTATTTTTCTTATGTATTGTACCATTCCTACTCCATATTGATTATTGATTTCTTGTTTTATTTTGTTCTTTCTACTGAGTATTGAATAAAAGTGGCATTGGGTATTTTTTTATCTCATTGCCAGTCTCAGAGGGAGAGCAACACTTGACCATTAAATGTGATGTTTGTGGTACATTTATAAACTTTATCAGAGTAAGAAACAGCTCTCCTATTTTTAGTTTGTAGAATTTTGTAAGCAGCTATTACTGTTCTCCATGGGGGGAAAAAACCTTCATGCCTGAATTAATTCCAAATGGAAGAAAAATCAGCTAATTGCACAGTTAGTTATGTTGAGACTGGGAGTTTCATATCTTCCTCTTTAACTGGAAACTCTGTGAGGTAGAAATAACATCAAAAATGGTCAGTTCTAAGTGTGCATTATAAGAAACTGACATTCTGCTTGGAGCTGTGGGACTCCAAATCCTTTGGAAATGAAAACGTCAAGAGAATGAATTGCCAACAAAAATACTATTTCTTTAGACTGAAGGAAAATGATACTATTTGTAGAATAAGACTATAGGAAGAATTGAAGAGCAACCAGAAGGGATAAATATGTTGGCAACTATAAAAGATGTTTGCTCTATTATTTAAAGTAACTATAACAATGACTTTGGAGTTATGTATAGAAATGAATAGGGTACTGGACCAGAACAGACAGTGGGACTTTTCATGGTTTTTATTTATAAAATTGTGAGGTATGAATTTAAGATGGAAGGAACTGAGGAGTCAGAATTTCTAAAGCAAGGTCTCTCAACATTATTACTATTGATTGTGGGACAAGATAATTCTTTGTTCTTGATGTCTGTTCTCTGTATAGTTCAAAGTATCCTTAACCTCTTTCTGGTAGATTCCAGTGGTACCTCCCCTTCAGAGTACGAAAAGTACCTCCAGACATTGCCAAATGTCCTATGGGGTAGCAAGATTATCCATGTCTGAGAACCATTGATCTAGAAGAGTGGTTCTCAACCCGAGGATCATGAAACCTTTTGGGTTGAATGATCCTTTCACGGGGGTTGCCAAGACCATCAGAAAACATAGATGTTTATATTATGATTCATAACAGTAATAAAATTACAGTTTTGAAGTAGTAATGGAAATAAGTTTATGGTTGGGGGTCATCACAACATGAGGAGCTGTATTAAAGGGTCACAGCATTAGGAAGGTTGAGAACCTCTCATCTAGAATAACCACTAAAATAGTTTAAACACAGTATAAAATGTTATGAAATGACTCAAAGTTGAAGTAGTAAAAATGAAAAACTTAACCCCAAATAAGATGGGAATGGTGGGGTAAGAAGAACAAAGAAATAATGGACAAAATATCCTAATGTAAGACCTGAAATTTGAAATTGCTAGGGGAAAATTGTTAAAAAACACTTGAAGATATAGAAATAGGCAAGGTTTCTCTGGAAAGAATGCCAACCGCATGGGAAATAAGCCCAAGAATTGACATATGGGACTACACAAAATTAAAAACTTCTCTACAGCCAAGAATATAATTCCCAAAGTGAAGAGACAGCTCACAAAATGGGAAAGGATCTTTGCCAACTACACATCAGGTAGGATTATTGTCTGGAATATGTAAAGAACTGTGAAAATCAAACACCAAAGAAAGCAAATCATTTTATCATTATATTGGCCAATTAACTGAATGGACAGTTCTCCAAAGAAGAATACAATGGCCAATACATGTTTAAAGAAATATTCAACATCTTCAACCATCAAGGAAATGAAATTTAAAACTTCATTAAGAGCTGGGCAGTGGTGACACATGCCTATAATCCCAAAACTCAGGAGGCAGAGGCAGGTGGATCCCTGAGTTCAAGGCCAGCCTGGTTCACAGAGTGGGTTCTAGGACAGCCAGTGCTATACAGGGAAACCTTCTGTCAAAAACAAAACAAAACAAAAAAACTTCATTGAGATTCCATCTCATTCCAGTCAGAATGGTTATTATCAGGTAGGAAATGATGGTGAGAATATGAGGGAAGAAGAGTCCTTAGACACTGCTTGTGAGAATACAAAGTCATTATGTAAATAATAAGTATGGACATTTCATTAAAATTAAAAATAGAACTACCATATGACCCAGCTATATTCTTGGATATGTACCCAAGGACTCTAAGTCAGCTTAAAATAGAGATATCTGCATATCTATGTTTCTTAATGCTTTATTCCTAATAGATAGCAAATGAAACCAGTTTAGATATTCATACAAAGATGAATACATAAAGAAAATGTGGTACAGTATACACAGTGTGTGTGTGTGTGTGTGTGTGTGTGTGTGTGTGTGTGTGTGTGTGTGTGTGTTTTGTGGAATATTTGTTTAGCGATGTAAAGATGTGTTACATTTGTTTATGTTGTGGAATATTTGTTTAACTATGTAAAGATGTGTTGCACTTGTTTTAATTATATAAAGATGTGTTGGTGTTTTTCTTTGCCTGCCTAAGGCACCTGATTAGTCGAATAAAAAGCTGAAATGCCAATAGCAAGGGAGGAGCAAGTTAGGAGGAAGAATTTAGGTTCGGGGGAAGACAGAAAAGGAGATGCCAGGGAGACACCAGGGGCCAGACAGACAAATAGACATGGAGGAAGCAGGAAAGTAGGACATACAGAAAGAAAGAAAGGTAAAAAGACCCAAGGCAAAAAATATAGATGAATAGAAACAGGTTAAATTAAGTTAAAAGAGCTAGTAGGACAAGCCTAAGTAAAGGCCAAGCATTCATAGTTAATAATAAGTCTCCATGTCTTTATTTGTGAGCTGGTTGGTGAACCAAAGAAATTTCCAACTACAGTGTGTGTGTGTGTGTGTGTGTGTGTGTGTGTGTGTGTGTGTGTGTCTGTGTGTGTCTGTGTCTGTGTGATGCAAACATAGGGTTTTGCATCATGAAAGGGAGTGAAAAGATCTTAAAGGGAGGAAGAAAGGGTAATGAAATTAATATATTTCACATAAAAGCATAAGGGCAGATTGTGGTGGGGAATGAAGTGAACCATCGGGGCAGGCAAAAGCTGTAGCAGAGGGCAATTGGAAAGGGAATGAATTAGAACAGGGTGTAGTGATATATGTATAAAGATACCAAGATGAAGCTCATTACGTTGTAATCTCACCTTCAAAATTAATTTTTAGAAATGCAAATGATAGTTTCCTGTCTGTGATGGATTGGTTCCAGGATCTAACACATTGGATCTATAGATATGAAATATCCCAATACTTTGTAAATAGTGTCTGTTCTGTTCTGCTCTCCTTGGAATTAGGGACCAGGTTGCTACACTGAAAACAAGAATTTTTGTCTTCGAGACTAGTGTTGAACAGGGAAGGGGAATGAGGCCAAGGGAAATAAAAACACCAAAAAGCATTTAAAAGTGACCTTTTTCTAGATTCAGTTAACTTAGTTTCTCTAGAGGTTTTACTGATTTCCACAATTCTGATGAAGTTATTTCTGACATATCTGTGTTAGGTGGGTTATTAGTTTATTTCTTTTAATGTTTCCATGGAATTGGTTATTTAGAGCTATCACTTCTGCCATTTTCCTCTTATCTGAAGGAGTCCTCCTTGATATTTCTTGACTGAAGGAATGATAGGTGGTGTATTTTTGAGGTTCTTTTGTCTGCAAATATTTTTATTTCACACTCATTTTGAAAGATAATTTGCATAAGTATAGGTTGAATTTTATTTCTCTTGGTTCTTTAAATATGTTGTTCCTCACTCTTGTAGCTTGCATTGTTTTCCATGAAAAATGTACTGTTGTGCTTATCTTTGCTTCGTTCTAAGTAATATGCCTCTGTATGTAATGTGATCTCTAGTTGCTTTTCAGGTTTTTCCATTTATCACTGGTTTTAAGCAGTTAAAGATATGTTGTGGTGTATTTCTCTTCACATTTCATATGCTTGAGATTCACTGAGCTTTTGAGAGTTGTATATTTATAAATTTGTCATCATATAGATTCTGTGATTATTTCTTCCAACATTTTTCTGTTCTCATATTGAACTCTATATTATGCTGCTTTAAGCTGTCTTACAGAACTAAATAATACTTAATAATTTTTCACCCATTTTTCTTCTGTATTTTAGTAAGGATTTTTCTTTTGCTGTCTTCAAATTTGCTAATCTTTCTGCTGCAATATGTAATACAGTGTTATTCATATTTAGGAATATTTTTCACCTCAGAAATTTTTAAATTTTATGTTGAGCCTTCTACATATTATATCATGTTCAAATGTTTCTCTATCTTTTTGGAAAACACAGAATAGTTATATATTTTAATGTTTATACCTAATAATTGTCTCATTGGTTTCTCTAATGTATATTAATTGATTCACTTTTATCCACATTTTGGGATGTATTTTATGCTCTCTTTAATGTCCCATAATTTTTGTTAGATATAAGCCATCATGCCATTTCATTGGTGAATGATGAATTTTTTAAATGTATTTCATTTAAGAGGTTTTTTTTTTTGCCAGGTGGTGGTGGCATACACCTTTAATCCCAGCACTTGGGAGGCAGAGCCAGGCGGATCTCTGTAAGTTAGAGGCCAGGCCAGCCTGGTCTACAGAGATCCAGGATAGGCACCAAAACTACACAGAGAAACCCTGTCTGGAAAAAACAAAAAGTCTAGGCTATTATTATGTCACCTTGATTTTGTATTATACTTCTGAAGCTTGATTTTAGTCTAGAGCTTTTTATCTCCACTACTGAGTAAATATGATAGTGGGTAATGAACCTTATATCTTGGAATTATGGAATTTTCCACTGTGTCTGGGAGAAGTACAAAGTATTCCTTATCTCAAGAGAGTGCTAAAAGTTGCTATTCCTATTTCTTTCCATCTCCCAGCTTAGGTAGTTCTATGGGTGGTTAAACAAAAATCTCAGTGCCAGGTGTGAGATACTTCCTTATGAGTTGTTGGCCCTGAAAATAATACAAGCTCTTGCCATTTCTCTTGATTGCCCATGTAGCTAGTTAATGGACCCCTATTGCTGATGACACTGCATAACTTGATTGCTAGGTATAGAGAAATCAAGCTGGAACTGAGCTGGAAACATCCTTCTGACTTTTACAGTGCCAGGAGGTGTCATGCAGGCTTTTGGGGGTGAGGGTATAAATAGTCTTCACTGTGAACCTTAGGAACCTAAAATCATCTTGTCAGACAAGATGTCCCTACTAGTGCAAAAGTGGCACAACTGTTATGGAGGTAACCTGTAGGCAGAAGTTTCTCACTTGCCTGCCTGTTCCCAAACACCCAGCAGCCACTTCCCAAATAATTGTCTTGGAGGCTTAATATTATGTATAAATGCTTGGCCAGTAGCTCAGGCTTATTACTGACTAGCTCTTACACTTAAATTAATCCGTAATTCTTATCTATGTTTATCCATGTGGCTTGGTACCTTTTCTCAGTGCAACATTCTCATCTTGTTTCCTCTGAGTCTGGCTAGCAACTCCTCACTCCACCCCTCCTGGAATTTTCCTGGTCTGTTTGCCCCACTTATACTTCCTGCCTAGCTACTGGCCAGTCAGTGTTTTATTAAACCAATTCAAGTGAAAAAAATTTACAGTGTACAAAAGCACTATCCCACAGCATTAACCAACAGCTCTTAGATTGAATTTGAGACCAATTCCACAGGAAAATATTCATGCTTAGTACTTTAAATCCTGTTAAAAAAATGACTCATGGATGGGGAGACCCTAGGCCCTAGGCCCTAGGCCCTAGGAGTGAACTTCTTACTATTGTTTAAATTAATTTGCGTGACACCAAACTCCCCTCTGAATATCTATGCTTGCACCCATAGACAAACACTACTTTCAGCTTTAATAGAGAAGCTTCTCTGTAGAAGTAACCATCTTATTAAATAAGAAACACAGAGCCAATGTAAAGATAAAAGCCCAAGAATTCAGAGCTAAGAGCCTTAACCTTCCTGCTTCAGCGATCCTCTTCAGCCAAGAGAGACCTACTTCCTGTGTGTTTGTCTTTATATAGACTTTCTGTTCTGCCTTCTCATTGGTTGTAAACCTAACCACATGACCGCCTCATCACTGCCTGTCTTGTACAGACCTCCAGGTCTTCTATGGTTGGTATTGCGATTAAAGGCATGTGTCTCCAATGCTGGCTGTATCCTTGACCACACAGAGATCTGCCTACCAAGTGCTGGGATTAAAGGCGTGCACCACAAATGCCCAGCTCTGCTATGGCTTACTATTAGCTCTGACCCCCAGGCAACTTTAATTTTTAACATACAAATAAAATCACATTTCAGTACAATTAAAATATCACCATATTTCTCTTTGCATTGAACAGTGAGAGGTAAATGTAGAAACTTTTGTCTGGCTGTTCAAGGTGCTGAGAAGGAGGGGAAAGTGCTCAGCCTTGAACAGAATAGTTTTACCTTTTTTGCCAAGCAAATGCTCAGGAAACATGGAGGAATAAGGGGTGGAAAGGATGTAAGAGCTGGAGGATAGGGAGAAGGGCTGTGAAATATTGTCCCAATGGGCATTGCAATCATGAATTCACAGAAGCTGTTGTTTCCTACACTGGGCTTGCACAAGAGGGGGCCTGTCAACAGTCAGTTGTGGATGAAGGAGGGACTTAGAGGATTCTACCTTTCCCTGATAAACTATTGGTTCCTTATTCTGGGGGAGGAGGAGTCATTGCCTTCAATTGTGTATCCACTGGTGGGCCTACCAGGCTCCATTTGATAGTTCCAAACCCATAGTCCCATCGACAGCCCTGGTTAAACTCAGTGGATCATGAAACAAAAACAAAAAGACATGAACATAGGAAATGGACCTAAAGAGGGTCGGGGTGTTGTGTAACAATTTCCTATGAGATAAGGGAAGCTCATTAAGACTTAGGATGTTAAAAAGAAATGTGAAACAATAAGATGGTCTAAGAGGAGATGAAACAACAAATGTTCTAAGGGGAAGTGAAACAACAGGGTATTCTGTTGGGAGATGAAACATTCCATCCCATAGGGAAGCTCATTAAGCTCTGGAAGTAAACAACTCAATAGCTTCAGGAAGTCTCTGAAACTGACTATATTCAATGGATCCCTCCATCCACGCATATATAAGCTGTATGGACTGCTGCTGTGAGATACTTCCAGACAATCTTGGATATCTGGACGAGTTTTAGGCCAGCCAAGCTGCCTGGAAGAAACTCATACCAACTGAGTTACCTGGAAAGGACACTTACCAACCTGTTGAGATACCTGCAGGTTGTACAATGAACTCCAGGTTCAAGTTTTCAAGAGCTCTAATCCTTGCTGGGGTGGGATTTTGGTGATTCAGCTGACTATAAGTCATTTCTTCTCCTATAAGTAACCCCTCACCTATATTACTGTAAGTAGCCACAATAAAACTCATTATCCACCAAATTGGACTTCAGTGGTACCCTTACTTTGGTCTATAGATATTTGTTATGTCTCCCTAGGAATAGTGTCACATAACATGTAGTAGGAGTAAGATAAGGGAGAGGAGGTGAGAATAATCAGAATGAATTGTGTACTGTGTATAAAACTGTCAAAGAACAAATTTAATTAAGAAAGAGTAAATAACAAAATAATCAGTACTCAACAAAAATTAAGGAAATCTGTATACCTCGAAATGATTTGGGTTCTCTCTCTCTCTCTCTCTCTCTCTCTCTCTCTCTCTCTCTCTCTCTCTTTCTTCTTCTTCTTCTTCTTCTTCTTCTTCTTCTTCTTCTTCTTCTTTTTCTTCTCTTCCTTCTCCTCCTCCTCCTCCTCCTCCTCCTCCTCCTCCTCCTCCTCCTCCTCCTCCTCCTCGTTCTCCTTCCTCTTCCCTCCTCATCTCCCTCTGTTCCTCCGGCCTCTTGTTTTCTTTCTCTTATCCTTCTTCCTCTCCACTTACCCTTCCTCCTCCTCCTTATTTCCTTTCTACCTACTATCTCCATCTCACCTCATCATCTTTTTGGTTCTCTCATTTCAGTACTATGTCTTTCAAATTCTAGGTGTCTTGATAGCCTTTAATCTTATATATCTTCAATTCAGAGATATTAGCAGGCAGGCATCTGGGAGAAAATGAAGAGCTTGATAATCTGTTATTTTCTTTCTAGTGGAGATAATATCCCTGTACTGCCTGTTCAATATAGAAAAACCAATGTTTTGTATATTTTGTCTTATTTATGGTTGTTTTGGATGGATGGACAAATCTGACTAGAATCTCACCATGTGATTTTTGCCTGTTTTTGTTTTGTTTGGATACACATTCCATATGTTTTTGTCCATTTGCTTCCATCCATCAAACAATGAGAGTTTTTTTCAGTTTTGTTTTACCTGGAGGAGGAAACAAAAGAGATGAAGCAAGAAGACAGAGGTAATGATGATGTGTCCTTAGCACTGTGGACTGAGTGACCTCTTGTGGTCAATGAATGGCAAGAGAGCCAGAAGTAGCAAAGAGCATTTCTGAAAAGCATTTAGAGTCCAGGAAGCATAGTTGAGCACAGAGTACAGAAGCTCTTCCTTTTTTCTTTTCATGCCACCCCAAACAGGTCTGATACCCCAAATATTGGGCATTTCAAAGTATGCAGAAATTGTCTGTTTGGTACAGTAGGTGATATCAATGCTCATGCTTTTCTGAGCAGTTTGGCAGGCAGCAGAAGTGTACAAGTGGGAACCAGGAAAGAAAGAAAGGTGAGAGTGAGTGCTATGTAATAACTGCAACTAATTAATTAAATGGTAGTCATGCATGAAACATCATTTTGCAATATTTTCCCTACAGACATTTAAGAAAACACATACATATACGCATATACATAATGCCACAGAAAAAATGCACAGTTACCTACTTTGATCTTAGGCCAACTGTGTTCTGAAAGTATTACATGGAAAATTCCAGAAATAAACAATTCATGAGTTTTAAACTGCATACCATTCTGTGTAGCACAATAAAATACTGTTTTGTCCTGTTCCACACTGCCTGTGATGTGGATCAGACCTTTGTCCAGTGTGTCCACAGTGTATCTGTCACCCACCCTTAGTTGTTGAGTAGCCATTCTAGTTACCAGATGGACTGTCATAGTCATAGCATTAATTCAATTAACCATTATTTAAATTATGTGTCCCCAAGCACAAGAGCAGTGATCTTGCCAATTCAAATGTACCAAAATGGGCTACAAAATGCTTCCTTTATAAGTTAAAAGGCAAAAATGATGGCTGAATTATAGCTGGAGTTTTCTCCAGTCCTGCCCAGGCCCACAGCCGCTAAGACCCAAATAAACACACAGAAACTTTTATTACTTATAAACTGTATGGCCATGGCAGGCTTCTTGCTATCTAGTTCTTATATCTTCAATTAACCCATTTCTGTTAATCTATAAGTTGCCACATGGCTTGTGGCTTACCGGTACTTTACATCTTACTTCTCATGGCGGCATTCCCCTCTCTGCTTATCCCACCTATACTATACTTCCTGCCTGGCTACTGGCCAATCAGCATTTTATTTATTTATTTATTTATCAATCAATCAATCAATCAATCAATCAGATCAACACATTCACAGCATACAGAAAGACATCCCCAGTACTGAATAGATAGCTTCAGCAGGTAACAGAGCTGTGTAAGAACAAAGAGGACTTGAGTTGAGATTCCAGCATCCTGGTAAAAAGTCGGTGTTGGGGATAGGAGGTAGAGACAAGAAAATTGCTAAGGATTTTAGGCTACTAGCCTCAACCCAGGTTCATTGAGTTATCCTGTCTTAAAGCAATGAAGTAGAGAGTGCATATATACACTCATACATACAAATACAGGCAATGGTAGAAGCTTTTAGCTTAAGGAAGAAAAATCACATGCTTAATCTGTACTACAAGATATTTTGAAATAGGAAAAACCATATTTATATAACTTTCATTATATTATTATAAACTTGACATAGTGGTGCACACCTTTAATCTCAGCACTTGGGAGGCAGAGGCAGGTAGATCTCTGTGAGTTCAATGCCAGCCTGGCCTACATAGTGAGTTCCAGAACAGCCAGAGCTACATAATGAGACCTTCTTGAAAAAACAACAAAATGATATTATTATTATTTACTTATTTTACTAGTATTATTGCCAATCTCTTAATATACCTAATTAGAAATTAAACTTTATTACAGGTATGCATATATGTAAAGACAAATATAACACATACAGAATTTACTTCCATTCATAGTTTCAGACATCTAGTGGAATCTTGGAACATACCTGGATTATTATGTTGACTATATAAATATGTATGTAAAAATTAATCTACAATTATATATTAGAATTGAGAAGTGAATATACAAATTTCACTGGATAAAAAGTCAGTATTAAAAATTAATTTACTTTAATATACTAACAAAAATAATTATGAATGAAAAATTAAAGATACCATTTAAAATAACATATAATATCCAGGAACATTTAAAAACACCTCTACGTAAGAAACTATATATAGGAAGAGGGAAGGGTGGTGAGATGGCCAGTGACCTGAGTTTCATCCCCAGAGCCCACATTCCATATAGTTACAGTGGCATGTGCGTGCGCGCACACACACACACACACACACACACACACACACACACACACACACACACACACCATAAATAGCTAAATGTTAAAAGATTTTAAAAAACTACAAAATATCAGTAATAGAAGTAGAAACAAATGGAAAAAATAAGTTCAAAGATATAAAGACTAGACACTGTGAATGAAGATCACAGTGCTATTCGAGTTGATTTGTATGTGTAATATAATTAAATCAAATCTCAATGCATTTTCTCATTTTGGTGGAAATTTTCAAGATGAATCTAAAATGCAGAAATTAATATAAAGACTCAAGTGTCCTGATTAGCTTTTTGTCAGCTAGAGTCTTCTGGGAAGAGGAACCTCAACTGACAAAATGCCTCCAATCAGAGTCTTGATTAATGACTGATATAAAAGTGCCCAGCTCACTGGATATGGTGTCACTCCTGGGCTGTGGTCCTGGGTTCTAGAAGAAAGCAGGCTGAGCAAGCCAGGGGAAGTAAGCCAGTAAGCATCACTGCCCCCCATATCTGATTCTGCTCCTTCCTTCGGGGTTTTACCCTGCTAGAATTCCTGCCTTGACTTCCCTCAATGATAGACTATAATTAGAACATGTAAGCAGAAGAAACTATTTTTCCCCATGTTACTTTGGCCACAATGTCTTTACCACAACAGAAATCAAAATCAACTAAGACCTCAAGGATAGCAAGCCAATTATAAATTAGAGGAACAAAGGGAAGAGTTAATACCACCAGATAGCAATGTTTATAGAATTATATTACCAACAGCAAAGTGATCTTTTTAGAATTCCAGATAAACTATAATAGTCAAGGAATATATCCAGTGCACACAGATATTGATTTATGACAGTGACAACACTGCAGAGGAGAGAGAAATTTATTGTGCTGGATCAATAGAAGGAATTTAAAAAGGAAATTAATCTTGACTCCAAATTCACACCTGTGTGAAACACTTAAGAGTGCATTATAGACAAAAATTTGAAAGGCAAGACAAACGACAGAAAAAATGCTAGTGAGAGTGTGGTCTAAGAACTCATACACTGCTGGTAAAAACATAAACTGGAAAGCCACTCTGAAAATCAGTAGAGATTTCTCAAAGCAAGTCCTGAAAATATGACCACTATATGATCCAGCTATACCACTCCACATTCTATACTTGAAGGATTCTAAGTCAGCATACTACAGAGGTATGTATATATCCATGTTTATTATGGCATTATTCACAATAGCCAAGATATGTATGATCACCTTCATTGTCAATGTGACTAGATTTGGAATTACCTAGGAAATATACCTCAGGCTGTGTCTATGAGAGCATTTCCTGAGAGGGTTAAACTAGGGAAAACACAACCTTAGTGTGAGAAGCTGAGGTCTGTGACTGAATAAAAAGGGTGAAAGTGGGAAGCTAGTTGAGCATCAACATTCATCTCTCTCTGCCTCCTCACTGTAGACACAATGGGACTGCATGTCTTGGTCATTGTTCTATTGCTGTGAAGAGACACCATGACCATTGCAACTCTTTTTTTTTTTTTTTTTTTTTTTTTTTTTTTTTTTTTTTTTTGGTTTTTCAAGACAGGGTTTCTCTGTGTAACTGCCCTGGCTGTCCTGGAACTCACAGAGATCCACCTGCCACTGCTTCCCAAGTTCTGGGATCAAAGACATGCACTACCATGACTAGCAATGATTGCAACTCTTATAATAGAAAGCATTTAATTGGAGCTTGCTTACAGTTTCAGAGGTTTAGACCATTATCATCATGGCCGGGAGCATGGCAGCATGTAGGCAGACATGGTGCTGGAGAGGTAGATGAGAGTTCTACATCCATATCCTCATGCAGAAGGAGGAGGGAGCCACTGAGCATGGCCTGGGCATCTGAAACCTCAAAACCCACCCCGAGTGACACACTTCCTCTAACAAAGAACACATCTGTTTCTAACAATGCCACACCACCTAATCTTTCTCAAGTAGTGCCACTCCCTGATAACTAAGCATTCAAATATGGGAGCCTATGGGAACCATTCTTATTCAAACCATGACACTGCATCATGTTACCACTACCAGACTCCCTCCATGATGATTCTTATCCCTTCTTAAATCATGAGCCAACATAAATCCCTCTTTCCTTATTTTGTCACAGCAACAAGACACACAATACAAAACTGACCTACAGGTCCATTGTCTTCAGTTTTTTGTTGTTGTTGTTGTTGTTGCTGTGATAAAATACTTTGACAAAAACAACTTAAAGGAGAAAAGGCTTATTATGGCTTACAATTAAATGTATAGTCCATCATGATGAGGATATCACAGTAGCAGGTGCTTGTGGAAGCTGGCCATATTGCCTCCACAGTCAAGAAGCAGAGAGCAAGAAATACTCTTGGATGCTGCTTGGTTCATTTTCTCCATTTATATAGTCCAGGATCCTAGCCAGGGAATGTTGCTGCCCACAGTGGGCAAGTCTTCCAGCCTCCATTAACATAATCAGGATAATTTCTCCACATATATGGTCAGAGGATTATATCCCAGGTTATTCTAGATTTTGTCAAATTAAAAATTAGCACTAACCATCACATTTACCAATAGGTGACTGAGTAAGGAAAATGTGATTCATTCACCTAATGGATTTTTATTTAGTTTTAAAGAAAAAAGAAATTATGACAGTTGCAGAAAAATTGAGGGCACTCAAGATCATCAAGTTAAGCAAAATAAGCCGAAGATAAATATCACATATTTTCCTTCATATACAGAATATGGGTTTAAATTTATATGTAAGAAAAAATTAATCATCTATATGTATTAAAATGTCACAGTGAGCTGGGTGGTGGTGCACATCTTTAATCCCAGCACTCGGGTGGCAGAGGCAGGCAGTTCTCTGTGAGTCTGAGGTCTACAGAGTGAGTCCCAGGACAGCCAAGGCTACATAGAGAAACCCTGTCTTGAAAAAAAATATCGCAGTGAAACTCTAAATATTAATTTTAAAACTGTGAAGGCAAGCCATTGAGTAGGAGCAGGTACTTGGAAATGTATATAACTGATAAATGACTCGCATGTTAAAGAAAGAATTCTTACAAATCACTATGAAAAAGACAGAAAAATCCATACAAAAATGGACAAGAGACTTGAATAGTCACTCAACAAAAGAAGATATCAAAATGACTATGAAACACATTAAAAGGCATGCACTGTTATTAGTTATCAGAGAAATTTATATTATAGTCACAATGATAAATCACCAGTGTCAAAATTAGCATAGCAATAGCAAATGATGAGGAAGTGGAATAAGAGCCTTTAGATTTTGTGAGCAAAACAAAAATCATTAAAAGCAGCTTTGGAGAACCTAGTGGTGATCTCTACCTAAATTGAACATGAATACAAATATATGAAAAGGGATTATTTGAGTAACTGTCTTAATTTATTTCCCTGTTACTGTGATCAAGTACCCCGACAAAAACAGCTAACAGGAGACAGGGTTTATCTGGCTTACAATTCCAGGTGACAGTCTATCATTGAGGAACATGCAAGGCATCAGGAACGTGAAGCAATTAGTCATATTTTATCCACAGTCAAAAGAAGAAAGAAGTGAATTAGTGAATCCATGCTAGTTCCTGGCTCTTATTTTCCACTCTTACACAATTCTGGATCCCCGATTAGGGAATGGAACCCCTTAACAGTGGGTGGGTCTTCCCACCTCAATTAAATAATCAAGATGATGTCCCACAGGGCAACCTGATTTAGACAATCTCTCACTGAAGTGCTTTTTCCCAAGTGACTGCAGATTGTATCAAGCTGACAAAAGTAACCATCACAGGAACATTTCAATAAAGTGATATTTGAGCCCTATAGGAATATTTTTCTTTTTTAATAATTTTTTATTTATTTTACATATCCACCACAGTTTTCCCTCCTGCCATCCTATTCCCTCCCCCATCTCTTTTCTGCCCCCACTCCCATCTGCTCCTCCTCAGAAAGAGTAATGCCTCCAATGGGAGTCAACAAAGCATGGCACACCAAGTTAAGCCACTACTAAGCTCCTCCCCACAGTATCAAGCCTGAGCAAGACATGCCACCATAGGAAATAGGTTCAAAAAGCCACCTCATCCACCAGGGACAGATCTTGGTCCCACTGCTAGGGGCCCACAAACAGACCAAGCTACACAACTGTTACTCACATGCAGAGGGTCTAGGTCAGCCCCATACAGGCGCCCTAGTTGTCAGTCTAGAGTCCATGTGCTCCCACAAGCTCAGGTCAGCTGGCTCTGTAGGTTTCCCCATCATGATCTTGACCCTCCTGGCTCATATAATCCCTCTTCCCTCTATTCAACTTGACTCCTGGAACTCGGCCCCGTGCTTGGCTGTGGATCTCTGCATCTGCTTCCATCAGTTACTGGATGAAGGCTCCATGATGACAGTTAGGGTATTCACCAATCTGATTCCGGAGAAGGCCAGTTCAGGTACCCTCTCTACTATTGCTAGGAGTCTTAGCTGGGGTCGTCCTTGTGGATTCCTGGGAGTTTCCCTGGCACTAGTCTTCTCCCTAACCCCATACTGGCCCCCTCTATCAAGATATCTCTTTCATTGCTCTCTCTCTCTGTCCCTCCCCCAATTCAGCCATCCAGATCCTTCATGTTCCCACCTCCCATCCCCTCCCCTTTACCCCACCGCCCCAAGTTTGCTCATGGAGATCTCATCTATTTCCCCTTTCCACAGCAATCCATGTGTTCATCTTAGTGTCCTTCTTGTTACCTAGCTACTCTGGAACTGTGGATTGTAGCCTGGTTATCATTTGCTTGACATCTAACATCCACTTATGAGTGAGTACATACCATATTTGTCTTTCTGGGTCTGGGTTACCTCACACAGGATGATTTTTTTCTAGTTGCATCTATTTGCCTGCAAATTTCAAACTCCCAACCCTTTACTCTGAGGTTATGTCTGTCTTTGAAGTTGAGGTGTATTTCTTGTATGCAGCAGCAGAATGGATCCTGTTTTCATATTCATTCTGTTAGCCTGTGTGTTTTTATGGGCAAATTGAGTTCATTGATATTAAGAGATATTAAAGACCAGTGATTGTTAATTCCTGTTATGTTTCTGTTTGTTGGTGGTGGTGGTAGTGTGTGTGTGTTTCCCTTCTTTGGGATTTGCTGTCATGATTATCTATTGCTTGTGTTTTTGTGGGTGCAGCTAACTTCCTTGGGTAGGAGTTTTCCTTCTAGTACTTTCTATAGGTTTGATTTGCAGATAGGTATTGTTTAAATCTGGTTTTGTCATGGAATATTTTATTTTCTCAGTCTATGGTGATTGAAAGTTTTCCTGGGTATAGTAGTCTGGGCTGGCATCCGTGGTCTCTTAGTGTCTACAAAATGTCTGTCCATGACCTTCTGGATTTCAGAGTCTCTACTGAGAAGTTGGGTGTAATTCTGATAGGTCTGCCTTATATGTTAGTTGGCCTTTCTCATTTGTAGCTCTTAATGTTCTTTCTTTATTCTGTATGTTTAGTGTTTTGATTATTATGTGGTGAAGCATTTTTTTGTGGTCCAGTCTATTTGGTGTTCTGTAAGCTTCTTGTACCTTCATAGGCATGTCCTTCTTTAGGTTGGTAAAGTTTTCTTCTATAATTTTGTTGAATTTATTTTCTGTGCCTTTGATTTGGAATTCTTCTCCTTTTTCTATCTCTATTATTCTTGTTTGGTCTTTTCATGGTGTCCCAGATTTCCTAGATATTTTGTGTTAAGAATTTGTTGGATTTAACATCTTCTTTAACTGATGAATTTATTTCCCCTAGGTATCTTGAACACCTGAGATTCTCTCTTCCATCTCTTGTATTCATTTGGCTATGCTTAATGTCCCTGTTTATTTACCCAGATTTCCCATTTCCAGAATAAACTTGATTTGTGTTTTTTTACTGCCTCTATTTCAGTTTTCAAGTCTTGAACTGTTTCCTTCACCTGTTTGATTGTTTTGTCTTGGCTTTCTTTAAGCGATTTATTGATTTCTTCCATTTTTCTTTGTCTTTTCCTTGATTTCTTTAAGGGAATTTTTCATTTCCTCTTTAAGGTACTCTATCATCTTCATAAAGTTATTTTTAAGGTCATTTTCCTCTGCTTCATCTGTGTTGGAATGTTCAGGCCTTGCTGTTGTAGAACTAATAGGTTCTGGTGGTGCCATATTGCTCTTTATGTTGCTCAATGTATTCTTACACTGTCATTTACCCATCTGGATTTGGGATAGTTATAGTTACAGGTATTGATTCTTGTGATGTCTTTGTTGGATGGGTCTTTTGTTCCTTTATTGTCTGTTTCTTTTATTGTCTTTTGACCTGAATGGCCAAGGGTTCTGGTGATTGCCTGGTTGTCAGGTGGAGTAGGGTTGCCTCAGCTGAGGTTTGTGGGGCTTTGGGTGCCTAGATCTAGAGTGTCATCCAGTTCTTCTGGCTGGTGTGGGCTTTACTTGTTCCTATGGAGTCTGTTCTTCCACTGTTTTCCAACTGATGTAGGTTGTGCCTGTGCCTCTTCTTCCAACTGGTATGGGTGGCGCTTGTGCCTATAGGATCTGCTGATGTTGCTGAAGAGGGTTGTTCATGGGGAGGCTGCTCTTCTTCCAGCTGGTGCAGGTGGTGCTTGTACCTCTAGGGGCTGCTGATATTGTAAGGGATGGCTGGCTGGTGGGGAGGATGATGGGTTCGGTGGGTTTGGGTGGCAGAGTGGGTCTTATAGGTTACAGAGTCCAATGGGTGGCAGCAGTGGTGGAACAGGCTGCCTGTAGGACTCTTAACCTGACATCTGGCTGCTGGGGCTGAGATGGGAGAGAGAGGGCCATGGGATGTGCCTTGGGGTTTAGGGCTTAGGGATTGGTTCAGTTTAGCTGGGAGAACAGTCACTCACCTCTTGTTACAAATGGTGCAGGTGGTGTTTGTGCCATATAAAAATATTTCTTTGATAAAATATTTCAACAGCCAGGAAGGTGAGAAAAATATCCTCCTGAAACATGACTTTTAAGAGTAGACTGGAACCGAGATTCAAGATGGCGGAGACAAGCAGACGCAGGTAGGCCTGTGGCAGCGGCCCGCAGAGGTGGACGGGACCAGCGGCAGCGGCCAACGGGGACATTTAGGCCCAGCGGCAGCTGGCGGAGACATTCAGGCCCAGCGGCGGCCCACAGAGGTGGACAGGCCCTGCAGCGGAGATAAGCAGACGGAGGTGGACGGGCCGGCGGCGGCGGCCCACAGAAGTAGACAGGCCACGTGGCGGAGACAGGCAGACGCAGGTCGGGAGGTGGACAGGCCCGGTGGCAGCAGCCGACAGGGACATACAGGCCCAGCGGCAACCGGCAGAGACATACAGGCCCGGTGGCAGCCCACAGAGGTGGATGGGCCCCGGCAGCAGTGACAAGCAGAGGTAGGTGGGCCCGCGGCGGCAGCCAGCAGAGATATACAAGCCCGTTGGTGGCCCGCAGAGGCAGACAGACCCAGAGGCAGCTGACAGGGACATACAGGCCCGGCGGCGTAGACAAGTGGACGCAGGTGGGCCTGTGGCAGCGGGCCACAGGGGTGGACAGGCCCGGGGACGGAGAGGGGCGGACTCGGCTTGGAACGGGGACGCCCCTAGCCCCAACACCTGGGGAAGAGGCTATCTCCGTGGGTCGGAACGGGGGGGGGGGGGGGGGGGGCGAGTCTGGGCACTCCATCTGGGGACAACCCAGGGCCCAACTGCTGATCCTGTGAAACCCAACAACTTGGAGGTGTTGGTGAGACTACCCTGCTCAGCTGAAACCCATCTGGGAGAGGATTCAGATGCCTACAGTTTGAAGTCTGAAGAAACAAGATCAGCTGAGGAGTTGACAAATGAACAAAACGTGACCTGGGAACACAGAAGAAGGCGCTACCCAGACACCAAACTAGATCACCAGAATCATAAGTATATAATTCACCAATCGAAATCAGCTGCCCCTGAAGAAATAGCCCAAAAGCACCAATTTAACCAAGAACCCCTACTAAACCAAGACTAAAAATTAGAACAAGAGAGGCACTCTCAGACACAGACACCACCTGCACCGCACAGAGGAAAAGATGAGTAGACACCAGCGCAAAAATACATAAAGACCTATATGGCAACATCAGAACCTAGTGATTCTACACCTGCAAGACCTAAACATACCATGACAGCAGAAACAGAAGAAATCAACCCTAAAAATGACTTTAAGAAGATGATAGAGGCCCTTAAAGAAGAAATAAAACATTCCCTCAATGAGGAAATAAAAACTTTCCTTAAAGAGGAAATGAAAAACTACCTTAAAGAGGAAATAAAAACTTTCCTTAAAGAGGAAATGAAAAACTCCCTTAAAGAGGAAATAAAAACTTCCCTTAAAGAGGAAATGAAAAACTCCATTAAAGAGGAAATAAAAAACTCCCTTAAAGAAATGGAAGAAAAAACGAACAAAAAATGGGAAGAAATCAAATCAAGCCAAGAAAACGCAATTAAACAGATGAAAGAAACATTCCAAGACCTGAAAAATGAATTTGAGACAATAAAGAAAACACATGCTGAGGGAATGCTGGAAATAGAAATCCTGACAAAACGAACAGGAACTACAGAAACAAGCATAACCAACCAATTGCAAAAGATGGAACAGAGAATCTCTGACACTGAAGACATGATAGAGAAAATAGATTCGTCAGTCAAAGAAAACACTAAAGACAAAAAAGTCGTAACACAAAACTTCCAGGAAATTTGGGACACCATGAAAAGACCAAACCAAAGAATAATAGGGATAGAAGAAGGAGAAGAATACCAACTCAAAGGCACAGAAAATATATTCAACAAAATCATAGAGGAAAACTTTCCTAACCTAAAGAAAGAAATACCTATGAAGATACAAGAAGCTTACAGAACACCGAATAGGCTGGATCCAAAAAAAAAGTCCCCTCGCCACATAATAATCAAAACACTAAACACACAGAACAAAGAAAAAATATTAAGAGCCGCAAAGGAAAAAGACCAAGTAACATATAAAGGTAAACCCATCAGAATAACACCAGACTACTCAATAGAGACTATGAAAGCTATAAGATCATGGACAAATCTCATGCAGACACTAAGAGACCACGGATGCCAACCCAGACTATTATACCCAGCAAAACTCTTAATCACCATAGGCGGAGTAAACAAAATATTCCAGGATAAAACCAGATTTAATCAATACCTGTCTACAAACACAGCCCTACAGAAAGCTCTAGAAGGGAAAATTCAACCCAAAGAAGCTAAACACATCCATGAAAAATCAAGCAATAGATAATCCCACACCAACATACACCACAGAAGGACAACACAACACAACCACAAAAAATAACAGGAATTAACAATCACTGGTCATTAATATCCATCAATATCAATAGTCTCAACTCACCTATAAAAAGACATAGGCTAACAGAATGGATAAGAAAACAGAACCCATCCATCTGCTGCATACAAGAAACACACCTTAACTTCAAAGATAGACACTACCTCCGAGTAAAGGGCTGGGAAAAGGCTTTCCAAGCAAATGGACCTAAGAAACAAGCTGGTGTAGCTATCCTAATATCTAGAGAAAAAGGATGTTTCAAAAGAGAAGAAGTCTTGTGACAATGCCTCAGTGGTCCAGGTAACTACCAGAACTCGGAAATCCGCGACGGAGACTAAGGCAGCAGAGATCTAGAGTGGAGTGCTGAGTTCTGGCAAACAGCTGCATCTTTCTTCCAGTAAGTACCTGAACAGGGCTGATGTGAATTATGTAAAGTCCAGATTTTAAGAATCATACTCTCTCAGGGATCTCCACAAACTAGTGGGTGTTCTCCCTCACTGCCCCTGTGAGACAGTCTCTGTACGGGAGAGGCCTCACGTGACTTTGTCTCTGGTGTTCCTCTGGGGACATCTGTGTGAGAAACTGTATGCTCCAGAACCAGCTCTCGTGCCCTTTGACCAATGCCGGAGTGTGAAATAGTCCACTGATCTTTAAGAGGCTGGCCACTAGGAGTTTGACCATGTTCCAGTTTGGATGGGGAACAGAGATGAGAGGGTGGACATGGGAGGAATGGGAAGTGAATGTGATCAGTATGCACTGTATGAAATTCCCAAATAATCAATAAAAATATTACGTTGGGAAAAAAGGAAGCAACTTGGTAACTATTATTTTTATTATATGGAACATGTTTTGTAGTTCTAAGGATTGAATCCAGGCCTTCCATATGATAGGTAAGCATTCTGCAACTGTTCCATGACCCTGTCCCTATCCTTGATCTTTTTAAACTAAATTTTGTTAGTGTATGTTTTTTATATATGATACGTATCATAATGATAATTAATCTGAATTGTATCATGCATAATTGAAATTTTATAAAGATGAATAATATAAACTCTTTCTCTGACTTGGATTTATTTAGGGCACGCACCAGTGGGTCTGGATCAAGAGCTGCCCATGAGGATTATGCCACACTGATGGTCATAACCCCATCATTATTAAAAAACAAAATCAACCTACCCCTTGAAAGTGACCCTTTCTTCCTTAAAGGCCCCAGCCTTGAAGTTGTCTTGAGAAGACATCATATACCTATACTCCCAGCTCCCAGCTGGTGGCTCTAAAAGCAGTTTTGGAGGATCAAGGAGTTTCAGGATTGATACAAGATTTATAGTGTAAGAACAATTTTCAAAATGTCAGAAAGAATGTGCTGCTCGCCAAGGTGTTGAAGCTATAAATTCAACCAACAAATGTTTTGATTACAGGATTAATGATGCCAAACAACTGACATTAAACACAGTACAAATGGAGTAGAAAAAAAAGAAACCAAGACAGTTTGACAACAGCATCTCACTCTATACTTGAAATCTAGGTAAAAAGGAATTGAGGGGGATGGTGCCAGATGTGAGTCCAGGGTTGCTGTAAGGTGTTAGCAACATATGATGTAATTGCAAAAAGAAAGCTCAGAGCACAATTACAAAGTATGGTAATAAAATGGATGAAAGGGAAAGTCCAAAAGGAAGAAAACAGTGTCCATTTGAGAAGGAGGAGATACTTACAAACTTAACACCTTATAGTAATTTTCTAAAGTCATATGCCTATTACAATGGAAGTTTATATATTCATTTTTTTAGATAAGTCAACTTAGTCACATATGTGGTATTGCTTTAAATGCTTGTAAAAAAAACTATTGTGGTGCTAGAGATGTAAATGGAAGTAGAGTTGTTGCATCAGTATATATGCACACACAATGAGAAAAATGCCATACCAACATGAATGAATAATAACACTTCTAGCTATTAAGAAATAATGAACAAGTAAAAGATTATTGAAATCGTTACTATGAAAAATAACAAGATGATAACATATATTCCAAGGAAAAATATGAGTGACTGAACTTGTTTATTTTATTTATTATTACTTGTTCAATGATGTGTACATGTGTATGTCTGTTGGGGGCTATGTGCAGATGAGTGCAGGTACTGTGGAGACCAGAGGCATCAGATTCTACAAGGAGCTGGAGTTACAGGTGGCAGTGAGCTGCCTAATATGAATTCTAGGAGCTCTACATGTGGAAGAACAATACATGCTCTTAACCACTGGACCACCTGTGTGAAGTGCCTCAGGACAGAATTCATTTTTATCTATGTGTATTGTGTACCTACTTATCTGTATGTGCGCCATGTGTGTGCAGTGATAAAGAATGCCAGAAGAGGGTATCAGAGCCTCTGGAGCTGGATTACAGGTAGTTTTGAGCCCCCTTGATATAGGTGCCAGGAACCAGTCCTATGGAAGAGCAGCAAGTGCTCTTAATCACTGAACCATCTCTCCAGCCCCCTGGGATTGAACTTACAGTAGTGAAAATATGGTGAAATAACTTTCTAAGTGAGATATAAAACTGGCTAGTGGACACATAATACTTTGCATTTGCAACATTATCTTCAGCAATTAACATCTAACTTACAAAGTCTAGACCCACACTGATAAATATATATATATATTCTCTTGCTTGTGATTTCTAGATTTTATAGGATATATAAAAGTCACAAATATATACATGGCATGAAAGTAGAATTAAAACTATCTAGAGGGACAAGGGAAACTAGGGGGGAGAGGAAAAGAAAATGGGGGGCTTGAGAGGGATTATACACAATATAAATACATAAATATGCAAAACTTTAAAAATAAACAGGTAAATAAATAAATATAAGCAGCAATAACATTTCCAAAAAGAACCAAATAATACACACTAATTCCAATTGCATTATTCTAGAACATCAGATGAGTCTTAAGGTTCAGTAGACAATGTTCGAGAAGAAGAGTCAGCAGACAGTGTCAGATATACAGTACATTTCCATTACTGACTACTAGGATTTTACACATGAACATACCCTTGACCTAGCACCATTTATTGTAAATACCATTCTTTCTCCATTGAATTCGTTTGGTCCTCTTGTCAAAATCAATTGTAAGTATTTATTGATTCATGGCTTAGAAAGGACAAGATTGATTTTGTTGCCAAAATCTTGGTTTTGATTCCCAGTGCAGCAAAAGGGTAACAAAATAAACTTCTATTGAATATAAAAAAATGTCATTTCTTTTGAACTTGAAATTTGATTAAACTTTTATTGTTTTTGGACCTCCAATGAAGCTCTTCGCTTGGAGAAGCTTTGCCATACTGGGATCAAAACTTAGAGCTTTGGGTATTCTAAGAAAGCACATTGTTACTGAACTATTATAGCCCCAGTTCTTGTTTTGTTACTTTTTTGTTTGTTTGTTGTGGTTTTGTTTATTCAGACAGGGTTTCTCTGTAGCTCTAGCTGTCCTGGAACTCACTCTGTAGACCAGGCTGGCCTCAAACTCACAGAGATCCTCTGTGCTTCTGCCTGCCTCTGCCTCCTGAGTGTTGGGATTAAAGGGGTGCATAACCACCATCCAGTGTGGTTTGTTACTTTTAACTTAGTATTTCTCCTCAATAAATGCAATTGTAAATATATGCAATTAATTTTTCTTAAAAGAGAGTAAAATCTGCCTCAATAAAGTAGTTCAGGGTTCACTGGCTAATTTGCAGAGGAGGTATTTCTTTATGGAGGATCTTAGTATTCATACACTTACTTTGCCTGTTCAATTATTCCCCTATTGGAACTGATTAGAGTCCAAGTGTTACTGTTAATCTTTCACCAATGGGCTGACAGCTCCTTGGGTAGTCGAAGATTGATAACAGGATCAGGAGAAAACCCCAAGTCTGTCAACACTGTGAACAGATGAAGGGATTCCTTTCCTAGATAATGTCGTAGGTGCATTTTGTTGTTTCACCCAGAAGGAATTTTTAAAATGCCATCTTGGAGCTTTTGCAATAATAACACAAGGATCTCCGAAAACCATGATCCTAGCTAGGGCTGGGTGTGGTGGTACATCACTCTGGAGGCAGAGGTAGGCGAATCTCTGAGTTTGAGGCCATGGTGGTCTACATAGGAGTTCTAGGCCATCAAGGGCTACAGAAAATAAAATATCATGATGCTGAACTAAAATAAATTGTTCCTCTGTTGCTATGTTGCTATGGCTTTCTATTTAACTACCTAATATAGAATGTCAGCAGCATGTTCCGAAAACATTGGGAGATATTAAAAAATGAAATTGATTCCCAAGGAAGATTTTGTTGCATTAAATAGCCCATTTTAAAATATTATCTTTGAGCTATGAGGAATTATGCTTAAAGTTGATAAGCCTACACATATTATTTAAATGAAAGTTCCAACGTAAATATTTTCCAATCCTCCATGATTGTGGCTGAAAGAATGATGGAATATTCATGCACAAAAATTGAGGAGTCAAAGAAATGTGAATCTCCACCCTGATAACCCCAAGTTGCTGTGCCAGCTTTGCTATTTTTTTCATTTAGTTCTTAGAAACAAGGCATTCTTTTAAGGGCTCGGACATGAATAACACATATAAATGAGAAGGATCTATTCAATTCCTTGTTTAACAGTTCTTTCCAAGTTTAATTTTGAAGGGTATTCTATTCATTCAAAGAAGCTGAAGTATTCAAAACTTGTTTAGGTAACTGAGATACAAAGGTCAATGAAATAAGAGTCCCTGCCTCGGCTTTTGCGAGCCTGGTGCCTGCGGTGTGGCACCTTGCGTAGCCTTGGTGCGGTGGGGAGGGGCTTAGACCTGCCTAGGCTCGCCAGCCAGCTCGCCTTGCCGGGCTCTGCTGACTCCCCATGGGAGACCTTGATTTGGAGGATGTGGGGATGGGGGGTGGCTCGGGAGGGAGGGCTTAGAGGTGGGAGGAGGGAGGAGGTGGCATCTGTGGGTGGTATGTAGGGTGAGTAGAAATTTTCTTAATAAAAAAATGGGGAAAAAAGTCCCTGCCTCAAAAGTCATCCATATTTGTTCTAAAGACAAAATTAACAACTAATTTTAATATGGCATGACAATTACAAAAAAATAGTAGGATGGTGAATGAGAGCAGAAGCCCTCTCAGTATTGACTGGAAATGAGCATTGTATATAGATCTCTTTTCCTCACTGACATGGACTGCTCCTGATCTCAGTTTCCCCCTAAGGTCTTAGATACTGAGATTCCAGCATTAGTAGCAACTCCCAGGAAACTGGCACCAAGTTCGAATCCCTTGATATCAAAACCTGGCCTCTTTGTTGATTTGTTTTATTGTTTATTTTTGTTTTGTTTTGTTGAAATAGGGTCTCACTAGGTAGCTCTGGCTTTCCTGGAACTCATTATGTTGACCAGGCCAGCCTCAAACCCAGAGATCTGCCTGCCTCTGCCTCCCAAGTGCTGAGATTAATGGTATATGCTACCATGCCTAGCTAAAATGTGAACACTTTTTGCTGTTCTGATAAGGCTATTGTCACTTGCTCTTTTTTTCTATTAAGAAGTTTTTTATTCATTTCATATACCAATCACAGATTCCCCTCTTCCCTCCTCCCACCCCTCCAACCTTCCCCCACCCACCGACCTGCCATTCCCTCCTACAAGAAGGTAAGGCTTCCCATGGTGAGTCAGCAGAGCCTGGAACATTCAGTAGAGGCAGGTCCAAGCCTCTCCCCTCTGCCTCAAGGCTGTGCAAGGTGTCCCACCATAGGTAGTGGGCTCCAAAAAGTCAGCTCATGCACCAGGGATAGATCCTGATCCTACTGCCAGGGGGTACTAGATGTAAAGTCACTTGCTCTTAAAGAGAGCAAACAAGGAGTGTGGTGATATTTTGTTTGTACTCTAACAAATAAAGCTCGCCTGAAGATCAGAGGGCAGAGCCAGCTGCTAGTTAGCCATAGAAGCTAGGCTGTGATGGCACACATCTGTAATCCCAGAACTCAGGCGGCAGAGGCAGATGGACCTCTGTGAGTTCAAGGCCACCCTGGGCTACACAAGATTGATCCAGTCTTAAAGAGAAACAGAGCCAGGCACTAGAGAGGTTAAGACAGGAAGTGATATGGCTGGACAGAGAAAGGAATGTAAGGCAGGAGGAGATAGGAGTCAGTTTTTTTCAGGCTGAGGATTTTGTAGAGGTAAAAACTCTAGTGGCTGGCTGCTCTGCTTCTCTGATCTTTCAGCATTTACCCTGATATCTGGCTGCAGGTTTTTATTAAGACCAATTATAATTTCCAATTACAGTGGAGCTGACTCGCTTTCCCCAAGGACAAACCCCAAGTGTCCAGCTGCACATAGGCCGTATACAGTTCTCCCATGGTGTCAGCTTCTACTGTCCATTCAAAGGCTATGTATAAGATTTAAGGATGGTATGGAAGCACCTAGGAGATGGGGGGAAAAGCCTGTTAGGATCATAGAGTTTCTTAGAGTCAGTGATCTGTGAGGAGGTGGGAACAGAAAATGAGAATACTCCATTCAGAGATACACCAGATTTGGAAACCTGAAAAGAAGTTAGCATGAGGTGTTCAGAAAGCAATGCTAGTTCAGAATGGCTACAAAGAGGAAAACCAGGAAAGATGAGGCCGTAGGTATGAATAACATTATTGCAAAGACCATGGGGGAAATAAAGTAATACTTGCAAGATTTTAAGAAAGGGATAGTCTTGATCAAAATCATGGTTTTGGACCACCTATGCTCATGTATTGGAAGAACAAATATCTTGAAAATTGCTATTTTACTAAAAAGAGTCTTCAGGTTCAATGCACTTTCCATCAAAATTCCAATGCCATTCTTCACAGAAACAGTAAAAACAGTCTCAAACTTCATTTGGAAGCATGAAGTCCTTGGATAACCAAAGAGATCCTAAGCAAATAAGTAAGGTTAGATATATCTCCATACTTGATTTCAATTTTTAGAACGGAACCATAGTAACAGCACAACATGGTACAGGCACGAAACCACAACGGGAGAGAGCAGAATAGGTAGATATAAACCCAGACGGCTACAGTTAGTCTCCTGATTTTTGACAAATATGTAAAAAATACACATTGAGAAAAGAGTTTCTTTAACAAATAAATAGGAAAATGGGAAATCTACACATAAAAGAGTGAAATTGATTATCTCTCACCCTCTACAAATGTCAATTCCATATAGATCAAAGACATCAGTGTTAGCTCTGAAACTCTGAAGCCACCACACTGTAAAGAGGAGTGTACACTTAAAAATGTGATTATTCATACCGACTTTCTGAATAAGTTGTTCAGGAAATCAGGCCAATGACTGACCATTGGAACTGCATGAAATTTAAAAAAGCTCTGTGTGAAGAAACAGCTTACAGACCTTTGTCACCCACGAGGATCCATATACAGTTAATGGTTGCTGAGAGAGGTAAAACATTTTTCTTCATGATCTTGTAAGTAATTCCTTCCCCATTCATTTTTCTTCATGATCTTGTAAATAATTCCTTACCCATTCATTATCCAATAAGCAACTCTAATGAAACTCATTGCATGGGGGGGGGGCGCTGCACTAGTTGGGAGAAAGAAGGGTACCAGTAGGGATAGGAAGGGGAAAAGCAAGTGGCAAAAATGATTATTAAAATATATTCTATACCTGTATGAAAATGTTGTAAAAAACTCATTCTCATTTTGAATTAACATGTTCTAATAAACACCTTTAAAATTAAACTTTTGATAAGCCATTCTGATTCCAGTAAAGAGAATGGATGGGGAAAACTAGATAAGAGTTCTGAGTATTCTCTGTATTAGTACTTTTCATGATATACTAGACAAAAAGCAACATGAGAGGGAAGATAATTGAGCATGTTGGGGAAGGCCAGGTGGCAGAAGTCTCATAAAGGAGCAAATATTACAGACTACCGCCATTGCTCTTGATTACTCTTCCAGACTTGACAGTAAGACCCTATTGCTGAAGACACCACGTTCTTGAATCCTAGTACATGAAGAAATCAAGCTGGTATTGCCCTGGAGGCGTCATCCCTATTGGCTAGCTAGCATAGTGCTAGAAGGTACTGTGCATGCTACCAAAAGAAAAAAGTAATCACCAACCTTAGCCAGCTGTGAACGCTGTGAACTACAATAATGACCTGTCTGGAAAGAAATGTCCATTGCTGCCACTGTGGCATGAATATCGTGGAAGTATCAACCATTTTCTAGTTGGATTTAAGGCTCACTCCACAAAATGGAACCCATACCTGGTACCACCACTGGGACCAAGAAGCTGTGACTAGACAGGCCATAGGTTCTAGGCCAGAACTTACTACTATTATTCTGCTAAATGAACATAATATTGCACCATTTCATAATAACTCATTATATTCATAGATCAGTAAATCTCTGATACCTTGTCAGAAAAGTTTCTTTTTGCTATAAATGGAAATTCATACAGAAACCCACACCTGGTCAAGGTGCAGAGAATAAGTGATCGTGGAGTGCTCAGCTCTAAATGAGACATCCGTATCACACCTCTCCTTCTAAAGGCTCAGGGATCATTGTGGAGGAGGACATGGAAAGACTAGAAGAGTCAGAAGCAGTGAAAAGGAAACAGTGTTTTCCAGACACATTAGAGCAGTTACACATATAAACTCACAGCAGGTGTAGCAGCATGCACACTACCTGCAACAAGCTCAAGGCAAACCAAATCCCAGCATGGAGGTGGAAAGTGGACATCAAGTCCCATCCTAGCTGAGGAGCTATTGGTAACTGACAGCTGCTGAGAGAGGAATAGTGAGTGAGTGAGTGAGTGAGTGAGTTTGTTAGCTTGTTTTTAAGTGTGGCCCCTGGCAGGTCTAACAAGCTCTAGTGGGTGGCCACACAACTGAGAGAATATAGGCAGCACTAATGGGACTCCATGGGTTAAAATAAAATGAGGACACAGTGTTGGGTGGATCTGGGAGGAGACGAAGAGTGGGGTGAAAATGTTCAAAATACAATGTATGAAATTCCCAAAGAATTAATAAAAAATATCTGACAAATAAAACCCAAACAACCAAATTTAAAAATGGATCAGAGAACCAAGTAGAGTGTTCTCTAAAGATGAACTAAATGGCTGGGAAACATTTTAGTTTTAATGGTCAACATCCTTAGCCACCAGGGAAATGGAAATTAAAACTACTTTCAGATTTCATTGTATCCAAATCAGAATGGCTAAGATTTAAAAAAAAGTTATAAATGCTGATATGGATGTGGAAAAAGGGGAACACGTATTTCTTCCTGGTGGAAGTGTGTTGGGGAATATTATTTTAAGGAGCATTACTTTTGTTTGTGTTGCATTTGTTTAACTCTGTGAAGCTGTGTTACTGTGTCTGTCTAAAACACCGGATGGTCTAAAGAGCTGAGCAGCCAATATCGAGGCAGGAGAAAGGATAGGTGGGGCTGGCAGGCAAAGAGGATATATAGAAGGAGAAATCTGGGGAAGAAGGAGCAAGGAACAAGAAAGGAAGGAGGAGGACTTCAGGGGCCAGTCACCCAGCTACACAACAAGCAATGGAGTAAGAAAGATAGGTATACAGAAATAGAGAAAGGTAAAAGCCCAGAGGCAAAAGACAGGTTGATTTAAGAAAAGCTGGCAAGAAACAAGCCATGCTTAGGCCAGACATTCATAGTTAAGAATAAGCCTCTGTAGGGCTGGAGAGATGGCTCAGAGGTTAAGAGCACTGACTGCTCTTCCAGAGGTCCTGAGTTCAGTTCCCAGCAACCACATGGTGGCTCACAACCATCTATAATGAGATCTGGTGCCCTCTTCTGGCATGCAGGCATACATTCAAACAGAACATTATACATAATAAATAAATAAATCTTTTTTTTTTAAAAAAGAATACGCCTCTGTGTGTGATTTATTTGGGAGCTGGATGGCAGCTCCCCCCACCAAAGAGTAAAAAACAAACAACAGAAGTGTAAATTGGTGCAGCCACTAAGGAAACCAGTGTGAAGGAATAGATCCACCTCAGGTTCCAGCCATAGAACTCTTGGGTATAAATCCAAAGGGCTCTATATCCTATTATAGACAAACTTTCTTATCCTTGGTCATGGCTGCTTTCTATTCACGGTAGCCAAGACATAGGAACAGCCTAGAAAAATGATAAAATGACCAACCAATAAATAGATAATGAAAATATGGTGCATTTACACATTGGAATATTATTCAGCTGTTAAGAAATATGAAATTTGAAGGTAAATGCATGCAGATGGGAACAATGATGAATGAGGTAACCCAGACCCAGAAAAAGAAATGCTACATGTATCCCTTCATCTGTGGATGTTAGGCTTGAATCTGCAGATATATTTGTTTCCCTTGGAATACCCACAGAGGTTAGAAAACGATCTCATTATTTTTTAATATTATCTCTTAACTCCCACTCTGTGAAATGATAATATTTTCATATAGGTCTTCCCTTGGTACAACTCTGCACCTATTGTACTGAAAATTAGTAACTGTCTTAGTTAGGGTTTGTATTGCTGCAATAAAACACCATTACCAAAAAAGCAAGTTGGAGAAGAAAGGGTTGGCTTACACTTCCATATTTCTGTTTGTTATTGAAGGAAGTCTGGACAAGAACTCAAACAGGGCAGGAACCTGGAGGCAGGAGCTGTTGCAGAAGCCATGGAGGGGTGCTGCTTACTGGCTTGCTCCTCATGGCCTGCTGAGCCTGCTTTCTTACAGACCCCAGGACCATCAGCCCAAGGATGGCACCACCTACAATGGGCTGGGCCATCCACTATTGATTACTAATTAAGAAAATACCCTACAGGCTTGCCTACAGCCTGATGTTATGGAGGCATTTTCTCAATTGAGGCTCCCTCCTCTCAGATGACTTTAGCTAGTGTCATGTTGACATAAAACTATCCAGCACAATAACATTAGCTTCTATTTCATGACTAAGTAAATTTTTCTATTCTTTTTTCATTTTTATTTTTTGAGACAGAGTCTTACTATTTAGCCCTGGCTTTCCTGGAACTCACTATTTAGACCAGGCTGGCATTGAACTCACAGAGACTTGCCTGCCTCTGCCTTCCAAGTTATTTGATTAAAGATGTGCACCACCATGCCTGACCAACTCTTCTATTCTTTGTTAATTCTTACATTCAGAGAACAAGACCTAAAAGCTGAGTGCATGCCTGCAATCCCAGCCACTTGAAGACTGAGACAGAAGGATCAACATCACTGTATAACCTTGTCCATTTGTTTTACTTACATAGCCATGTTAAAAATGGGTATGATACCTGGGACACCCGCAACCTTAGAACAAAATATGAACTTGATTGCTTTGACTTGTTCAGTAATGAAATCTTTCCTAAGTAGATGAAGATTATTTCATTTTAACCTTCTAAGAGGCATGTCAGCAGAATTTATACTTTAGAATTTGGTGCCTCTGTTTCAGAAACTGGCAAAATATTGTTAGAATTAATATTTTCAGAAAGCTGGAGGCTAATCAAAGATGTTCAGCAATACGAGAAATATTTATTCAAGAAAAGCAGCTGAATCTGAGCAAGAACAGCAAGCTTTGTGGTATTTTCCTCCAGTTCCATCTTACACCCTTCAGCTCATGCTATCCTTGAAAATAACCCACAGTTTTGGTACCAGAGGGAGCTGAATGGATTGCATACACAAAGAATTGTCCTTATTTGATCTGTCTGGTGGCTGTCTGGAAGACCCACTGAAAAAGCTTGTCTTTATTTTGCTGCTTGGATTGAACCCAGCGCTGAAATTCCTGAGAGAAATTTGTCCAAAGCTTTTGTGCTTTAGTCACTGCTGCTCGAGGCAATAGGCAGCGGTTCAGAAAGACAATAGACTAATCAAGAATCTTGGAAGGAAAGGCTTACGAAGAAGATGTACCGAAGGACTTGCTTGTCTAGAAGAGCAGGCAGACATACTCAGCGCTATGCATTCTCAGTACCCAAGTTCTAGGCACTTACCCTGTAGTTGGCATTGAGGCTGTACAAAAAAAAAAAAAAACCAACCAAACAAACAAAAAAAAACTATAGTAGACACTGAAAAGACCCTATGGAAATGTTCTTTTTGTTTCGTGGTGTTGGTGTTGTCCCAAGGTTTGAGTGAAAGGTCTGTCCGTTTATTAATTGGGCACTAAGTTAATGGAATAGAAATGTTAGTTGCCATACACAACAACAAATGTAGGTACTACTGAATTAGCTGAGGAAAAAAACACTACTAAAAACAAACAAGGAACAGAAACAACAAATCCACACATAAATATTTAATATGTCTAGTTTTTGCCAAAAACATATGAAGCATGAAAAGCAAAGCTAAGTATCACCTATATGCATGAGCAACAACAAAATCAATAGAAATTCTCCCAGAGGAAGAGGATAGGCTTACTGGAGAATGAGTTTATATCAATTATTTAAAAAATTCTCAAATATATAAAGGAAAAAATTTCTAAAGAAACTATGAAAATAAGAAAAATAAGAACTCACTAGAGAGACTATCAATAGGCATAAATTAATTAAAAGAACCAAGGAAACTGAATTTAAAAAGAGTAATAACCAAAAGTTAAAAATCACTATGGAACTTAATTACAAATTAATGAAGTAAAAGTAACAATCCACACGTTTCAAAATAGATCAACTGGCGTCCAGATTTAGGGAGAAATAAATAAAGCCTCAGAAAAACACGGAACACTATTAAGCATGCCAAGATATTGCCCAGTAGAAGTTTCAGAAAGAGAAGCGAGAAGGGATAAAGAAAAAATATTTGAAGAAATAATGGCAGAAAATTTCCCCAAATACAGTGAAAAACTTAAACTATATACTCAAGGAGCTCCCTAAAACCCAGTCAGAATGAACTCAAGAGATCAGCACCTATACTCATTATAATCAAGCTGTCACAGCGGCAAGAGAAATGTGACTCATCAAAAAGAAGTGATCCTCAGTGTAACCAACAGTTGATTTTCGTAAAAAACTAGAAGGCAGTAGGCTAACACAGTCAACATGAAAAAGCAACAATTATCACACAAGCATTCTATATACAACAAAATAATTACTCAATATTACACTAATGAAAACATCACAGTATACCTCAAAGAAATCACAAAAAGTGAAGTCAATTCATTTAAATATTTTAAGTGAAAAAAAAGTTGGGATGGGATGAAAGGACACCAGATGGTGACTCAAATCCAAACAATAAAGAAGGAACACCAGGAAAGCTAATTATGTGGTTGACTATTAAAAAAGGTGTACAAATGTAGTTTATATTTATTTTTAAAAATATCAATTATAGTGCAACTGCACAAAGCAATAATTATAACTCTAGAGCAATAGACTAAAACTATATAAATATATAATTCATGATAATAATGGCAATAAAAGAAGAAACAGCTATATAGAAGAAAATTTGTGTGATATTGAAAATAAGAGTAATGTGAACTATTTTGTATAAATTAAGATTCTAATTGTAATCCATAGATCACCTATTGGGAAAGTGACTGAAAGTATATAGATCAAAATTAAAAATGGTAGTGCATGCATTTAATCTCAGCACTGGGAGACAGAGGTAGGTGGATCTCTGTGAGTTCGAGGTCAGTCTGGTCTACATAGCAAGTTCCAGGCAAGCCAGAGCTACATAGTAAGACATTGTCTCAAAAAACTAAAACTAAAACTAAAGATAAAACAGTGGGCCAGGCAGTGGTGGCACATGCTTTTAATCCCAGCACTTAGGAGGCAGAGGCAGGTGAATATCTGTGAGTTTGAGGCCAGCCTGGTCTACAGAGCAAGTTCTACAACAGCCAGAGCAACACAAAGAAACCCTGTCTCAAAAAAATCAAACAAATAATAAATAAGTGAAATGGAATTAGAGTTATCCAAGCAAAAGAATGACTTTGGATTCCAATTTCACAAGCTATATAAAATTAAGTTAGAATGCATCAGACTTATAGGTAAAATCTAAAACTATAGTCTGCTGGAAGAAAAATTATCTCTAGGTCTTTATGATATTATATTAGGTGGTCGGTTGGTGTAAATACTTGTGGCCTTGTATTAGCAAATCATTTCTTGCAAAAGCAAACTGACATGAGGAAAAGCTACGTCAGTTATATTTAATCCATTTAATTTTGATGTGTGTGCTTCAAAGAACACCATGAAGAAACTGAAAGTAGACCAGGAGTGGCAGTACATGCCTTCAATCCCAGCACTTAGGAGACCAAAACAAGTGACTATCTGTGAGTTCAAGGCCAGTCTGGTCTATGTAAAGAGCTCCAGGCCAGCCAAGGCTACATAGTGAGACCCTGTCACAAATAAACAAACAAAAAGACAATAAGAGCTAAATTCATGTAATAGGAGAAAATACGTACATATTTTATATCTAGCAAGGTATGGTATTCAAAATGTAAAAAATGTTTAAAACTAAAAATGAAAATAAGAAAACTCAATCAAATATGGCCCAAGTATTTGAATAGATGCTTTTCTTTTATAATATAATGTTTTATTAACTCTTTAATAATTTCTTACAATGTATTTTGATCATGTTCACCCCTCATTAATTCCCTCCTAAATCCTCCCAGATCCACCTCCCCACTTCCGACCCCTAACTTTGTGTCTTTCCTTTTTTAAATAACCTACCAAGTCCAGCTTGTACTACCCGTACATTTAGGGTGTGGGGTCCCCCACTGGAGTGTGGTAGGTTTACCAGGAACTACATCCTTAAAGAAAACTAACTTTCCCTTTCTCCCAAATCATCAACTCAATATGGAAAAGCGAAGCTGCTCAAACTGGAAACAGAGCTTCAGGCACTTCATAGCCACCGGTCACTTTTGACCCTGTGGGGACACAGCAACCCAGCCACACAGCTGGGTGGAATTTGCCTAAACTACCCACAGCCCTCAGAACAGCGTCAAGAAAATTCCACACACAAGCCAATCTGAGAGTCTACAAGAGAATAATGAACCAGTCAAAATCCACACAGCCCACACGAGGACCGGGAGACAAAGCTGCAGATATGCCATGGAGATGAAAGAGATGTTTTTCTAGAGGATGTAAAACCTTGTGAAAATGCAGCTGATGCCGTCTATCATTAGAGAAATACAAATCAAAATGACAAGGCCATGCTGCTTTACATCCAATAGGATGGTTGTACCATAAAATAGAAGTCAAAGAATGACAAGTTTGGGTGTGGACACAGAGAAATTGAGAGCCCCGCCATTCCTGGTAAGGATAAAAAGAGTGCAGCCACTGTGTGAAATAGTTTGGCAGTTCTCTTAAAATTAAATGAGATTTCCTTTGTGACCCAAGACACCAAAGAAACTGGAAGCATGTGTTAATACAAAAGCTTTCACATGGCCAGGCAGTGGTGGTGCACGCCTTTAATCCCAGCACTCGGGAGGCAGAGGCAGGCAAAGGATCTCTGTGAGTTTGAGGCCAGCCTGGGCTACAGAGTGAGTTCTAGGACAGCCAGAGCTCCATAATGAGACCCTGTCTCAAGAGAACAAACAAACAAACATATAAATAAGCTTGTACATGAAGTTAATAGAGGCACTATTACATAGCTAAATAGTATTAACAACCCAAATTTCTACCAATCGAAAAAATTGATAAGCAACAGTGAGTGATACATGCACCCAATGGCATATGATTCAGCCACAAATGAGAATGAAGTATTAATATATGCTACAACACAGGTGAACCTTTAATATTTCATACCATATGAAAGAAGCCACATATATTATTTATATTAAATGGCTATAGGGACAGAAAGTAGGTTAATGGTTTTCAGGGTGTGAGAGAAGGGCTGGGAGTGACAGGTAAAGGGCAGAAATGCTCTGGCTTTAGTGGTGATGATCACACAGCATGGCAAATGTGCTAAACACTATATTCTATGTTATTTGATTCTCAAATTATAATTGTGTATGTGTGCATATAAAGTTTAAGGAGACTCCACAGTCTCTCTATGCTCTTACCAAATTTACCTTTAGAGATATGATCAACCTCAGAATACCTACTAAAGCTGTAGTAATAAAGGACATTGGGTCAGAATGTTAACTATGACACTGGTCTGTAGAAGAGAGGATTCCGTGTGGCCCATAATAGCTGATTTGAACCACAGATAAGCTGACACAGTTATCTCTTGTCACAGAGAACTAAGGTCAAGTAGGCATGTGTGTCAAAGAAGTAAGTGAAAGGCCAACCAGCTTTGTGCTCTGTTAAAGAAGAAAATCCATCTTGAATTTCTTTTCTTTTCTTTTTTAATAAATATTTTTATTTTATATTTAATTTAATTTTACATATCAGCTACGGATTTCCCTGTCTTCCCTCCTCCCATCCCCAGCCTTCCCCCCCTCAATCCACCTCCCATTCCCACCTCCTCCAAGGCAAGGTCTCCCCTGGGGAGTCAGCCCAGGCTGATAGATTCAGTTGAGGCAGGTCCAGTCCCCTCCTCCCTGCACCAAGGCCCTAGGTTCCAAAAAGTCAGCTCATGCACCAAGTACAGGTCCCAGTCCCACTGCCTGCAGGCCTCCTAAACAATTCAAGGACCCTAAGAAAGACAAAGGGATTGCCCAGCGACAGAGAAATGGACGAGATCTATATGAGCAAACTGGGGGTGAGGGGGGTAATGGAGGGCAAGGGTTGGGGGACAAGGGTTGGGGGAAAGCGATCTTACGGGAACAGGGGGTCCCAGCTGGAGCAGGAACAATGTGGAAGGAACAAGTAAAGAGATACTATGATAAATGAAGACCCCATGGGAACAGGAAAAAGCAGAGTGCTAGAGAGGTCCCCAGAAATCCACAAAGATACCTCCAGTATAGACTATTAGCGATGGTCGAGAGAGTACCTGAGCTGACCTACTCTGGTGATTGGATGGCCGAACACACTGTCATGACAGAACTCTCATCCAGTGCCTGGTGTAAGCAGATGCAGAGATCCATGGCCAAACCCCAGGTTGAGCTCCAGGAGTCAAATCAGCGAGAAAGAGGAGGGACTGTATGAGCAAGAGATATTGAGACCATGATTGGAAAAAGCACAGGGACAAATAGCCAAACTAGCGGAAACGCATGAACTGTGAACCAATAGCTGAGGAGCCCCCATGGAACTGGACCAGGTCCTCTGGATAAGTGAGACAGTTGATGAGCTTGAATTTCTTAAAATCACAAGACCCACATAAAATTCTCAGTTGTACAGGAACATGAAATGGTACACCATGTGTTGGTTAGCTTTTGTCAACCTGACACAGATTAGGGGCTACCTGGGAGAATAGAGCCTCAGCTGAAAAGTTGCCTTCTCTAGATGGGCCTGTAGGCATGTCTGTGGAACATTTTCTTGATTAATGACTGATGTGGAAGGGCCCAGCCCACTGTGGCTGCCACCATCCCTAATCAGGTGGTCCTGAAGTATGTAAGTAAGCAAACTGAACAAGCCATAGGGAACAAGCCAGTAATGGGCGTTCCTCCATGGTTCCTGCCTCTGCTCCTGCTTGAGTTCCTGCCCTGACTACCCTCAGTGATGGACTGTGAATGGGATATATAAGCCAAATAAACCCTTTCCTTCCCAAGTTGCTTTTGGTCATGGTGTTTATCACAGCAACAGAAAGCAAATTAGTACGCATCACCAGTTCTGGAAACTTTTTACAAGTTGGACCCTAGGGAATGTGCTTTGACTTTTGATATATATGAGAAAATATTGTTATTGTTTTCATAATATGCTGAGACTCAGTCTAAAAGAGATCAAGAAGAACCAAAATTGGACAAGAGAAATGTCCCTAAGCGTTTCCCCAAACCACTGCCATGGGTTCCTGCCTGCTGGCCTAGTCAATCGGCATCTCGTGAGCATTGCATGGGATTGCTAGTATTTGTTGGAATTTGGACAGTGAAGGAAGACATTCCCTCGGGGACACTGGCTGTGCTCCTTTCAGGAGGCCTGCACAGCTGCACTGAGAGCACAGCCAACTTCTATGTAAAGGTCAGCTCCTTTTGTGAGCAGAAAGCAAGCTAAGGCGGAGGCGCACGACGGGCTGGGGGCAACTGATGGATAACAACCGCTCTAGGGGTCAAGGGGTCCAGGCCCAGTGTATGCCATAAACAAATAGCAGGTTTGGATCTGAGATAGTTACCTGAAACTCAAGAACAAAATTTCTAGTTCCTGGGCCTCAAGCTTAGCGCCCTCCCCCCCACCGCCCCCCGCCCCGAAGATTTGGTTTGAATCCCATGGTCCCATGTATGTATGCCAAGAACTGGCCACTTCCTTCCACCACCAGCCTCAGCCTTGGTTTTTAGGTTTCAAACAAATGTTTGCATAGACAATGTACTTCACAGTTCAAGTGTTGAGTCTGCTGTGCATATTCCTTAAGGAGTCCATAGCTCTCTGAAACTCCTGTCTCTAAAGGTACCCATAGCCAAACTAAAGCCAATAAACAGAACCGAAAACGACACCAATATGAATTATCAGTTCCAGAAAGGAAGCAATCGAACTTTAGTTCCCTTTTACCTGAAGCCACAGCCACAACTATGTCGTGGGTCAACCACCCTTGGTGGCCTCCCCCAAATTCCTACCACAGAACAATGCTCAGGTACATTGGCAGCAGTCCCCTCACCAGAAGAGATAGAATCCAGCATGACTCTGTCCTTTAAATCAATAAAAGTTTAAGGACAAATTTCAGTAATGCAACACCCACAGGTACTCCATCCATTAAACTTGTAGAGAAATGACACACAGGAAGGAAGTTATAACTGCAGTTAATGAACTCATCATTCATGTGCTTTTTTATTCATATTTTAAAATTGGCATTCAAAGGAATGTCTTTCATTATGTCATTTTTGGTCCTTACTTTGTTCTTGTTCATCCACCCCCCCTTCCCCTCATAAAGGAGAAATTAAGAAAGAAATTAGGAGAAAGAACTTACAAAATAACCCAAGCTGTCCAGATCAATGTGAAGGGAACCACACAATTGCAGAAATGGGTCATAAAGGGTACCTGAACGTGACTTTAAGATCGTATCAGTTAGAAATGAAAGCCTATTCTAGACCAATAAATTCTGAGGTGATTTGGTAATTGTCAGGTCTCTCTAATTGATCAACAAGGTTAAATTGCCTTCAGTGGCTAGTCAGTGGCAAGTCTTGGTTAGGGTTTCTATTGCTGTGAAGAGAAATGACCACAGCAACTCTTCTAAAGGAAAAACATTTAATTGGGGTGGCTTACATTTTCAGAGTTTTAGTCCGTTATCATCATGGTACAACATGGTGGTGTGCAGACAGACGTGGTGCCGGAGAAAGAGCTGAGAGTCCTGCATCATGCAAGCAACAAAAAAAAGTGCTCTGAGTGTCACACTGAGGGAAGCTTGAGCATAGGAGACCTTAAAGCCCACCTCAACAGTGACGCGCTTTCTCCAACAAGGACATACCCACTCCAACAAAGCCACACCTCCTAATAGTGCCACTCCTTATGAGCCTATGGGGGTCAATTACATTCAAGCTACCACAACTGCTATTTGTCTATCATGTGCCTCCCTACACTGCATATTTCGTTGGAAAGTATAATCTCTCAATATAGAAAACTCCATTGTTCTGTAAAGAACCCCATGTCAGCTCCCAGAAGTAAAAGTCAACTATATTTCCTATAATACCTGCCATAGTCATGATGCTTCTGTAAATTTGCTGCCATATACAGTAGATACTGTGGTATCATGAGATTCTCAGTATGGAAAGCTTTTGAATGCACCAAGAACAGTAAATAAAACCTCTCAGACTAACAAAGTTCAGTCATAAGACTCCAGCACATTTATACTTGAGTTGTCTAGAAAAAAAAAGTAAGGTTATAAATGGGTCAATTTTAAATACTAAGGGTCCTTGTGAATGGGTGTCAATATGCCTGCTGTTTAAGTGTATGGAACAGCTGGGGTAAGAAAACTGGAGCAGAATCACTTTGTCCTTACTACTGTGACCTTGAGCTTAACTTTCAGTTTTCCCATCTGTAAAATGGATCTAGTTTTCTTTCTTGGAAATGGCTAATGTATCTTGTGCTACCTTTGCCTTAACATTGATCTCACTATCTGTTGAATTATTCATGTTCCTCAATAATTAATGAGCACCTGTGGCTTTTTCACAGCGCCATCCTCAGCATTAGGCAAAGTGCTTACATGTTGTAAAGATTACATAAATATTTAGCTTTAATTCATTGACCTGTAAAACACCGCACTATCAGGAAAAAGGAAGACATTTGGGGTGCCAGAGAGATTGTCTGAAGAGTAAGAGCACACCCTGTTCTCTCGGAAAACCCAGTTTGGGGTCCCAGTAACCACACTGCATGGCTCACAAGCTCTGGTAACTCCAGCTCCAGGGGATCTATGCCCTCTTCTGGCTTCCGTGGGCATCTGCTCTCACATGCACAAACCCACACACAAACACACATACTTAAAAAAAATTTAAATTAAAATCTGCTAAAAAGGAACATGGTCAGAGGAGTTGGGAGAAAGGGGTGAATAATATAAAGATACATTGCATTAAATTCTCAAAGAACTAATAAAAAAGGATGTTAGGTAAAAGTGATGCAAATCTAATCTATATATTGACTAACATCTAGAACTCTGAAATAAAGGCATGAAAAGGAAATTTATCCTAGCATTTTCAATGAAGGCAAGAGGGTGAGAGGGTAAAGTGAATGAAACATGGAACAAATCAGGGACAGAAAATACAGTAAGTGAAAATAATGGAAGATCAAATGAGACCAGTATACTTGTAAAGTTGAAATGTATTTTACTTCGTTCAGTATAATATCATTATTAAAAGGAATATGATATTTAAATTAAAGGTTATTTTAATTGTGTAGCACATAAAGTACAAAAATGACATGACAGAAGCTATGAGGGATGGATAAATAGCTTGGTCTGTAAAGTGTTTGCAGCACAGTTGTGAGGCCCTGAGTTCAATCCCGAGGTCCAGTATGTCTAAATGCTGAACATTTTGGTGTACTACTGCGAACTCAGCAAAGCCATGACCTTGTGTGTGCTATCAATTTTCTCTTTACTCTCCATATAATGTTTTGGGACTCATTCATTATGATACGTTTAGATCTAGTCTACTCATTTGAGCTCTGGTATGGCTGGATACTAAACAAATTATTGGTAATTGGTAGATGTTGGAAGAGGGACAGTTTGTTCCACAGATTCTCATTTGTAGTGCGTTCTTTCCCCCATATGCTTTTACTATTAAAATATGCTTCAGTGAACACCCTTAAGAGGAGTCTCCATGGAGATTATATATGCTAGAGATTTTTCTCTAGGGCTCATACTTAGAAGTGTAATTACTAAGCCACAGGGAGTGCTTACCCCTACAAGTGTAATTGTAAGGCTTAGGGAGTGCTTATCAGGTGTTTCTAAATGGCTCTCCAAAGTGATTGAACCAATTTGCTCTTTCACTACAAGTGTGTGATTTTCTACTTCTCATCATTGTCTCAACAATTGATGTAATCAGGCATTGATATTTTAATATATATTAATATATAGAGAGATGATAGATAGTAAAATGAGCAATCATTCTGATATGCATTTACCTGATTACTAGTGAAGTTGAGTATTTTTCACTGATTCTTGTCCAGCTGGTTTTCTTCCCTTGTAAAGTACCAGTTACATCCTTGGATCACTTTTCTGTCGCAATGGCTGCTTGCCATGCTGATTTGTTGTCATTCTTTATATAATCTGTGTATAAATCTAGTCTATAATTTTAAAATCTTTAGTCTGTCTATACATATTGCCTTTAATATTTATAGTTTATTTTGAATCATTCATGTGAATTGTGATTTGCTAATCAGTATTCAGTTTCAATGAGCATTGATCCACAAGCATTTAAAAGCAATAAATGAGAAAGCAGTTTGAATGTGAGTTACAAGAAATTAAAGGTTCAGGATACTAGTAAAGTGTGTGTGTGTGTGTGTGTGTGTGTGTGTGTGTGTGTGTGTGTGTGTGAATACTAAACCCAGGACCTCACAAAGCTAAGTATATGCTGTCATCGCTAATCTATGCTCTCATACCCAAGGAATATTCTTTTTTAAAGTTATTTATTTATGTGTATGAGTGCTCCATTTGCATGTATGCCTGTGTGACAGAAGATGGCACCAGAACTCATTACAGATGGTTGTGAGCCACCATGTGGGTGCTGGGAATTGAACTTAGGACCTCCAGAAGAGCAGTCAGTGTTCTTAACCTCTGAGCCATCTCTCCAGCCCCACAAGGCTCATCCTTGAGTCTTGGGACACACAATAATTTCAAAGAATAAATTTAAAGTAAGCATGGAATTGTCTGCAATGGCACAGAATAGGGACTTTCAAAACAAACCCACACATACACCGTGAATGGAGTTTTGAGAACAATGACAAGAATTTACAACATGTGGTGCTGGGACAACTGGATATCCACATGCAGAAGGAAAGTAGACCTATATATTACACAAAAATCAATTCAAAATGAACTAAAGACGTAGTTATGGCCTGAAATTATGAAACAAGTAGACATGAAATGAGTGAGAATTTGTGGAGGGGGGACTCCAAAAACATAGGAAACAAAAGCAAAAAATGATTCAGGGTCACATCAAACTGAAAAGCTTCTACAGAACAAAGGAAAGAAAAAGTGAAAAGACAGATGCAGAAAGGTAAAGTATTTTCAAGCTGTACTCCTTGTAAGAGACTAATATCCAGAATGCGTAGGGAACTCACAACACAAAACCTGCAACAGTAAAGCAATATGAGACGGACACAGTAACTACTGCATTGACAGGGCTCCAGGAGACCACGCCCCACAGAATCAACTAAGCAGGGCTCATAGCGGCTCACAGAGACTCCAGTGGCACTCACAGAGCCTGCAAAGGGTCTGCGCTAGGTCCTCTGAGTATACCTTATGGTTGTATAGCTTGGTATTCATGTGGGACTCCTAACAGTGTGAGTGTGGGTTGTGTATGACTCTTTTGCCTGCTCTTGGGACCCTTTTCTTCCTACTGGATTGCCTTGTGCAGCCTTGATATGTGGATTCGTGCCTAGTCTTATCCAATCTTGTTATGCCGTGGTCAGTGGATATTCCTGGGAGATCTGCTCATTTCTGAAGGGAAATGGAAGGGGAGTGGATCTGGAGGGTGGAGGCTGGGAGGAGTGGAGGGAGGGGAAACTGTGGTCGGGATGTATTGTGTGACAGAAGAATAAATTGAAAGAGAAAAAGAACAATAACCTAATTTTAGGATGGGCAGTAGACCTAAGTAGACATTTCTCAGAAGACATACAAGCTGCTGAAAGGAATATGAAAACAACAACAAAAAGCTCAATGTCACTAATCATCAGGAAATGCAAATTAAAGACACAATACAATATTCCCTCACCCCAGTAAGAACATCAATTAGCAAAATGACAAAAGGCAACAAGTATGCCCCTTATGAGAATGTGGGACAAAGAGGAACCCTGGCAAATTGTTGGTAGGAATGTAAAATAGTAAGCATAGAGTTACCATACAATCCAGTAATTCCATTTCTGAGTATGTACCTAAAAAAAACTGCAATCAGAATCTTTAGTGACATCTTCACTCTCATATTCATTGCTGCATTATTTCCAATAGCTAAAATTGTGGAACAGTCCAAGTTTTCATAGACGAATGAGCAGACTTTTAAAAATGTGATATGTCATAGTATAATATATAATTCAACAATTAAAAATGAGAAACCTACCATAGACTACAGTATGGATGAACTTTGAAGACATTATATTAAGTGAAGTAACCTAGTTACAAAAAAGGTAGTAGTGGCAGGTGGTGGTGGCGCACACCTTTAATCCCAGCACTCAGGAGGCAGAGCCAGGTGGATCTCTGTGAGTTCAAGGCCAGCCTGGTCTGCAGAGCGAGATCCAGGACAGGCACCAAAACTACACAGAGAAACCCTGTCTCGAAAAAAACAAAACAAAACAAAAAGGTAGTAGTGTATTATTCCTAAAGTGCTTAGACTAGTCAAAGCCACAGCAACAAAAAGTAGATGTCAGGGGCTAGGCAGATGGGGGTGGGGGGAGGAATGGAAAGATATTGTTTAATAGGTATAGAATTCTTGCCTTAGCAGATGAAAAGTTACCATGACAGGTGGTTGGTAATACTGCACAACAATTTTTATGTTTTTAATACCACTAAACTGTATACAGAAAATGCTAAATTATGTCAGATATGTGTCAGTACAAGAAAAATTGAGGAACAGGTATACAAATTCATATGCCTCCTATTGCTAGATAGGGTCTGGTTTTATACTCTTTGAATATAGGCTTGGTTATTTGTTCATTTAAAACAGCTTACCCTGAAATAGACTTTGCTCTTCATTTAAGCTGATAGGAAAAGAGATTTCTTTATTCAGTAATATTTTGGAAAATGAACTTATCTGACAATAGAATTTCACACATCACTGGTCTGTAACACTTCTTTCATATGACACATATAAATAGATCCATGACTTTTATTAGAGCTTTTAAACTTAAAAATTAAGTGGAATAAAAGTTTACAGACTGGTATTTCTACTACACTTAAATTAGCCTGCCAGGGCTGCCATAACAAAATATTACAGATTGGGTATGAACTAAAATTGATTTCTCAAATTATGGAAGCTAGAAATCCAAGATCAAGGTGTTCTTATGATTCATTTCTGGTTAGGGCCCTCTTCCTCACTTACATATGGCCACCTTCTTATTGTGTGCTCACATGGCTTTTCCTCTGAGCAGATATGAAGAGGGACAACACATCACATTCCTTTTGTAATTAAGGACACAAATCTTGTGTTACTAAGGCTCCAATCTCAGACTGGATCTTACCTTTATCGTCAACACAATTATAGGTCCTATTTCCAAACTCAGTGGTCATATTGTGGCTGAGGGCTTGAAATGAGTTCGAGGAAGACAAAGTTTAGTCCATAGCAATACCTAGAATTTCCTGAAACTCAATGGGGAAAAATTGCTCTCATCTCTTCAGACCACCTCTTTTACTTGTTACAAGCAATCAGATTGAGAAATGCACCAGGGTTTTCGAGAGTGTGTGGCTGCATAGACTCTCTGGTCTCCCAGCTCTCAGGGTCTTTCCTAGTAAAACAAATTGAAATATTTTCTTCTTTCTGATCTCATAGATTCTGGCTTAAAAGCTTCCTCTCATTTCCCGGAGAACTTACATAGGAGTATTTTTTTTAATATCAGAAACCATAATATTTAATCAAAATAGCAGTAAGGGGAAAAAACCCTCCAAAAATGCCATTGACTTTGTTTTGAATTGGCCTTCTACTGATGGGCCTGGAGCCTGACCTTAAATGTGGTTTGTGTTCCCAGTGAGACTCTGTTGGAGAAAACTCACTGGTCCATTGCAAGTGGATGACAATTGGAGACAGCTTCTGGCTTAGGGATGGGAGGTTATGTCCACTTCTCCCTCTCAGTGCCGGGATCCCTTCTGGTTTGGATCTGTGCAGGCCTTGTGCATGCTGCCACAGTCTCTGGGAGTTTACATATGTGTGAGTCTTGTTGTGTCTAGAAGGCATTGTTTCCTTCGTATCTTCCATCCCCACTGGCTCTTACAACCTTTCTGTCTCTTCTGCAGGCTTCCCTGAGCCCTGAGGGGAGGGATTTTATGGAGACATCCCATTTAGGACTGAGTGTTCCAAAGTCTCTCACTTTCCACACACTGTACAGCTGTGGGTCTCTGCCTTTCTTACTATCTATTGCAGAAGGACGCTTCTCTGGTGATGGCTGAGCAAGGCACTGACCTATGGGTATAGCAGAATATCATACACAAGAACCATTTTATTATTATATTCTTTCAGCAGAACAATAGTATGTGGTTTTCCTTTTGGCTCTTGGCCTATCTAGTCTTAGGTTCTTGACCACTCAAGCAGTCCTCGGAGTAATCCAGGGAGAACTGAAATCTAAATCCTAGCTCATGCTGGGCTGAGATGAACCCTGATGTCTTCCATGTCATGACACACAGATAATCCTGGCACACCAGCCTTTGAGCCTTAGCCCCAATGGTAAAATGAGGCTGACTATACTTTACTTGGTAAATGGCTTGGCTGATCTTGTGAATCTTAAAGATCCCATAGTGCTTAGTTTAATGGGTTTACCCTGGTTGTGTGTGTCCATACCTTCAGTGGCTAAATATTAATAATATTATATTATATTATATAATAATATATTATATATATATTATTCCATCATGTGGGTATTACATGTTTGGTTTGTTTCTTGATTAGTATATAGACATTTGACTATGCTTATTATAAATCAATCTGCTATGGATATTCATGTATAAGTTTTAGTGTCAACACTTATTTTAATTTCTCTTAGTACACATATTTATGACCCCAATTACTGGGCAATATGGCTGCTCTGTATCCAACCTTTTAAGAAACTGAAAAAATTATTTTATCAGAGTGGCTACACCATTTTACAATCTTACCAGCAGCGTATGAAGGTTCCAGTTTTTCCACATCCTCACCAGGGTTTGGTATGACCTCTTTAATTGTAGTCATCCTAGTTGGTGTGGAGTGTTATTTCACTGTGGTTTGGATTTCCATTCCATACTGATTAATTAGCAATGAAATAGTGAATGTTTTTCATGTGTTTATGGCTCATTTGTGTATTTTCTATTGAGGAATGTTGTTGTAGAATATTATTTTAAGATATGTGACATTTGTTTGTGCTGTGGAACATTTATTTTAATGATGCAACGATGTGTTACATTCTTTTATGTTGCATTTGTTTAACTCTGTGAAGTTGTATTACTTTGCCTGTCTAAAACACCTGGTGGTCTAATAAAGAGCTGAACAGCCAATAGCAAGTCAGGAGAAAGGATAGGTGGGGCTGGCAGGCAGAGAGAATAAATAGAAGGAGAAATCTGAGAGAAAAGAAGAAAGAGCAAGAGAACAAGGAGAGGAGGATGCTAGGGGCCATCTACCCAGCCAGCCATAGAATAAGAGTGAAAGTAAGATATGCAAAAGTAAGAAAAGGAAAAATCCCAGAGGCAAAAGGTAGATGGGGTAATTTAAGTTAAGGAAAGCTGGCTAGAAATAAGTCAAGCTAAGGCCAGGCATTCATAAGTAATAATAAGCCTTTGTGTGTGAATTTATTTGGGAGTTGGGAGGCAGGCCCCACAAAGAACAAAGAGCCAAAAGAGTAAATAACAAAACAACTATAGAATTTCTTTTCAAGCCTTTTGCCCAATTTTAAAATCAGGTTATTTGTCTTTCTATTGCCACTTTAAGTTGTATATATACAAGGAACATTAAATGGACTCAATATGTATACTATATTGTAGATGTAACCAATCGTCTTATTAAAATAAGAAACACAGAGCCAATGTAAAAGAGAAAGCCGAGAGGTCAGAGCTCAGAGATAAAATCTTACCTCCTGCAGTGCTCCTAGCTTCCCCCAGAGAGCTTCTTCCTGTTTGTCTGTCTTTAAATAGTCTTTCTGTTCTGCCTTCTCATTGGTTGTAAACCCAACCACATGACTGCCTCATCACTGCCTGTAAGTACCGCCCTCCAGGTCTTAAAGGCGTATGTCTCCAATACTGGCTGTATCCCTGAACACACAGAAATCTACCTAGCTCTTCTAACCACCACGCTCTTGCTATGGCTCTAATAGCTCTGACCCCAGGGCAACTTTATTTATTAACATACAATTAAAATCACATTTCAGTACAAATAAAATATCACCATTATATATATATATATATATATATATATATATATATATATATATATAGCAAATAGTTAAAGAAAAGGAGTCATATATTTGAGAGGGAAGGAATGGAGGGAACACAAGATTAGTTTCAGGGGAGAGGGGAAGTGGTAAAAATGATGCAACACAGTAATCATGTATGAAACTCTAAAAAAATTAAAATTTAATTAATAAAGGCTTAATACATCATAGATAATAGACTTTTTTATTCAAAAATGTAGTTTTTAATTTTTTCTACCATTTTGTGGGTTCCTTTCACTTTATTAATAGTGACCTTTGTTTAAGGAATGAAAATTAAAATTTTAATTTGTAACAATCTCATTTGTATTAATATCAATCCATAGTTTATTTTTAAAAAATGCCTCTATAAAGCTCCATTTTCTTCCTTTTTTATTCTACTATTTGTCATACAAAATATACTTTAATTAATGGTATTCTTACCAACGTGTATTTCTTACTTACTGGTTTATACAGATGTATTTTAAATAAATGGGAGAAAAGAAAGCCAAAAACAAAAATAAATCTATTCAAATTACTGTTCAGTGTTTTTTTTTTTTTCATTTTAGTTTGAAGGATTCCCTCAGCATTTCTTTAAAAATTGTTATAAAACATTTTTTTTTCTGGGGCTGGAGAGATGTCTCAGAGTTTAAGAGCTCTGGCTGCTCTTCCAGAGGTCCTGAGTTCAATTCCCAGTAACCACATGGTGGCTCTCAACCATCTAGAATGAGATCTGGCGCCCTCTTCTGGCCTGCAGGCTTACATGCAGGCAGAGCACTGTATACGTAAAAAAAAAAATCAAAGAATCCATTTAAAAAACATTTAATGTGTTTTGCCTGGATTATATGCAGTGCTCACACTGGCCAGAAGAGGGTGCTGGGTCCTCTAGAACTGGAGTCACACATGGTTGTTGGTCACTGTGTGGATACTGTGAACCAAAGCAGGTCATCTGCAAGAGAAGCATGTGCTCTTAACCACTGAGCTGTCTCTCCAGTTCACCTTAGCATTTCTTATAGGGCAGATTTGCCAGTCAAGAATTATCTCACTTTTTGTTAACCTAAAAATGTGTTCATTTCTTCATTTTTGAAGGACACTTTTTGTTGGATATATAATTGTTTATTTCAGCTTTGTTCTATCAGTGATTTGATCTGGCATTCTAATGCCTTCTGCCCTGTATGATTTCTGTTAATGAATGAAGTATCACTATTCTCTTTTGGCTTTCAAAAGTCTATCTTTGGCATTGGCTACTAATAATTTCATTATGACATGTGGCTTCATCTGAATTCATTCTACTTTTAATTGGGTTTCTTCAATGTGCAGATTAAGATTTTCTATCACACTTGGGAATTTTGAGACGCTATTTTTCATGCATTGTTTTGCCCTTTTCTTTCCTCTTTTTGGACTTGCATTGTGCTTATCCTTTCATGCCTAATAAACTTTAACATAGCCCACTCCCCTGAGGCACTGTTAGATTTTCTTCATTCTTTTGTTTCTTTGACCTTCACATGTTATAATCTCAATTGGTCCAGATTCAAGTTCACTGACTCGTCTGTCTTCTGTTTGCTCAAGTCTACATGGAAGTCTTCTGTTCATGTTTTACATTTTTCAATTTTGTAATTTCTACTTGGTCTATCTTTCATATTTTCTCTCTCTTCACAGATATAATTCATGTCCATTTGTTTCTTTTTTGGAAGACATTAACACTTGCCTACACCTTTAATACCAGCACTTGGGAAGCAGAGGTAGGTAGCTCTCTGTGAGTTCAAAGCCAGCCTGATCTATAGAATGAGTTCCAGGATAGCCAGGACTGCACAGAGAAACCCTGTCTTAACCCCCCCACCAACATAAACAAACAAACAAACAAACAAACAAACAAACAAAGAGTTGACATTATTCACAAATATCCAGTGATAACCTGAAACATAATTTCCCTACCCCAAGGACATAAAATTGATCTAAAGTAGATCAATGTGCGTAACAAGTTTATTTTAAAAATCATTCTTCATGCATACTTCTCATATGCTCATAAAGCAATCAATGTGAAACAAATGTAAAAGCTTTGTTTTTTTTATGCTTGATTTCAGTTAGTGCTCTAGAAATCACAACTTTTAAGCATTTTCCAGCACCATAGCAAATCAAAATACTATAGTACTTTATATATTGATAATCAAAGTAAAAAACTAAATACATAAAATCGCCTAAGTATTAGTAATGCATTGTCTAACTTTTTGCTATTTATAATTTCAAACTTATGAAATGTTTTCAGTGATTTGAATAAACAAATAGTAATATCTGAGTAATCAAAATAGTCATATTCAGGTTTAAAACTAAAGTTTCTCTTCTCAAAATATGGAGGAACACATGGAATGTGGTAACGGTTATTTTATTCCAACTTCCTAAGCCACAACTAAACAAGAGTCTAGCATGATTTCATTATGTCATCATTGATATACTGGTGGCATCTTAGGAAATCTGAAGGTTCTTAAGCAGTTTAATCTGGCCTAAGGCACTTCTTCATGTTCTGTGTCGCTTTCCTCAGGGACAGCGGAATCTCTATTAAGTACTGACAATTTTTTTCCTAATTGCCTCATCTTCAATATTCTCAAGAAAACCTTGGTGCATCTTTTTTCATCTGTATCTATGTTTTCTTTATGTATTGCAAACTCTTAGTTTTTACTTTATACTATGTTGATATAGTATAGCTCTACCTCTTTTTTTTATTAATACTACATCTGAAAGTGTGAATTCATTTTACTGACAGGCTCATCATCAAAATTACAGTTCATCAAATCAAACCCCAGCAACAGGTCTCCTCCAGGGTGTAGAAGGCTTCAAAAATGTATATTCATTTCAGATGCTTATTGTACCCAGACTTCCTCCATGTTACACTTCCAAAGCATATCATCTCCAAACATGCACTACATTTTAGATCTTGGACTGTGCTGCACTCCATCACAATAAACTCTTCCAGCTGTTTGGGATAGCATGGACTATCAAAAAGATGACTCCAGAAAGTACTCATATAAATATCTGCAACTTCTTGGCATCTATGAAATAGATGGTAACTTGGATGCTCATACACATCTAGTTCTCATTTCTCAGGCTTGGTACCAGAGTTTTGTTTGTCTGGGATTTTTTTGTTGTTGTTGTCATTGTTGTTGGGTTTTTTTTTTGTGTGTGTGTGTACCAGTTTGAATACAGACAGACAGACATTACCCTTGTACTTTAGAACAGTTTCCAGAGGAGGAAAAAGTGTTTTTGGAATTGTATGTGTTACTATGGATATCTTCAGAGATCAGTCTTTGTGATGTTTTGTATGTGGAGAGAACTGTACACTGGAGAGATTCTATCTTTAGAACACATTGTTTTAAGGAATAATAACAATCCAGTCCATCATGAATTTCTTTGATATGAAGTGTGTTTTAATGCATTCCAAATTCAGAATCATCTGTTCCAGATAGCACAAGGTCTTTATTTTTTGTACCATCCCTTGCCTGACCTCAAACAGAGCCTTCCAGAAACCCTTAGTTTTTGCTCTATGGCAATCTCTAGCACATTTGGAACTAAACAACATAATCCAGCACAAATACTGAAGGACAGCACCATTCATCGCCTCTTTCTGAATAGCCAATTTAACTTCAAGTCTCTTATGATGAGTTCAACCCAAACAAATACTGCACCACAAGCTCTACTTTTCTGAGGGAAACTTTATTTTTTTCATATACAAAGCAAGAAGTTCCATGAATTCTAATGTACACTGTGCCCAAGTTCCTGGTAACTGAAAATATCTTTGACATTGTTTACATAAAGGAATTGAGAATTGTTTCAGAATGCCTTAGCTAATGTCTACTTGATTCACAAACAGATCACACAAATATTGACAGGACTTGGAATAATTTGGCTACCACACTCACAGAATAAAATCATGTCCTGAGCTGCAATCAATGAATTCTGTTGTTGTGAGGTATTTGTACACTGGGTGAAAATATATTGCTGTGATTGGTTTAATAAAAAGCTGAATGGTCAATAGCTAGGCAGGAGGTATAGGTGAGACTTCCAGGGAAAAAAAGGAAAAGGAGGAAGAATCTAGGTGTAAGTGAAGCCAGGAGACACGGAGAGAAAAAAGGAGGTGCAAGATGGAAGAGAAATAACGCCACGTGATAGAACGCAGATTAACAGACATGGGTTCATTTAAGTTATAGGAGCTAGTTGGGAACAAGCCTAAACTGTAGGCTGAGCTTTCATAATTAATAAGTCTCTGTGTCATTATTTGCAGGCTGGCAGTCCTACTACATTCTGTCATACACTTCATTTTTCTGTATACATAGTACCTCCCATACAGGTCTAAATTGTTTGTAATTCAGCACAAAATCAGCTCCTTCTTCCCTTTCAATTGCCACAGATGTCCAGTTATTAGTTTCCTTAATGTATTTCCAATGGCACATTTAGGGTTCTTGTCTAACTCCGATGGTCTGGGCTTCTTTGAAGATAGCATCACTTCACTACATTTTTTTCCCTTTTTGGCCTCTGTATTATTAGTCATGGTTTCTGTGTGGGCTATTTTTATGTATCAATTTTTTGCTCAAAAGTGAATGTTTTAAACAATATAATTTACAACTTTGGAAGTAATATATTGTGATAACCTCCAAAAGGCTTGGTGGGTTTTGCTATCTATTATTTACTTACTGACTTTTCCAACCTAAATCTTTGTGTCTTTCTTCTTTGTAGTGTATGGCCAATGAAATATCTGCTCCTTCAACTTATTGGCCAGGTAGGGGGTTTTGTTGTTGTTTTTCGAGAAAGGGTTTCTCTGTAGCTCTGGAGCCTGTCCTGGAACTCGCTCTGTAGACCAGGCTGGCCTGGAATTCACAGAGATCACAGAAGCCTGCCTCTGCTTCCTGAGTGCTGGGATTAAAGGCATGTGCCACCACTGCCTGGCAGCGAGGTAGTTTTTGGAGAACAATTTCCTTAAATACCTAAAACCAATAGCTCTCCTAGCCTTTGCCAAGGGGCTGTGTGTGGAGGTTGGGATGTGCATTGGAACTCAAGGCAACTGCTAATTCTGTTTTAGGCATCACTCCCTACTAGTACAGGGTCTCAAGATCAGCTACACTTAAGAAGTTAGACCCCTTGCTGGGTTTTCCTGGGCAGATGTGTTATATATAAAAAATATGCCTTCCAAGTGAGAAATCATTCTGCACATTTAGAGATTAATAAAAGAAAAAGCTCTTTAATAATATCATGTGTCCAGCTTTGGTTAATGATCAAAAAGGAGTTGGCCTAAAATATATTTTGCTAACTTATATATACACCTTAGGTATATGCATTCCACAAACACCATCACACTTAATTCTCTTTCAGGTCCTGGCCACCCCAGGTTACAATTTGAGCAATTTAAACAGAGACAGGCCCCAGGAAGCCTGGCCACTAAGGCAGATGGGAATCTTTCACAGCAAAGATACTGGATATTGCCAGAATTCTTTTAAGTCCAGCAGTATTGTTTTTTTTTCAAGCAGTTGTTACCTAGGGTCATCTTGCCCACCTGGCCGAATGACAATTATCTCAAGAAGAGCACTGGGTTCTTTATCCTGCCTGATAGAGGCATGTTTTTTTATTAGACCCATGGGAGATGGGTCTAATGACTGGTTGTCTCTTTCCCCACAGGAATAGCACCTAAGGTTATCAATTCTGCTGAACTATCGTTTACATCTTAGCATCCTGAAGTCGCCCTTATCTCCACCAGGCCTGGTTAGAGTCCTCCTTATCTCTGGGGGATACCAGAGGCAATGCTCCTTCAGCTAAGTTTCGCTTGTGTGGCTCCACGTCTCCTAAGCAGACCCATTAGTAAATTCCTTTTAACATCAGTTCTATTGCTTTGAGTTTCATCTATTTCACATACACAGCTCTGAGCAGGCACACAGCCCTACACATGCAAATAACCTTCCATATTCCAAGGATTTTGTCAATACTTAAAAAAACAAAAACAAACAAACAAACAAAAAAACCAACCTTTGAACATCTCATTCTCTGGCTTTTCATTTTAAGATTTTTGACAACTTGTTTTCATCCCGAGTGTTCTCTCAAGCCCAGGCTGCCGCTGTGTTAAGCCATTGCCACTGATTGTTTTTGACACTGCTTCCAGGGAAAGGGATTTCCACAGTGAATAAACTCAGAGTCAAGTCGAATAAAGCTGGGCCTTGAGGAAGTAATTTTCCAGGGAACTTCCAGGGATGGTAATCATGGCAGTTAACTGAATATGGAACTTTGGAGAAACTGAAAAGTCATCCCTGTCCCACGAGCTGTTAGAGTAGAATGCTCAGATGGGTAGATGTTAAGCCTACCATGAGGCAGAGGAAAGATGAGAATAATGCTAAGAGCACAACACTGCTCACCATTCTTAACAAAATCCAACAACTGTGTGAATACACGCTCTTTGGAGTATTACACATCTAGCTAAATTCTAAAATTTAAAAAAATGTGTATTTGGACCTCTTTTAGTAGAATTCTCATTGCTTTTATGGGAGAAAGAAATTCCAGAAGTCCCAACCCTGCTTTTTGCACTGAGAAAACCTGTCAGTTTTCACCTAAGTGGCAAGACCACAAATAGTATTGCAGACAGCACCATTGGAACTTTGCAGGCAGCATGATCTAAGCTAGGACTCCTGGCAATTACACCGTTTAAATATTTGTCTGCAGAAAACTTTAATTTACATGACATAGGTTGATACTTGAAATTCTGTAATAGTGAACATTAGTCTACAATTAAAATGTGTCAGGACTGAAATGGCTATTTTTGTAAATAGGTTTGTATAAAATGCAGGAAGTATGGTAGAAATATGTATAGTATATATAGCAACTTTTGTTATTTAATTCTTCTGAGTGAACCTTAAGATTGCAATTGTTCTCTAGTGCTTTTACATATTGATAGCTCATGCTGTGATATCAGCATGATTAATTAAACTACTGACACTGTGATGTTTTAAAAATGACTTTTAGAACTTGCAATAAAACAGAGATGTAATAAACGTGGATAGCTGTTTAAATAATGATAGCACTTAGCATTTAACACCAAGATGTTTGGGATAAAAGTTTAGAGTGGAGGATTCAGGTGTACGTTCCAAGCCTGTAATCTCAATATTAAGAAGCAGGAGGCAGGAAAACTGTGATGTCAAGGCCAGCTTATGCTACATAACAAGACCTTGTCTCCAAAAACAACAAAAATATTGGGGGGAGGGAGAAGGACAAAGTGCAGTCTCCACATGATCTCTGTGTATTATTGTGTAACTATGACCTGCATCGGTTTTTCTAAAGTACCAGATGAAATCATAAATAATACAAAATTATTGTGTCTTAATTACAGTTGATAAGACAGCTATTTTAATTCATTCATATACATTAAATAACATTACATTTTAAATGTTAAGAATAGCTATTAAAAGCCAGAGGATGGTGGCACATACCTTTGACCCAGCACTTGGGAGGCAGAGGCAGAGGCAGGTGGATCTCTGTGAGTTCAAAGCCAGCCTGGTCTACAGAGTGAGTTCTAGGACAGCCAATGTTGTTACACAGAGAAACCCTGTCTCAAAAAACAAACATACAAAAAAAGAAAAAGAAAAGAAAAGAAAGAAAGGGAAACTACCATTCAGAAGACAACTACTCGGCCAAAGAATACTTGTAATTCTGTCACCTATGTGATGGCTGACCAGGACAAGAAAAGAACCTCTCAATAATCCTCACCTCTCACTGTTCTGTTCTACTCATGACATTACTTCTCTCACACCATTTCTTGGTTTTCCTTTGTAAGTTTATCCTCCACATAAGCATCCCTAAGTAATCTAATTTTGATTTCCATAGGTTCAAACTTAACATACTTGTAATTTCTTGCATATATTTTATTATGACTACTTTCTTTCCCTCCATGTTTTGAGACATTTATCTGTGCTATTGTAGAAGCCTGTGCTTGGTTCATTTTTATTGCTGCACAGTATCCTATTGTATGAATGTAGCGCAATTTGCCTTTCTAAACTGTGATGGCCGTCCCGAGGGGTTTTAGTGTTTGACGGTTATAACGCAGTGCTGTCATGAATGTGCTTATACATGTCTCCTAGCATACATAAGCACTTGAATTATGTCTGGCTTATTTAAGAAATGGATCAATGTAACTATGGGTATGCTTTGTATTTAGAAGGTAGAATAGGGAATTTTCTATTTGACACCTGGAGGGATGGATGGAAGTGGAGGTAAGGACAACAGAGGCTGAGAGGTGAGACTGCTATGTCCTTTCCTTCCCTATGCTCTGCCTACCTCTTCACCATAACATAGTTTTTATACCCTGAGAACCAGGATTAGCCTCCTACATTATAGAAGAGATAACGATGCACCGGTTAAAAGTGTGTGTATATGTGTTAAACGTTTCTGTCTCTGTGACCAAGTAACTGAGGCCATAAACTAATGGAGGACAGATTTAGGCTCCTTGTTTCAAAGACTAAAATCCATGCTTAAGTGCCTCTGCTGCTTTTAAGTCTGTGGTAAGCAGAAGCGTTGTGGCTGGGTGAGGAAGACAAAGCTGCTTACTTCATGACGAGTAGGAATAGTGAATGAAAGGAAGGAGCCAGAGACAAGATATGGTCTTCAAATACATGGCCTCAGCAGCCTGCATTTCCCATAGAACTCATAGCTGGACTAGTGGATTGCACCACAATTTTCTCAACTGTAAAATGAAAATAGCATTATTTATTTAAGGAGGGTTGTTGAAGAAGGTTAGATGACTTGGAATCTTTCATATATGTAACAGAGTAACTTACTGTTTTTAGTAGTCCTAACTTGGGGTAAACAACAATTCATTCACTAAACTGAGCGTTTCAAAAGGTGTTTTGAGATCTTTGACTGCTAAGTACTTGCTTTTGATTACTTGGGAAAGCAGAGTGAGCTGGAGAAATGACTCAGTGGTTAAGAAAAAGAACTTGTTTCTCTTGCAGAACATCAAGGTTCAGTTCCTAGCACCCGCATGATGACTCACGACCACTTATAACTCCAATTCCAGATGATCCAGTGACCTCCCTGACTCATGCAGGCCCCAGGCATGCACCTGCTGAGTAAACGTACATTCTGGCAAAACACCCACACACATAAAATTTGAGGAATCTAAAAAATGTTTAAAAAGTAAAAACAGGGAGTATGCACGAAGGTCATTCTGTTTATTGTTGTCAGGGCCTGTCTGGCTATCTGTTGTAAAGTGGGTGACTTGTATGTAACCCGGAGGAGTCAACTTAATGCTCGACTGGTTGAAACTGGGTTCTTTGTTCTAGTCAGTTATCAATGGCTGCAGAACAGAGAGTGATAAGTCCATTTGCTCATCTTGTGGTTCAGGAACTCAGACATATGCACTCTTTCAGAGCATGTCCTGCCACCTGCTTTTTTGTGTTGTCCATCTAAAGTGAGACAATTGTGGGGCGTTTACCCACCACCCCCACAGCTTCCCAGAGTTTTCTTGAGTGCGAGCAGCAGGAAATATTAGATAGAAGGATTTATAGCGGAGAATCTTGCGGAGATAAACAGATAGAAAATAAAGGATAGCCTCGAGAGGGCCTGGAACCTATTCCAACGGGCCCCGACTGTCTCTGGTCCAGGGTTTTTATAGAGACGCCAAGGGGTGGAGCAAAAGACCTCCTCCCCCAGCACAGCCAAGTGCAGACCATCTCAGACACCTGCACTCAGGCCCGTGGTCCTGATCATCCTCTATTCGGACCTGCTGGGTAAAGCCACGAGGAACCCCAGAACGGGCTCCCACAGGTCCCCCCTTCTTAATATATAAAAAAATAACTATTAATGGCTTACAGCAATCTCCATAGCTGTTACACCTCCCAGTATGGGAGTAGAGGATGTTATAAATGGCATTTCTCTTTTGAATTAGGTCCAAGGTGACCACAGCAGTCTTAGCTGCCTCAAGCCCTTTCTAAACCAAAACTCTTAAGGCGACTACAAACTTAAAGAATCCCTTAGCTTCATCATTACCATTAACAGGTTAACATAAATATTGCTATACATAGTCACAATTCTCTCAATCTTACAACTCAAAGCAAACTCTTAACAGAACCATTAGAATTAGCATCTATGGTGCTATATATAGTTAACAATTTTCTCCGTCTTACAACTTTAACTTAGTCATTTGAATTTTCTTGTTAACAGAACATAGGAAAAACTTCGATGTATTCACATCAAACTTAAACATTTCCTCAACTCCACAAAACCAGGGTGCATTAATATCAATAGGTTTCTGCGAACATAATTCAATCTCATAACTCCTCCTTTTCTTTATAATTTTTTAAACAAAGTCTCAAACCTAGTTAGAGGAACCCAAACTTATCTGTTTGAACAGTTCCATTTGTAACACAAAACCAGTTCCATAAGTAATTCCATTTTTACATAAACAGTTCCACAAAACAATTCATAAATCTCCAGTTAATAAAGCATATACGCATACACAAAATTGCATCTTGATTCTAAGTAGAAATACATTTCTTCATTTAAACAGTTTCATTTTTAACCCAATTCCAGAAAACCGTTCCTAGGTCATTACTATAAGTAAGCTCAAAATTGTCCCATTGCAATGAAATCTCTATTGTTCATTTCATTTAAGTACCAAAATTCAAATGATAAATATTGGTACTAGTCTTCCAAATTTGAAGAAATCCATAACCAAAATGTTTTTGTAATTTTATCTCATTTTAAGTTCAAAAAGTTCAAACAAGAAATAAATTCTGGTATCAGGCTTTCACTTCCAAATATGAAGAGACGTTTTACAACCAAGACTTTTTGCAGTTAATTTTAGTTCAAACAAGCGTCTCTGCAACTTTTGTTCTCACAGACAGACCTTTTTAGTTATAGTAATATTTTAAACCGCACCATTTTTGCTGTTAGCTCAGGTTTTTCTGTGCTGCGTTGATATTTCACGGATCTCAGCTGCGGATGCCTTGTGCTGGTTCTGGCGTTCGCCATTCTTAGCTTCTTAGCGGCTTCTGGAGCTTTTGAAACCATTCAGACTGCCTACTTTGCAGTCTATTAGGACACTATCTCCTATGTCTCAGGTGTTTTCACCATTTACATTAATAGACTCACACTTAACATTTACATACACTTTTTCACAAACTCACATATAACATTTTTTGCCTTGCAAAGCATTTACACTCATATTCAACATTTACACGTTTTTACAAACTCACATACAACATATTAACATCTACTTATTTATACTTTATGGAAACTATAGAACTACTTTAGCAAATATATTTCTTATTAATTCTTATATACTTATATTCATTCCATCTTATTTCTTATTTAAACTTACAACTAGCATCTTACAAGCTTATTACTACATGTCTTAAGACTACCTTAGATACTTCTTACAAGCTTATATTCTTAAAGGAACTCTATAGATCTATTTTACAAACTTATATAGGCTACCATTAGCATATATCTAACTTAGCAAACACCTAAAGATTTCTTAACACCGATATAACAAGACAGAATTTCTACAAACTCACATATTTTCATTTTTCTACTTCTTACTCTTAATTATTATCATTATCTCTATTATAAAGATTCTCTTAACTAGACAGGAAGTACGTACATCATTTCTAAAGTTTACAGTTTATAGTTAGCTTTGTTATAAAGCACTGGGATTTAAGTGAGTGTTGTCATTATAGAGTTGTGATACTTGTTGCTAGGGGATTGTAACATTCTCAGGACAAAGCCACACCCCAAAGTTGCGAGTCGGCCTTTTCAAACCGGCAGAGATGCACTGTCAGCGGTAGACAGTTTTTAACTAGAGGCTGTCCCTTCACCCAAATTCATAATAGCTCCCCTAAGAACTTCAATTCAAACAAACGTTTCTATCACAGCAGTACTTTTGGTTTGTTCTACTGAAAAACTTCACTTCACACTGAGGGTGAAATTACCATATTTAGCTGCTGTATAGCTCTTCGCCAAAAACTGTACAGCTATTAGGTGGTATTTTAAGGATTTTAAAGTGACTTGTTTGCTCTTATAGGTAGCTTTTTGTCATCCAACTCCCGTAAATATTTGCACAGCTATTAGGGTAAATAAGGCATTTTACCAACAGAGCCCCAAACCGCGAAGCGCCTAGTTCCGTACCCTTTCAATTTTTCACTGGAATTGACACTTAAACCCTTAGACGATTTTTCCTCCTTATTCTTAAAAAAGCTGTATTTTAAGTTTACCATGAACGTATTTTCGAGCTGACAAAAGTGTTTCAGGGCAATGTCGCCATCTTGAGCAGAAAAACTACCTTTCCCAGAATGCATTTCACTTATATCAGTCCATAATAATATCAGTCCCATATATCATTTCCCATAGTTCTTATCGGGTTTGAGAGTCAACTGGTTCTCTTTTACCAGACTTGCTTACAAATTCTTGCCCGGGAGGTTTGAACAAAGTTTTTTGCTTTTGCAATGGGAGATTTGAACAAGCATTTTACATTTTCAGCTATGGCACATTGGGAGGTTTCTATTCTCCTCAGCTGGCTTTAACAGGTGTTTCAACTTCATCAGACACTGGCCCCCGAATCAGAACCGCACCTGCCTTGTTAGCCGGCATTGAGGCTGGCATTTCTGATAGCAACTTTCCTCGGGGCTTGTGTTTGTTTTAGCCAGTCAGTGAAAAACAAGATCATGTACAACAGCTTTTCCATAGCTCCTTCAGAGACATTTTCTCCCACTGATTTTATTCTCATTTTGCTTGTTCCTTCCCCAGATGTAGAGCTTCAGCTATCTGTCTGCAGCTCTGTACCTCTGCTAGCTGCCTTTGGAGGTAGGGGCTTTTTCTCTCCCCCGAAACTGCCTCAAACTCGAGCAGCTTTGTCAGGTCATGCATTTTCTGGGGAGGATTATGTCCCTTCTCTGTTTCTTCAGAGTCTTTCTCCCAGACAGTTCCCAGTTTGGTCTCAATTTATCCCTCTACCCCAGAAATGGTTTCCGACACTAGAGCGGCGGCTTTCCCTGCTACTGAAGGTAGGGGCTTTAGTCTGTTTCTGTTTTCGGGGTCTGTGGTTTGTGTTCATGAATCAAGCTTAGCGAGGGAGGTTTTCACCATCTCTAAACTTCCATTAGGACAGGTGTTTTGCCTCATCAGGCCTTCACCTGGCCCAGTCCCCCAGTGGGTTGCTTTTGCTTGTCTGGGTGCTCAGGACAGAGCTTATGCCAGAGGCAATCACCCCTCAGGGCTACACTCCCTCATCTCAGGGAGTCAGTTGAAACAAAGCTTTTCTCAAAGAGATGCTTTCTCTGACAGAAAAGAAAGCTTTACTCCTGGATAGTTCTGTTCTGCCCTGGCTGGGCTCTTTCCCCAGACAGCGTTCTGACTCGGCAGCACGACTGCTTCAGACAGTTCAGCTTTACTGTTTTCCCAGAAAGGTCCTTTCTCTGATAGGAAAGCTTTTTCTCAGATTTCTTTTTGTAGTTGTGGACCTTTCAACCCGGGACTTGTAGGAAAGTGGACAACTGTGCCGTTCCCACTGGCTTTAGCTTTGGTTGTTCATTAGCAATCTTCCCCTGGGTCCTGCACCTTCCTGCCTCAGCTCTGTGCTCCAGGAAGTTTACTACTGCAGGAACCCTAGTATCCCCGAAATGCACTCCAACTCAGAGACGCTGGCCAGTCGCCTCTGGGTTTTTGGTCAGAAGCGAGGATACAATGCTAACAGTTTCAGGGAATCTTTGCATTGGACGATTAGGAGCACCTTTTCATTCTGAAATGCTCACTCAAAACCTTTGCTGCCTCAGCTCAGCTGTAACTGTGAAGCTTGACTATTTTGCTTTTCTCAGGTAAAGTTTCCTGCCCTTTTTGGGCTCTCTGTAGCTCGTCACCCTTGCTCTCCCCAAGCGTTTCCCTCAGGGTACTCTGACCCACTGTCTTTTACTAGCTTGAAGAGACAGAGCTTAGAAGGGGTTTTTAGAAACTTGTCCTTGCCTCCTGCATTGCAGGGATGATTTTTAAAGCTTGAAAGAAATTAGAGGTTTTGCTGTCTTAAGAGGTTTGTTGTTTTCCCTTAGAGCTAATCACAGGTCGTCCCCATACTAATATCTTCAGGTGATTCTAATTTTTGTCCTTCTGAGGGAGAAAGTTCTGAAAGGCTTTGGTTTCTAAGTTTCTTAAGAGAGATAGATTAAGGCTTTTTAAGAGAGTTTTTTCCCCCAAATTTTCCAAGAAAAGCTTTAGCGTTTAAGATTTTTCCCCCCAGGAGAAAGACCAACTTTTCCCAAAACTTCCCAACTTTAAACTTTGACTTCTTACACTCCCATTTTTGCTTCAGGGAGAAATTACTTTCTCCTGCTGCTTGGATTTGGCTTTTCAGCTGTCCCCAGGTCAAAAGCTTCCAAAGGAAACTTTTCCTTCCCCATAAGCTCCAAGAAGAGCTTTTTTACTACCCGAAAAGCCCAAAGAAAGATTTTTTTCCCCAGTTTGCTTTCAAAGCCCCCAAAGTTAGAAAATTGAGTTTTTCTGTCTAGTTGCCTTACTTATTTTTTCCTACACAATCTTATACTTCTAAGTTTTTCCTAAACTATATTACTACCCTATATCTTATACTTATCACAGATAGAAATTGAGAAAGGGATAGAAGATAGAAAATTTTGACAGAAGAGAATTTCGCTGCAGCATCGGACATCCTTCCAGTCCGCTTTCCTTTTCTCTCGAGGATAAAACGCCTGCCTTCCCAAAAAATATATATAAAAATATATATATATTCCATAACACCGGCATGCCTTTCCACTGGCAGGGCTAACTCAGCACTTTCACCAAAAACTCTGTAATAAAACTATTATTTTCCTTTATCTTTAGTCCCTATTACTTTGTCTTTAGTCCCTGTTCATTTGTCTTTAGTCCCCTTATTTTTTTCCCTTTTTTTCCCTTTTTTCCTTTTTCTTTAGTCCCTTTTTTTTCTTTTTCTTTAGTCCCTGTTCACGGCGCCATTCTGTGGGGCGTTTACCCACCACCCCCACAGCTTCCCAGAGTTTTCTTGAGTGCGAGCAGCAGGAAATATTAGATAGAAGGATTTATAGCGGAGAATCTTGCGGAGATAAACAGATAGAAAATAAAGGATAGCCTCGAGAGGGCCTGGAACCTATTCCAACGGGCCCCGACTGTCTCTGGTCCAGGGTTTTTATAGAGACGCCAAGGGGTGGAGCAAAAGACCTCCTCCCCCAGCACAGCCAAGTGCAGACCATCTCAGACACCTGCACTCAGGCCCGTGGTCCTGATCATCCTCTATTCGGACCTGCTGGGTAAAGCCACGAGGAACCCCAGAACGGGCTCCCACAGACAATAAAAAAAACAAAACAAAAAACAAACGCCTCACAGATGTCATCTGAGGGGTCTAAACTGAGATTAGAGGAGCCAAAGTAGCATCTCCCGTGTCTTGCCTCTTGGTTCCGGTTCTTTGGTAGCATGGCCCACTTTTCTTCTATGCAGATTCTCTTTCCATAGGGAAACTTACACAATGTTCAAAACCAGAAGCTCTTTCAGTCTTTTTAGATCTAGTTTCAGCTCATTACTTGTTGCATCCCATTTGTCAAAACCAATCCCAGGACTAGCCTGCACTGAAAATAGCCTCTTCTGCCTGGTGTGGTTGTTCACAATTTTCATTCCAGCACTAGGAAGGCAGAGGCAGAGGCAGAGGCAGAGGCAGACAGATCTTTGTAAGCTCATGGCCAGCCTGGCCTACACAGTGAGTTCCAGGACAGCTAGAGTTACATGGTGAGACCCTGTCTCCACAAAATACCAAATGGGAAATAAATGAAAGGAAAGAAAGTAGCCCCTTCTACTTGAGGATGGGAATATCCCAGTCACATTGAAACATGAACCTGAAGGATAGTGTTGACTGGGGTCATCTTTTAGAAATAATCTAGCATACATAGTTTGTGAGCCATTGGACCCAGAACCCAGTTGACTCTGTTAGAAATGGACTTGCCTATGTCTCCATTTGTCAGTCCAGGGGCTGAAGAAGGCAAACACTGGGTTTGTTTGAGGAAAGGGTGTTTGAGAGAGATGAAGAAATCAGCCTTTTGCAGAGAGGGCTCTGCCACCAGCTGTTTCACCATCCAAAGTGAGACAATAAGAAAAGGCAAATGCAAGATTTCTTAGCTCACTGCTCAGTCCTCTGAGTCCTTTTCCCTGTGAGTGTCATAGAAGCAGATCAAAATCTTGACTTGGCAGTTCAGTAAAGGCTTCAGCTTTTAGATAGTGTTTGTGGTTCTCTGAAATAACATGCACACAGTGAGGTCATCCATGTACTAACTTAGGGGAAAGGAGAACTGGCCTGTTAAAATCTCTGCTTCCTGAAATACTGTCTTCTGCCCGAGTTGCTTCTGATTCTGCCCTTCTGTGTGGCATTCCCTCAAAGTGAAATGCAGGGCGTTTCTTTCGTCTTTAATGTCCAGTCTGTTTTCTTTAGCACTGATTCTTGATTCAGAGTGATCCTCTCTGAGAGAACTCGGTAGGAGTTAACAAGTGCTGCAGATCTGACCCTTGACCCCTTATTCCCTGTACACTGCTGCTCTTCCCCCTTTCTCCACATTCTTCAGTGGAGGGCCCCATGGCAAAACATTTTTGTTTTTCTGTGCACAGGCTCCTTACCAGCCTGTAATTTCCCCTTCTTGTAGCCACAGCTCCTGACATTCCAACGTTCGAATCTTGGTCCTCTCCTTCAGGCCCTACTGCCTCAGCTCTGTCTGGCTGTGCCATGAGGATCCATCCCCTCCTGGCCATGCCTGCCCAACCTCCATTCCAATGCTACACCATTGACCCCAGTGCCATGTTAACAGGGCTTTGGCCTGTGGCTTTCTCTAACCCTGTGCCCAGCAGAGCACAGCTTCTGTTCATCCTTGCATTCAAATGAACCGTGGTGATCACCCCTTATCAACACACAAGTATAAACACCAATATACATATCACTATATATATTTATGAATACACACAATGCATGTTTATACATGCAAACACGCATGTACATACTAACATAACAAGTCACACATATTTCCACAGACAAACATGGAAATATGTATTCTGTAGTTGGGACTATCATCAGACTTAATACATTCATATAAACACATTCACTTATGCACAGATGCATGCACATATATGCACACATACATATCCTCATATGCAATACACATGTATACACACAAGGAAAGACCATGCTCAGACCCAGGAAGGCAACAGCAGGCTGTAAAGAGACTATGTGTGGATTATGGTGACATATATGTGGATCATGAAGACATTGAGTATCATGACATCAGAGGTCAGATGGTCATTTTAAAGACCATCTAGTCCATAATACCAATTCATAGATAATCTCAGATCCATGGGCCCTTTCACATTCAAGAGAATATTCAGGCTCACTACCATTTCTGAAAAGGTTGCTCGTCCACGTTGTTTCAGTCTCACAGCGCCCCAGGAAAAGCAACCACAAACACTCGCTGTCTCTCTCAAGGCAACACAGATGGCCCTCTTTTCTTTTGGTTTGGAGAATACTTTCACATGCATTACTTCCAGTAGATTTGGAGTTTTGCAATAATAATGTGAAGTAGGAAAGTTTGGCATTGTCGTTCTTAATTTGCAGCTGGGACGCACAGAGGTTAAGGAACTTTCTTAAGCCCATAACAGCTAAAAACCTATAAGCCAGATCAGATCTTATCCAGCCTTTTCATGCTCCAGTTTCAGTACTTTTGTATATTTATTCCTTTGTTAATTTCCCGTGTGTTTGTGTTCCCTATAACTTTCCAGGGACTGTCCTAGGTACTGTGAAAAAAAAAAAAGAAAGAAAGAAAACTGGGCGCGATAGAAGCTTGACTTCAAAATAGTTGTCATTTTAGAGGGGAGACAGAGCAGTAGAGAGAAATATCACAGTATCACATGCCAGAGGCTGGGACAGACTTGGAAAAACGGGCTAGAATAACTGGTTCTGCTGACGAAGTCAGCAGTGCGCGGAGGGGGTGGGGATGGGGGCATGCTGTTCGAAAAGCTGTTTTTCTATGTAGTGCTTTTATCTGTGGGAAGACTGGTTGGCCTCTGTGAAACTGTAAAGTCGGTCACGTTCACCTACCTTTGTTTTCTGCAAGGGCTGTAAGGCCATAGTGATTGATTGCAGTACAGTTTCTAAGTCAGTGCAATATGAGTTGGTCAATTATTTAGGAGTCGGTAGGATTTCTGCTTACCACAGCTAAATTGTTATGGTCAAGAAACCACATATTTGAGTGTATCCTTTAAAATTGGCTAGGCAGTTACCTAACTATTTTAGAAAATAGGTTACAGGTGAGAAAATTCTAACTCAAAACCAAGTGAAATGTTATTTCTATGGCGGTCGTATGGATTGTTTGAATTTGTTCTTTTCATCTGTAAATGCTTTTCAGTTTCTTCAGTCTCTTTCTCTTTCTCTCTCTTACCAAATCTGACTTTTGCTTTCTCACTCACTCTCTCTCTCTCTTTCCATTTCTTTCTTCGTCTTATGGAAAATTCCGGGCATACTCACTCAAGGATTGCAGAATAGCATAGTTTATAGCCAATCTGTACTTTTCAAAACTAGCAACGTTTTACTAGCCTTCTTTCATGTTTTTCTTTATATAGTCACACCTTTGGGGAGAACGTGGTTTTAAACAACCGCAGCCTTCAATCTTAGAGGGAGTGAGAGCAGGAATATGAGAGGTATTGAAGGGAGGGGGCCGTGGAAGGAGGGAGAGAGAGGAAAGGGAAGGGAGAAGTGATGTAATTGTATTTTAATCTTGAAATAAATAAAAAACAACTACGCTCTTGTTATTTAGAAAGTTTTGAAGGAAGGTCGAGGCAGAAGGAGAAAGTGTACATCTTCCCAGCCATCAAAACTTGGCAGTTGTAAAGAAGCACACAATTTAAATGAAAAAAAAAATTTTAATGAGATATCTCATGTGGCATTAAGACATCTAGCAGCTCACACTCACCTGGACAAGGTGTTTTTGGCAGAGTTCAGCCAAAATAAACAATTATGTACAAGTTTTTGACTGAATACCTCGGGTAAGAACAAAGCACAATACAAGAATAGATACATTGACATTTTCATTTTATATAAAGATATCATTGTTGTCACTGTTCTGGAAGCTCATTATATTTGGACTTTAGGATAGCATATTCATTTTTGCTGTCACTGGAACTATAATGTCATTTGTTTCCTTGTTCTCTATTTTCTGGATGTCAGCTTCCTTAGTTAGGGGATTTAAAATGTCAGGAATTGTACTATGTTAACTTTACAAGGTGAAAAACTCTAAGTCTCTAATTACAGTACAACTATCACCAGCATCAGATATGGGTAGTGGCTTTAATTAGAAGATTTTTTGACTTATTTTTATTTCTGTGTATTTCTGTGTGTGCATACAACATGTATGCAGGTGTCTGCAGAAGCCAGAAGAAGGCAAGCAATTCCCTGGAGCTAGAGTCACATGCAGCTGTGAGCCACCTGATGTGAATGCTAGGAAGCTAAGTCCTCTGGAAGAGCAGACAGTACTGTTGAGCCATCACTTCATCCCCTCACATGCAGTTTTTTATTCCCAGATGTATAAGCTTTGATGTTATTTTCATAATAGAAACAACTTAATGTGATTAAAAAGGAAATGCTAAAGCAAATCAGAGGTCATCTAAAGAAGACATTATAAATGCATAACTTATTAGACATTGCTTACTTATATTACATCACATAATAAAAACAGTATACAAAATTCTATATCCAAGATGAGCTCAACTCTATAAAAAGTGCCTGGAAATAATATTGGAAGGTAATGTGCCAAGAGGTTAACAGTGGTTGCTTCTGAAAAGTAGGGTTATGAGTGATTCTTATTTTATTTCTTTTTGTACTTTTCTGTCTTTTTCAAATTTTCTACAGTAAGCATGTAATTACTTGCATAATCAGAAAAACATTTTTTCTAAATAAAAAGACAAGTAAGTCTCATAATCCCAATGCCTAGAAGCAGATCAGCCAATCTGTTTTGAATGTTTCCAAGGCAGTGAACCAGGCAAAAAAGTAAGAAGGATGATTTCAGAGTCCCCAGGGGAGACTTGTATAGTTAGTTCCTAGGAAACCAGAAGTTTTAGCCACTCAAAACACATGTAAGTGTTTTTGGTGTGAATCAAAACCTTCCATTAGACAGAATTTCAACAGCAGCTGTTACACAACCTGTATAAACTATTTTTGGTGTGAACCAAACTTTTAACAACATAGAAACTCCGTTAACTATTTCATGGTCCCATAGGTACAGACTGCGTCTACCACTAGCCAGCATTAGCTGCCTTTATTTGGGGGAAATGCCTCATGCTGTAGCGGGACTGAGAGCAAGGCTTGGCCAAGAATCAGGACAGCCTTCCTGAATGTCTCTCTAGCTGCTTTATGTTACTCCTGATTTTTGAAGGCTTTTGATGTGGCTTTTTAAAAATCAACAGATTCAAGGAAAGTCATAATTCAAACCCATTCTCATAAGAATAACAGAACTATATAAATAATGACATAGAGTTCTCACCTCCATGTTTCTTCCATCAGTAGTAAGCAATGTTAATCTGATGTGCAGCTTCACACCTTTCTCTACGATATATAACACGTTTAATTACACACAGAAGATAAAGCTCCTCCTCAACTTCTTTGATTTGAAAAACTACAGAATCCGGGGCCCCACCCTGGGGTTTTAAAAAAAAAATCAACTTTTCAAAGAACTTTAGTGAATCCTACAATCAAAAAGGGTTGGGTAAAAGTTCTTTAAATATTATTTTGTAGTTTGATTTTACCCCTTAATATATCATATCATGTTTCCTTTCATACCTAAAAACAAAAGTCATTATTTTTTGATAGGTATTGGGGGCAATGAAATAATTAGTTAAAATTGAATTATTTGGTTTTAATTTTTTCTTTGTGTTTGAGAACTTCATACATGCATACAATGAAATGTGATTATATTTATCCCTATGTCTCCCTCCAAATGTCCTAATATTCACCCTTCAGCAATCCCCCTCTAAACTTCATGGATTTTTTTTTAACAGCCCACTAAGTCTAGTTAGTGCTTCCCATGCGTGCACGAGTTTCTGGTATTACCTGAATCACGGGGGATGTACCAGTGGATATAACCTTAGTAAAGAAGGAAACTCCTTCCCCTAGCAACTACCCACTTCCAGCAGCTCCTCTGTAGGGAGTGAGGCTTGGCGGTCATCTACCCCATCTCTGCTGGCATTTTGGCTGCTCGATCCTGTGCAGGTCATGTGCAGGCAGCCATAGGCTGCTGGGAGTTCATGAGTGCAGTGGTCTTGTCATGGCTAGGAGACAGCATTTCGGAGCCCTCCTCCCCTCCTCTGACTTACCAAAAATAGTTTAAACAATGATTAAAAAAAATATAGGCTAGATTAGAAGAAGATATCTGTAACACATACAGTAATATCCTTGATGTTAAAACAGGCACTACTGCAGTAAGAAACATCCTGAGATGGTGTTCGTGATCAGGCTGATAGTTAAGAAATACTCTTTGAATCACCACCAATGAACGAGAAAGGAAAATGTGGATAGACAGAGAAGCTAATCTCTCATATAGACTCAAAGATGATCTCATATGAACGGCCAGTCAGAGTCCCTCATCACTATCTTTCTAAGCCACCCTGAATAGTGTGGCTGTCATTCACTTTCAGCTCACTCTTGTACATCATGACAGTCCATCCATGGACCAAGCTCAGGATATTTCCCTCCTTTGTCTGCCGGTCAGAAGTAAAGCATACCTGTACGCCATAAGTGTGTGCTTAGGAAGAGATGCTGGTAAAATCATAGTGGATGACCCGAGTCTGGGCCACCAGCGACAACACATACTTGTGCCCCTTTGTCTTTCTTATGCTGGATCTACCACTTCTTTATGGAAGCTTATTACTAGGTCCATCTGACACAGTATTTGGTGGGAATGACTGACCAGGGCATGATGAACAGCTGTAGCCACAAGCTTACTTGTTTTCCTATCATTCATTTGCTCCAATTGTACCAGCACCTAAACATACACGTTGTTTATCAAAGGCTTATAATTATTCTTTGAAAGTGGCATGCCCTCTTTCTTATGTCATTGATGTCTACATTGTGATTATCCCCATAAGCTTGCTATAAATTCCATTTAACCTTTCCCTCACCACTATAGGGTATATTGGTCATGTGCTCCAAACAGCATGACACTGTAGTGTAAGGATGCTGCAGAGTGCTTAATTGTTTGGGCCCCTGCTCAAAGATGTAAGGAATTTGTATCATCTACCACATGGATCAGGCCAGTCCTCCAGATGGAAAGCCCAGATCATTTATTTCCTGTCTTTTACATGGGTTGTAATTGCTTTCTCCCCTCACCATGAGCACCTAAAAAATTATGGATGCGGTGGAGCCTTTAATCTTCACAGAGGTTATCCTCCATGTTATGAATGATTGTATATTGTTCAGGCTACCAATGTGAAAGTGATTTCTTGTATTGATAAAATGGGTCAAGGTGACGTTCTGTGGGGTAGCCAGTTTTCTTCACACTATTATACAGCAGGATCTTAGAGAGTTAACAGAACTATGTAGCAAAACGACAAATGTCTATTGTTGTGTGAGGGTGCTGCGCAGAGGTAGAGTGCTTACATGGCATATATAAAAGCACTGGAGTTGAGCCCCGGCACCACACAGAAGAAATACTCCACAAATGCATATTCATGTCTAACTTATGTGAATCTAAACTTTCTTATCATCTTTTCTAAATAGTATAGAAGGGAACACCTTGACTGAATTATTGTCCATGTACCATATACCCAAAGATGTGTTCATCTTCTCCAACAAACATTCCACCTCTAGCACAGTAGAAAGAAGGACACTAATTTGATGATATTACAACATCTGTCATTTCCCAAGCTTTTCCCGCACTCCAGAAATTGGAATGAAGAAATTCAACATAGATACAAGATCGGGTTCTTGTACATTCGATCTTTAAGAATGATCCTAATTTCAGCATCTCCCTGCTGAAAACAGTATCATTTGTGCAATTCTCCATTTTCAAACTTTTAAAAAGTCAAAAGAACCATGCAGTTAATAAGCAAAAAAAATATCTTGTAAATCTCTATTTTGTTATACTGGCTTCATCATTTGTTTATGTGTTCTTCCATTCATATATCAGCCCATCTAATTTTTGTATGCATTTCAAAGTTGCAGACAGAAGGTCATTCCCCTTGCCACACTGCGGCACACATATCTTTCAAGATCAATGTTTGCTTACAGTTCTTTTTGTTTTGTGGACAGTTTCTTTGTTCATGGTTCCCTTTAGGTAAAAATTTCACATAATAACATCTAAAAATCTTTGATGCTTTTGACAATGCCCACAGCCTGCTTATTCTACCATTTAAGTGTATCTCCCCAAACATACCCATTCACCTGGAACAAGCCTGCCTGGGTGAAGCACCACATACAACACACACCTCATCTATGCCATTGTACACCAGTTAGTGGTGTACCTTCTCCTTCTGATTGTTACATGGCCAGGAGAAAAATCTTCTTGACTACCTGCTAAAGACTGATGCCCATGGCCAGCTGGTGACCAAAAGTCAACAAGTTCCACAAAGACAGATTTTGCTGAACCAACAGCGTACTTCTGCCTGGTCTGAAGCAAGAGGCACTCCTTTCCCTGTCCCTTGAAGTAGTGAGATCGTCCCTCTGTTTTTCCCTACAGCGCTTTGACACCCCAGTCATCATTTGTCATGACAGGAAAGCAAAAACATTTAAGCACACATGTTCTATTCAAAGCCAATGACCAAATCCTTGGTCTCCAAATAAGTCCCAAGAGAAGGGAGAGAGGGGCGCACTTCAAATACATAGAGAGCACAAGTCGGAGAATTCTTCAGGAAGGAACAATTTTAAGTCAGCCCCCGCTGTAGTTTCATGCCAACTGTGAGAAAGGAAGAAATGAGCCTCACCTAGGTTTAGTTAGGGTGTGGGGACATTGAGAGGAAGTGGAAGAGGCTGTTAGAGGGGGCTATTATCCCGCCCATATTAAGAGGAACCTAACCAATCACAGTGGCCCATGCCTGTAATCCTAGCACTCTAGAAGATGAGACTAGAAGATTGGCATGCAGTCAAGAGCATCTCGAACTACAGAACAAAACCTTGTATTAGAAAACCAAACCGAAGGGAAAAGAGAGAACTAAATAATATGGACTAGTCAGTGAGAGTGCTTGCTTATTAGCATGTGCAAAGTTTTGTTTGATCTCCAACAACTAAACACATTTTAAATAAGAGAATGAATTTACAGTTTGGGTCTGGGTCAAATGAAGGAAAAAAAAATCACATCTCAGTCCGTATACTTCTTGCCTACATTAGTGCTACAATTTATAGAAAGGATGAAGCAAAAGTCAGAAAATACGCGTGTGGAAATTTAGCTGTGAGCCCTACTGCTTTACCGTGTAGACAAGTCTTTCCCCTGGCTTAAGGGGCCACAACTTATGGACTGGATCACATTTAGCTCCCAGCCTGGCATTTCTGGGAGGGAATTCTAATTCCATTACATTTGAGCATTTTTGTATCATCCTCACGGGAGATTGGCAGGTACAGAGAAATGGCGGGCTCCAGCCTCTCCCTCTGCAAGCCTTTTGTCTTTTTTTAGAGCAGACCGGAGTCCACTCGCCATGCAGCCATCCCTCCGATATTTCACACCACCAACCCCTAGGCCAGAGCCCTAATGTGCCCTGCCGAGCTTCTCACATAATTTCCTCATGTCCCTTGTGCTTCCTCCCTAGGCTCTTAGCCAGCCCTACTGTGCCCCAGTGACCTCCTTCCCCAGGGAGGCGTCCAAGCTTAATTGTGCTCAAGTGTGGTGGCCCTTTACAGACTTCTCTTCCTGTAAAGTAGTCGCACTCATTTAGCTCCCTAGATCCATTTAGATCTTGAATTGATCTGTCATTTGGAATGCGTACCTTGCCCACCTCTCCTTGATCTTCTTTCTGTTCTGGTGATTTGTTTGCTTTCCCTGCGTTTTTACAAGTTGAGTTAACATCAGATCTGTAAAACATGCCGTGCTAGTGACTGTAATGAAATTGCTTTAAATCTCTGTTCAAAATGGTTGTTTGCATTATATTCCAAATGTTCTGTTTGGGATGCCAAAGCTTTCTCCAGCAGCAACAAGCCACTGGAGAAATAAGCGTGAAGTGCAAATCAAGCTAGATCAGCCACCAGCCTGATTCAAAATCACTGGTCAGGCCATAAATCCAAAATAAAGTGGAAAAGGAGTGCCATCTAATTAGGAAGTGTGGCATTAGAAACCCTCTCCATCAGTGTGTTTCTGTCTTCCTTGATTTCTTCTGTGTAGTAAGGAAAAAATTGCCAGAAAATGTGAAGATGAAGAAGCAAATTATAGCCTGGCATGGTGGTATATAGCTGTAGTTCTAGCACCTGGGAGGTAGAAGCAGGAGGATCAGGAGTTCTGGGTCATCCTTGGTTGCACAGCAAGTTCAAGCCATCTGGAGCTATATGAGACATTATCTCAAAGGCCCACTCTCTCTTCCCTCAAAGCAAGCAAATGACAGCTGCCCTGTGCTTGTGACATGATTTGTGCAGCTAAAGCCAGTGCCAAGTCCTGAACACGGTCCCTTATCAGAGTCACCTGAAGTGGTGTGGGGAGGGTCTGAGAATGTGCATTTGTGACATACTCTCCCAGGTGGTGCGGGTGCTGATGGTCTGGTGTAAACATGTTGAGAACCACAGTCTTAGGTGCTGTGCTGAGGAGACATGAAGGTCAAGTGTCTCTGGACCCGGAGGAACTTGTGCAGAGGCAGGATTTTATCATTTGAAAGAGGTTCTAGGCAACCACAGGCAGGACTAGCAGCCTACTCCTGGATCTCAGTAGTTACAAAGAATACAAATTAAATCTAAAACCTCATGGCAAAAGCCCTGCCCTTTCTGGTGTTTGTGTTGTTGTTGTTGTTTGGTTTTTTTTTAAGCTCCTGCTGTCATGTCTTGCTCTTCCTACTTTAGAGAATGGTGGAGGGAACTGAGGCACTAATCATCCCCAGAGTCAGTGACCCACAATGAACCCTGAGTTCCAGAGCAGTGACAGTGACAGTTGAGAAATACCTACAGTTACTTTGGCCTGCTGGCCCCACACATGGTGGTTAAGAATGCACATCCTTGAAATGCCCAAATGATGTTTCTTGACAGAGAGAGCACGAAGTAATCTGTGTTCTTAGGACTGAGGGGCCTGGGCAGACCGGGGGCAGCTTGAACATGTACTGGGGATTTCGTTGCTATGGGACAGATTTTGAAGTGACTTCATTTTTTTTAAGAGTTATGAATTAGCAAGAACTATACCAATTTATATACAGCATTTTATCATTGCAAACTAGTATTCAAACCACTGTTTGGATGCTGAAGTCTGGGTTCAGGGGAGAATAGAACTTAGAGTTAATGAGTTCTGGGAAGCTTTACAGGGGCTTTCCCCCAAGGTTACCTATTTGCTTCTCCCAACAGCCATGCAGGGAAGACCACCAATTCCATTAGCCTTAGAGAGCATAAGTGACTTTTCTAATATCATACAGCTTATGACCTGGATTCCAACTGCAATCTAGCCCCAAAGCCCCTCCTCCATGTTTACAGTTGCCTTGACTTTACTATTGACACACTCAACCCTCACTGGCTGCAGGGAATGCTGGTGGTCATAGTACACAGATGATTCTGATTCCAGGAATGGCTTTGTTTGAAGAATGCCTAATGTGCCTAAGGTTGTGCATCATCCTCAGGTGATAGCCCGTATCCATCGACTGCTCAAAGATGGCCCATAAATGCCTAGCTCTTTGTTGCAAATCATGACCTCTTGGAGCACATGCAGTCTTCTGAAATGTCAGGGAAGCTGCATCTTAGTTCTACTTCCTTCTCTGTTCAGCACTGTTTTCTCACTTCCTGCAGGTGTCTGTCCCTCATCCTTCTGCCCACATGCTCTGGTTCAGTGTGCTTCCTTGGGAAGATTATCTGTTTCTAAGATCACAGGCCAGTTCAGTGGAGTCAGGACAGGAACCAGTGCCTTCCTATGCTCAGCTTTCCAAAGGCACCTGGCTGATCTCCACCCTGATACCTTTCGGGCTTCAGCATGTCCATCCAAGAACTCAGGGTATGTGATCTTAGAAAATAGGTCAGAACATGATAGAAGAAACTCATCCACTCCCTGGAGCCCACTGTGACAACGCCAAGCATTTCTGTGTGTGATTCCTGCAGGGCAAGGCATTCAACCTTGACAAAGTGTACAAACAGCATGAAATAGCAAAGAGCACGTAAAAAGTTCAAAGCTTATGACCCAAAGGCCCCAGAGCAGAGGGAAACTGGACTTAAATTCTACAGCTAAGCCCCTGGATCAAAACTAGCAGGGATGCTCCCAGGTTCTGCCACGTCCTGCAGCAGCACTTCCTGGTTCTGTGTAGCAAACCCCAGGGTTTCACAATAGCTCAGGACTCTGGAATCCATCTTCCTTCACTCATGTGCCAGCTGCTACAGAAGCCTTGCTTGAGGATGACACAGTAGAACTTCCTGTCACGGCCCTTTCATTGCCCTGTGGAGCAGCACTGATGGAATCTGTATAGATCCACTTAACTCTCTTGCTTAGGGCTGCCTACTGGCAGCAACACTAGAGGCCAGGCCCTGGACTCTTAGCAGTTCATTTGCCTCTGGGGATCACCTCTGACAGAGAGAGCTGGAGAGGGTCTGATGATTGCTTAGGACCCAACTGCCAATCAGGATGCTAAATGCTTATCAGGCCACAGACCCCAGATTCCGCAATAACATTCCAATGGCCAGAAGCAAGCAGGACAGGAGGGTCACACATATGCATCTTAGAAGGCATTTAGTGAGCCTGGTGAAAGATGACCAAGGCTTGACTACAAAATCCAAGGGAAGGGCAAGGCTTTCCAAATGCTGTGCTGTGTTGATGGAGGAAGAAATGGAATGGATTGCTCTGAAAAAGGAATTGGATGTGTCACCAGACATAAGCATTTCTGTGAAAACATCTCGAAAGCAGACATTTTTACAGAATTATTTATTTTATTTATGAGTATGTATGTATAGCTGTGTGAGTTTAATCATTTCTGCACCAAAATAATATGTGAACAGAGATTATTTTGTTGTCTGTACTTTTGTGTATTGGGGAAAAAAAGATAAGTTTTAAAAAGACAAGCACAACGAATTATATGTTTTTTTGTGTCTCTACAATTAGCTTTTTGTATCTATGGGTACTGTAGCTATACAAATATTTATATATTTTATTATATACATGTATTTCATTTTGTACATGTATTTACTATTCACCTATAATTACTTATACATATATTTATATTACTTAGTTTATATATTCATATATTGAGGTAGTTTATAATTTAACCAACCCCAGATTAAAAATATTTTTGAACTGAATGGGTACAAATTTTTCTTGTCACTTTTTCTAAACAGTACAGCACAACATTGATTTACATAGCATTTACACTCTTTACATATTAAAAGTAATCTAGAAATTAAAGTATATGAGATAATAAGGGTAGGTTATATGCAATTGCTACAGCATTTTATGCAAGGAAATTGAGCATACACAGAATTTGGTGTTTTCGGGGTTCTGAAACCAGTCCCCCGTGGATGCTGAGTTGACTGGATACACATGTTGTATAGAGGTCTAGATGTAAATGCATACACATATTTGATTTCCCAGTCAAAGGTACCATGTTACACACTGTTGCATGACTTTACTTGTGGAGTCTCTTTCTATTTGTGCCAGATAGAGAGAACAAGAGCACATCAAAGAAATTATTCCATTCAAATTCAGTTTGGTGAATTTTGGGGGTTTACTTACAGGGGCATGGGTGAGGGGCTACTTAGAGGAATGTGGGTGATTCATGCAGCTGCTTTGCAAAAAAGCCTTACCCCAGCATGAGTGACTACTCACAAAACCCTCCATTACTGGGATGCCCTGGGCAACTTGCACATTCTTATACCGTGAAAGAATTGACTCTTCACCACCAACTGTGTGCTATCTATCTAAACTCTTACCCAGTTTCCTGAAACTTATAGGGGGAAGTCAATTTCTAAAAAAAAAAAAGCACTTGGGAGGCAGAGCCAGGCAGATCTCTGTGCGCTCGAGGGCAGCCTGGGCTACCAAGTGAGTTCCAGGAAAGGTGCAAAGCTACAAAGAGAAACCATGTCTCGAAAAAACAACAAAAAGCCCATAAGTTATTTTAAAATGCTCATCAGGGCTTGATGGCACAGGCCTGCAATCCCAGCTACTTGGAATACTGAGGAAGGATGACTGCATATTCAACCTCCTTGGGCTGCAAAGTCATTTCAAGGCCAGCCTGAGCACCTCAGTGAGACCCTATCTCAAAATAAAAGGTAAAAAGGAAGCTGAAGATAGTTCGGTGGAAGTGTGATGGGGCATGATGCCCCAGGTCTGATCTCAGTACACACAAACAGAAAAATCTCAGTACAACTAAAATGAAAATGAAAATCACAGTGAGATGACACCTCACTGTAGTTAGAATGACAACATGATAAATATAACAATTGCTGGTATGGGTGTGGAGAAAAGGAAAGCTTGACAAACTGTTGGTGGGGATGCAGATTAGTAGACACATTATGAAAAAGTGTATGGCGCTTCCTCAAAAAAATTAAATAAAAAATTTAAACACATTATTACCACAGAATGAAATCGCTGTAGAGGAGACATCTGCACTTCCACGTTTATTGCAGTACTAGTCACAATGGCTGAATTTTACATTCAGGTACCTGGGAGGTAGTTGAGAGAGGCAATCGTCGGCAGAAATGGGGCGGCAGGTATGTAGTTAGAAGGAATAAGTTCTGGTAGGCTACCAAACAATAAGGAGTCTGCGGTGAGCAATAAAGCACCATAAATTTCTAAATAGCTGGACTTTTCAAAGTGTTTTCATCACAAACAAGAGATAAATGTAGTGCTGGGCATGGCGGCCCTCCCCTATGTCCAAGCACAGGCTCAGGAAGGAAGATAGAGAGATAGAGACCTGCCCGAGCTGACTAATGAGTCTGTCGCGAAAGAAAACAAAGGGGTCTGTGAAACAGCTCCGTTAAGAAAGTGCTTGCTGTGCAAGGAGAAGGACCTAAGTTCAATCCTCTAAAGTCAAACAAACAAACAAAAAAAGAACCCAGGGTCCGTGTCCTCTTGTAATCCTCGAGACACTGGGGAGACACAAACAGGCAGATCACGGGCTAGTCATCCTAAACTTAGTGAATTCTAGGCCACTGAAAGGCCCTGTCTCAAAAAAAAAAAAAAAAAAAAAAAAACCAAGGTAAAGTTGACCTCTGGCTTACACACACACACACACCCCACAAGCACGCACGCACGCACGCACGCACGCACGCACGCACTCATACTCATACACATGAAACCTCCTCACATGAACACATGCAAATGGAGGCTGGAGAGCACTAATAGCTTAGCTGGTAAAGCACTTGCCACACAGCCTGAGGACGAGAGTTCAGATCCCCAGCACCCACATGAAAGTGTCTGTAAGCCCAGTGGGGAGGTGGTAGGGGTAGCCTGGAGTAGATCCCTGGAGCACACGGCCTAGGCAGTCTAGGTAAATTGATGAGCTTCAGATGCAAAAGATAAGGTGGGGAGTAAATGAAGAAGACATACAATGTATGGCTTCCACCCCCGCCCTCCCCCCCACACGCACACGTACACACATGCAGAAAAAGGAATGAGGGATGCAGCTTGGTGGTCGGTTACTTACCTGGTGTGCCCTTAATCAAACCTGGGTTTGATTCTAACACCATATGAAAAAAATAAGTATATGAAGGCAACACGCTAACCATCCTCATTTGATCAACACAGCATATGTAAATGTAGATTCATCTACAACAGGCTTGTCCTTTAAAAGTTGAATATTGGGCCAGGTGAAATGGCTCAGTGGTGCTTGCCACCAAGGCCTAACCACCTGAGTTCGATCCCCAAACCCCCATGACATGGTGGAAGGTGAAAACCTACCCCTGAAAATTGTGTGCTCATCTCTACATATGCACACAGACACAGACACACAAACACACACACAAAAAACAATGAAGTGCAGTAACAAAAACTTTTTAAAATAAAAAATTGGGGGCTTGGGTGTGGCTCATTGGGTAAAGTGTTTGCTGTGCAAGCATGAGCATGGTAGTGCAATTTTGTAACCCCAGCCACAGAGACACCAGATTTCAGTGTCTGGCCTTAAAATGTAAGTGGTGCGCTCACTGTGCAACCACAAGTGTGCAAACGCACAAAATTGTATATTAATTTATGTATTCTATAACTTAATCAATCCCCTATTTTGCAGTGAGTAAATTCAGTTTCTCCTTTTATAAAATCTCCCTGCATGCTTGAAGGACTGGTAGGCAGTTTGCCAATTGCATTCTAGAAAGTTCCGGGTGCTTCCATACACTTTCGAAGCAGCTTTTGGAATGATTTCCCTTGGCTCCAGTCTGCTATCTTCCCAGATAGCAAAACTGCAGTCCTTCAAACTTGAAAGACTTGTCTTATCCTGCCTGTTAGTCATGCAGCCTAAGTGGGACTCCAGAAATCCCATGCACGCTCTCCCTCCTCTTGCCACATTCCCGCCCCTCCCCACGCACCGCCATCCCCCCCTCCCCTCGCGCTTTTCCCGCTCGGCCGTCTGGCCTATGGCAAACGCCAAGAATTAATTAGGGGCGGGGATGGAGGAGCGTCTGTCAGGAGATCGCCATATTTCTGTACGGCCGTGGGGCAGCCCCGGCAGTCCGTGGGTCAGGAGAGGTGCTGACAAGGCGGGGCAGACGCTGGGCTTCTCCGGCTTTACCCCTCCCGCTGAGGACAGGTGGCTGCAGCGCGCCCCGCCTCCGCCAGCTGCGAGTGGGAACCAGGGAGGGCCAGTCCGGGACGGCCACCGCCAGCTGCGAGTCGGGGGACAGCTCGATCTAGTGCGGGACAGCCGGCCGAAGGGTCCGGCAGCGGCAAACGACTATCCTGGCGGCCAAAAAAATGCTCCTGTACCGAGGGGCCCCCGTGGGCCCCGGCGCGCCGGGCGGCGGACTGGCCCGGCCGGGCAGCGTCCCGCAGGCCTTCGGGATCCGCCTGAGCACGGTAGGTCTGGGGGGCCCCCGAGGGGACGGACTCCCGCGAGCGTGCGCGGGTCCCCGGGGCTGCGGGGGGCGCGCGGGATGGGCCCGGCGGGCCGAGGCCTCACGCGGGACCGGACCTTCTCTCGCCCCCAGATGAGCCCCCGCTACCTCCAGAGCAACTCCAGCAGTCACACGCGACCCTTCAGTGCCATCGCGGAGCTGCTAGGTGAGTGGCGAGGGCGGGCCGGGGCCGCGGGTCGCAAGCCAGGGGCAGCGGTGCCAGCGTGGTGCGGTGGACGCGAGAGGAATGCACGAGGCGCGTGGGGCGGGTCCGCCCGGGGCGGCCTGGGGGGCCTCGGCCACCGTGTTCTCTCGTGCTGGTGGTTGGGGTGGGGGGGACTAGATCTCGCCCAGAAAACCCAGGAAGCGAGGTGTGTATGAAGAGTTTGGTAGGGACCCTGAGCCCTTGTTCTGTCTGGTTCGTGATGTTCCAGTCACTTTAGGATTCTTAGTTAATAATCAAAAAGCAATGCATAAAAATATCGGGCCCCGAGGCGGTTGGGTTCGACGGCGGCTGGCGGCCGACAGAGGGCCCCAAGCTGGCGAAGGAACAGTGCAGAGGACCGTGTAGAGTCGTTGGAAAGATCTGGAAACGACTTCTTTAACTTTAGAGACAAAGTCTAGGAATGATGGGACATCTCTTAAGAGATGATGACACGAGTGCATTTGGCTCCCTGAGACTGCAGAGGGCTGGGTCCGTAGTCCACGAGCGCCCTCACACCGCTGGAATGAATCCGGAGGACTTAAGGACTTAACCTCTGGGTGCACCGGTGCTTGCTTAAAAAGCATTTTCGGTTGATTCCTTGGAGCTGACTGCATCAGCTTCTGCAGTAACGTTCTCTTCATAAAGCGAAGAAGAAAAGCAGTTCTGCCCAAAATTCAGCAGCACACAAAGCAAGCACATTATAAATATTTCAAAAACCCGAAAAAGGGAGACAGATTTATGGGGCTAGTTAGCACAGAACAAAAATCTTGAAAATGGCTTCGAAGCTACATGAATGAACGAACCCCAGTGGGTACGTAAGCCATCGCTGTGGCCATGAGACTTGTTTTTGTAATGATGTCGGTGAGGGATGGGAAGAGCCAGAAGAGTTATTTGGAAGGTGATGGAGAATTTGGATGATTAGTTTGGCTATAACCCAAAATGTTATATAGTAGGTTACTGATTGCAATCTAGAAAGTTCAGGAGGAAAGCGGCATTGATATAGTTTGAATTTCCAGGCTGAGGAGACTCTCTACCTTTTAGGGTTTTCAGTATGTCTACAGTGAACCTTCGAATAGTGCAATGAGATCTATATGCATGTAGCTTATTTGAAAAAGACAAAGGAGAGAAAACAACAGCATTTTCAATTTGTAATTTAATTTTGAAATACATGATTTGTCTTTTTCCTTTTTTTTTTGTGATGCTAGGAATTGAACCCAGAGCCTCATGAATGCTAAGCAAGTGCTCTGCCACTAAGCTACATCAACGACTTTATATGATTTTCTTTTGTTTTTCTTTCTTTTTGGTTTTTTTGAGACAGGGTCTCACTACGTAGCCAAGCTGAGCTGAAATTTGCTGTGTAGATCAGGCTACCCTTCAGCACACGGAGATCTGTCTGTGTCTGCCTTCTAATGCGAGGATTACGGTCATGTGCCACTACACTCAGCTCACTGTATGATTTTTTTAAAGCATTAAATTAAAAAAATAGACCTGGCCTAAGATTACTATCATGAATTCAAATATGGGTATATTATATACATACACATACAGAGATTTTTTTTTAAAACCAAGTCACAAATATTAATAGGGAAAAGGAACATCAGAGTGTTAACTGGTAATCCAAAACTTCCATTTTGGCTTTTCCTTCTACGGTTTTCTCTACTTCTGAATTAATTTTTAGGGGATCACTCATTTGATAAACATGTATTAAACGCCCATTATGCACAAAGTAACCGAGATAGGTAGAAAATGGATAGAATCCAGATCCACATTATTAATAGGTGTGACAGACCATGTGAAAAGGTTTACAGTTTCTGTACCAACCATGTAGGGAGTGATGTATGAGCAGAGATGTACATGAGTGCTGTAGGAGACAGAAGAGGAGTGACTTAAGTTTATCAGGAACAGAGGGGTCAGAAAAGGCTTTGTGGAGGAGGGGACATTTGAGCAGAGATTTGAAGGGTTGAGACGCGGATATGGTGGGGGGGGGGGAAGACGGACATTCCACTCAAAAGGAACAAGTGGATGAACAAAAGCATGAAGAATATCTTATAGGTCCTTGAATTTAATTAGAGCACGGAGTTTACAAACAGTTGAAACTATACACTTTTAAAGAATTTATTGATTAGCTTGAACTGTTCGGGAGGCCCCCAGGCAGTGGGACCTGGACCTGTCCTCAGTGCATGAGCTGGCTGTTTGGAACGTGGAGCTTATGCAGGGACACTTTGCTCTGCCTGGGAGGAGGGGACTGGACCTGCCTGAACTGAATCTACCAGGTTGATCTCAGTCCTCAGGGGAGTCCTTGCCTTGGAGGAGGTGGGAATGGGGGGTGGTCTGGGTGAAGGCGGGGCGGGGTGTGGGTGGGAGGGGGGAGGACAAGGGAATCTGTGGCTGATATGTAAAATTAAATTAAATTAAAAAATAAAATTAAAAAAAAAGAATTTATAAAGCGCTTTCAAAAATATCCTTGTAGCTTTATCCTTGGAAATTAGTATTTTTTTCTTTCAAAGATGAGTAAACAGAGGTTTGGTACCTTTCTAAGGTCATAGGTCTAGTAAGTGGCAGATTCAGGGCGCAAACACGGTTCATTTTACTTCAAATTCCAAGTAGGAAATGAGGTTAGAAAGGTGAGCTGGAACCAGGATGTGACTGGGAGGCTTGACATTTGACCTGCTGGCCTGACAAGGAGAATTCGTGGTTAGAGCTCTGCTTTGGGGTGGTTGATCTTACAGGAATGGAGTTGGAGAAGAGAGATGTGGATTTTAAAGATTGTTAGGAAGCTCTTGCAGTAATACAGATGACAGGGGATAAACCCTGTTCGTTAAGAAAAATTACTATGAGAGTAGAAAAAGCAAGATGTAATAGAACCTGAGGGTCTATAGAGCAGAAAGAGAGAGAGATTAAAAATAGCTTTAAAAAAAGTTTTGTTTTTTTATGTGGATGAGTGTTTTACCATGTATGTAAATGTACCACATGCATGAGGGCGGTGCCCAAAGAGGCTAGAAGAGTGTGTCAGATCCCCTGGAACGGGAATTGTAGACACTTGTGAACCGCCATGTGGGTACTGGGAACCAAACCAGGATCCTCTGCAAGAGTGGCAATTGGTCTTAACCATTGAGCCATCTCTTTAGCCCCATAAAAATGACTTTTTAAATAGGAATCAAACTCACGGTTTCACACATGCCAGGCAAGTATTCCATTGAGCTCCAACTCCAGTCATAGTTGCCATTTGAATGTAGAAACTGTGTGTGTGTGTGTGTGTGTGTGTGTGTGTGTGTGTGTGTGTGTGTGTAAGAATAGCATTGTGACCAAAGATGATGGCCTTACTTTTATGCTTCTACCTATTTGAAAATCGCCTTGTAGTGCAATAGCCTGTCCCTGGCAACCTTGCAGGACATCCACATACTGGAGCAGGAACAGATAGGAGGCTTGTGAAATACTATTTCAAAGCAGTCTCCCATTCTTTATCTCTCTTGTCACTGACCGATTTGTTAGGCTCCTCCTTCTCTGCCACTGCCACTGCCAGGTTCTGATATGTGTCTTCAGGTACAGAATTTGTTTTAAAAGACAAGGAATCAGCAGGGCGGTGGTGGCACACACCTTTAATCCCAGCACTCGGGAGACAGAGCCAAGCAGATCTTTGTGAGTTTGAGGCCAGCCTGGTCTACAGAGTGAGTTCCAGGACAGCCAGGACTGTTTCACAGAGAAACTCTGTCTCAGCAGGGGGGGGGCGGAGGGAAGACAAGGAATCATGTAGAGGGTGAGTGTGAAACGGCTTAGGCTATAAGGATTCTCATGTCCTTGGTAACTTGGTAGCCAAAGGCAAGGTGGAGCTAGGACCCTCTCACTGAGGGATGGCACAAACCAAGACAGGAGAGGTAAGACTGTTAGTGTACGGAATTGTGAATCCAAACTAGACAAATGAAGGTAGGACAGCTCTCACCTAGCGACTAGGTAAAGGAGGAAGGGTTCTCTTATATCTATCTGTTCATGGTCTAAATGGGCTGAACTGGGCTCGAAGATCGGTTCCCTTAGATGTGATAGGATATTTTACATGTTGGCCTATTCTTACAGTGCTGAACAACAAGGGGTAGGGTTGAAACTGCTTGTCTTGTTAGCACCGTGGAGGTTCATCCATGGACTGATGATGTTGCTATACTTTGAGTTGTTGAGGCCTCATGAAAGGCCACATGGAACCAGAAAGTAAGTGCAAAGCTCCGTTTGCCAGTCCATGCCCACTGATCTCAGTTTCCCTGATGCTCCGTCTGACTCTGACCTCTCTTGGGCCGCATATTCTCGGTCCTTCATGAACCCTCAGCTCATGTCTGACTGCTGCAGACAGCCACTATGTAACTCATGATTCTTTGGTGCACTCCTATAAAACAAACAAACAAATAAAAACAACCTAGTCAGGTGTGGCCCAAAGTTTCATTAGAGAGAAAAAAAATAGAAATGATTTTGTTAGAGGCCCATAAACTGATACATTTCATGTCCCAGTATACATGTGTGTAATCGGAGTCAGCATGTATTGTGTGTTTGAATTGTGAAGGTCCATAAAGTATTAGGAAAAAGTCCCTGATATGCATCATTTTCCATGTATAAATGCTATCCAGCTGGTTGACAGGTTGTATTGGTCTCAATGGCTTTGGCTGTCTACCAGCAGGAGTGACTGATAAGAGTCTGCATGCCAAGTAAAATTTCCTGAATGCTGACAGATGTAAAATGCTAGGTCCTTCTGATTAAGGGAGAAAAAAAAACCCAGCCTCTTACAAAGTAACGAACTGCATTTCTGTTAATGCTACCTTTGCTTACCAGCCTGTAACTTCTGCTCAAATGTAGCCCCAGTACTATCGCCACATTTATATGGGGCTTAGGTCCTACTTGGATTTTATAGATTGACTATAGTAAGCCTCATAACCCTTTCTGGAGCTGTCCAGATTTTTTTTTCAGATTGTAGCCAGTGACAGTTTTATCAATGACTGGCAACACTGTTGTGTCACTTGAAATTAATCTGTGTCTCATTTTTTTTTTGGCAGACATTCCACGAATCCAAGTGGTTGTAACTGATACTGATAATTATATTGTAAAAAATGTGTATTTTGAGTCAGTTTAATACTTGTTTTGATTGTAAGAGATGTTCCCAATGGAGAAATGACATGATTTTATCAACAGTATTGATACAAGTATATGATCAGGACTCCACGTGGCTATCTCAGCCCACCTCTATGGTACAGTAAAGCCATATAGAATGTCAGAGAGAAAAGAAAGGATATATAGAAAGGAAAGTTTCTGTTTATTAAAACAAACTAGTAGAAATAGAAATGATTTAGGTACCTAGCTGTGTGAGTCCATTTTATGTCACTATATCAAAATGCCCAAGCAAAACGCATGGTAAATAAAGAAGTTTATTTGAATCATGATTCTGGTGCCTGGAACGTCCAAATGGCATCATGCCAGCATCCCTGAAAGGGCCCCCTAGCTGCATCACAAGGCATCATAATGTACCAGAGAAGTCAAAACAGAGCTGGACATGTACAGAAGGAGCCAAACACACAGGGTGGCCTTGGATTGAAACAACCCATTTTAGTGGAAACTAATTCAGTCCTTTCAGATGTAACAGTGAAATGCTTCCAAGGTAGCATCTTCGGTGACCTAATTATCTTGTACTAGACTTTGCTTCTTAAAGGTTCTGCAGTCTCTTCACCACACCAGAGACAGTTTCCAGCACATAAGCCTTTAGGGGAGACAAACCATATCCAAACAATAGTACTATCCAACATTTGTATAGAATGTACGTCTAACAGGGCTAGCGAACCCTAACAAGACTAGTAATCCACATTAGTTAATGATTGTGTAAACTGGTACCTATGGTGATAGATGTGGCCTTTCAGATAGTGGTACTCTCTATCATGGAGGACATGACACATTTACTATGGTCAAGTTTGAAAATAATTAGCTGTTTGTGAAAATGTACTTCAGGAGGAACCATGGAAATTTCTATGCAGTTTTCTACATTAATTCAGTTCCCCATTTCAAGGGCTAGACAGCCTCACATTTAACACAGAGAAAAGCAGCAGACTCACTATTTCTCTCTAAACAGGCTTGCTGCCATCGCTGGGATTTAAGCAGGCAATTAAATGTTTTAATTTTAACCTCTGACTCCTTGAGGTCTTTTTTTTTTTTTTTTTTTGGTTTTTCGAGACAGGGTTTCTCTGTGTAGCTTTGCGCCTTTCCTGGAGCTCACTTGGTAGCCCAGGCTGGCCTCGAACTCACAAAGATCCGCCTGCCTCTGCCTCCCGAGTGCTGGGATTAAAGGCGTGCGCCACCACCGCCCGGCTCCTTGAGGTCTTTATAACTATAAACAGGGATAGCAACCCCCCCCTCTCTCTCTGGCTATCCTAGAACTTGCTATGGAGACCAGATATCAAAAGCAGAAGATAATTTTTTCACAAAGAAAAAGTAATGTGCATAAGATACCCATTTTTTTTACCCAAACTGCTCTTTCAACTTGTTCACTTTATACACCTTTTACCGTGTTCACGAGCTGTAAAATGGCTGAGAGGCGAGAGGTAGGAAAGCCAGATCAAAGCAAAATGCTTTGCAAATAGTTCATTTTCCCATAGACCCTGACTTTTGTAAGGAGAAAGTCAGATTGCAGGATCATCCATTATGTGAGACCTAGAAATCAGCTTCACGGCTCCATCTGCCACCATGCCCGCTGTTCTCCGTAACTCAGTAAGTGCACCACTGTTAATGCCTCCTTGCTTCTGGGATATCCCTAGGAAGGAATTCAAGACAAATTTAGGTATGTTAGTACTGAACTGGAGATTTTGATAGATTATTGGAAGGCAGGGGTTCTGGTATCACAGATTTCTACCTTTTGCAGATAATGCTGTAGATCCAGATGTATCTGCCAGGACCGTCTTTATAGATGTCGAGGAAGTCAAGAACAAACCTTGTTTGACCTTTACTGATGATGGATGTGGGATGACACCTCACAAACTCCACCGGATGCTCAGGTAAAAATATCTTTATTCTATTTCTTTATCTTTACTTCACAAACTTTATTTAAGGCACTGTAACTTGTCTGTAATGCTTTAACTTACCTCTATTTACCCTATGGATATTTATTAAGTATATCTTAGTGTCAAGACACTGATTGTGAAGCAGACAGTATTTCTGCCTCCATGGAACTTAGAATCTAGCTGGCAATCAGATGATTAAAGCAAGTAACCATAATAAAATACTCTACACATAAAAATAGGAAAGTATGAGATGCATGGGGTAAGTACACAGCAGAGCCCAATCTGACCTCAGAGGTCTGTAAAGGTCTCCTAGTTAGAATGCTGTTCACATTGAGGTGTAAAGGATGAGTCAAATTTAACAAGGTGAGAAAGGGTAGGGAGTAGGGAATGGCAGTTCAAGAAGAGAAAATGGTCTAAATAAAAGCCTGAATTTCTTCATTTATCTGCTACCTTTGCCAGTTCATAACTCACCTAAACTCATTAAGTCACAAGTACTGGAGTTGGGATGACTCATAGGTTAGAACTGCGAAGGTGCCTGAGCATAAAGAAACCCTATGAAAGGTAAATAGAAGACATTCCCATCCGTAATCTTGGAAGGTTTTACCGTGGAACTGTGGAGGTCAGAGGGGATGTTTTCCAACCAGCGAAGCTGAAGATAAATTCATACTGCCCTAGCGAGTCCATGTAATTATTTTTCAACGTTGGTGGTTGAGAATGTTTGTGCTTTATTGTCTTCCCGTATCACTTGGTGCAAGCTGGGGGTTTCTTCAACCCTTTCCTCCTTTTTTTTTTCCTTTTTAGCAGATGTGGTTGTTAACTCTCCATGTGCTTCCTGAACTAGAGCGTGTAAAACGTGGGCAACAATGGAGCAGGGCTGACGAGAAGGGAAAGGGCTCAGGATCCCCAAAACGGAAAACCAATTGCATTGTGTTGTAGTTTTATTGGAAAGCTTTCTGTTTAGAGGGCACTCCCTTTGTTCCTTCAAAGAAACAAATGAAATTTGGTCAAAGGAAGAGGTCGTGTTTTACTACCCAGAAGTCTGTGTATCTTTTACTTTAGTCTTTCTTTTTTAAAAAAAAAATATTTTGTTTTATGTGTATGCGTGTTTTGCCTACATGTGTATGGCTCAGATACCCTGGAGCAGGACCTACAGAAAGCTGTGAGCTGCCGTATGTGTGCTAGGAATTGAACCTAGATCCTTTGGAAGAACAGCTGGTGTGCTTCGCCAGTGAGCTACCTCTCCAGCCCTAGTCTCTCTGAGTTAGAAGAATATTTGAGTGTCAGGTATGGTAGTGCATGCCTGTAATCCAAGCACTTGGGAGAAAAAGCTAGGGGTATTGAGAGTTCTAGGATTCTCTGTGCCACGAAGCTTTGCCAAAATAAAACAGAGCAAACAGAAACTCAGGGAAAGCTCTAGAATATATATCCAGTATGTGGTGAATGTAGAGCTAGAGAGTTGGTTTGATTTATGATCCACAGCATCAGTTTTATACCCTGACATTAATAATACATACTAAAAAGAAGACAATTTAGATAGGGTAGAATTATAATATTTATGTCTAATTCTGTGTTACAACATTTCTCTAAAATTGCTGGTCACCTGTTTTTAAATGTGTTTATGTGTATGTACATGTTTTTGTATTTTGTGTATCTGTATGCACATGCATGTCCATGTGTGAAAGCCAGAGGTTGATGTCAGATGTCTTCCTCGATTACTCTCCACCTTTTTGTCCCAAACAGGGTCTTCCATTGAACCTGGGGTTTACCTTCAGCTAGACTAGCTTGCCAGCAATCCCCATATATCCCTGTTTCCACCTCCTCGATGATGGGGTTACAGGCATGCTCTGTCCAGTATAGGGTTTACTGCGGGTGCTGGAGACCCAAACTCAGGTCCTCTTGCTCACACATCAAGCAGCTTACTCACTGAGCCACCTCCCTAGCTCCTGCTGATCACCTTACTGACTTCACCCACAACACCTTATCCCAGTTACATGGGCATCAAACAGTAAGTAGGTCTAGCAAACATAAACACCTTCCATTTTGTTCTGTGCAACTATATGTGTTGAGACAGATATAAGAATGAAGGGAAGAAGAGAATGATTTGAAAATAATTTCAGCGCCCCAAGAGATGGCTCAGTGTTTAAGAGCACTGGCTGCTCTTCCAGAGGACTTGGGTTCAATTCCCAGCACCCACATGGTGGCTCACAACTGTCTTTAACTCCAGTTCCAGGGGACCTGACACCCTTTTCTTGCCTCTGTGGGCACTGTATGCATGTGATATGCAGACATGCATGCAGGTAAAACACCTATTTACATAAAATAAAAATCAATAAAATCTTTTTTTTAAAAGAATAATCACAAGTTTTGTGATTAAACACAAAATTAAACACAACAATGAAGTTTCCAAATTCATTCATTCAGTAAATTCTTACCAAATGAATGGATGAATGAATGAATGAATGAATCTGAAGCAAGTGGTAATCTAGATGGATATGATCTTTGCTCTAGAAGTGTTGACAGTATAGCGAAAAAGAAGTTGGCTACTGCTACAGATAAGTAGGCTCTTCTACCCAGAGGTAAGTGGTGGGAAAAAGAGTGGTGCAATTTCTTTGAGAACAGTTGACAGAAGAAATTTAGTCTAGCCTGTGAATTTTTTTAAAACTACACAAAGAAATAACTTACACACATTTATGTGTGTGTGTGGCGGGGGGTGCCTGCGTGTGGAATGCAGAGGACAGCTTTCAGTGGTTGGCACTCTCCTTCTGTCACATGATTTTGGGATTGAACTCAGGCCTTCAGTCTTGGTGGACGTACCTTTGCCTACTGAGACATTTGAAACAAAATATGAAGGATCAGTATCATCCATTCAAAATTTGGGCCCTTCCCAAAGAAGCCAAATAGACAGAAACTTCTATAGCCATATCATTTTTTATTGTCACACAAAATGTATTTCCCACTGATTTTCACAGAGCATTTGTTTTTTATATTTAAAACTTAATTTTAAAAAAGTCTATTAATGAGTACTTAATGTAGTGTATATTCTGGATTTTACTTGTGATTGTCTCTCAAAATAAATGTGAATTAGCTAAAAGAGATCATTTATTTAAAGGAGATCATTTAGTCTAATCCATACAACCCAAGACTTCACTTCCCACAATTGTTTTTCTAGCAATGCCTTGCTCACGACCAGCAAGTACTATTCTATCTGGTCTCTATAGCCCTAGCCCACTCCAATTTTTGAAGAAAAAAAAAACACTCTAAACTTTAGAGGTAGTTTTGAATATTATTACTGTATAAAGTATTTTTTCTATTTTTCATTTTGTGACATATTTATTTTGTATTTGGAAAAAATAACAGAAGTCGGGCAAAGTATGCGAAAGTATTAAGCCTATAGCCGTTCTGTTTGACCTCTGACATTTATTGGTATCCTGTGCCTGTTTTTGTGACTCACTCTGCTACTCTTCCTGTTTTCAGGCTGATAAACCAGGCTGTGTAACTGAAGGAGCAGTTTCTTTCATAAACACAGAAACCCATGAAAATTAAACTAAAAAAGGAAAGTCTGTGCTGAATAGGTAGTTCCTCTGAGCACTTGCCTGGCATGTGAAAGCCTTGTGTTTACTCCCAGCACCTCAAGGGGAAGAACAAAACTAAATCAAAGAAAATCTTTCATTCAGTTTTTTTTAAAGGCCTACTGTTCTGTCCTTTTGGGCTTTTTGGATAGTATGTGAATCAGTATATACCATTCAGCGGCCTTTTCCAGCAAGGTGGAAAGCCTCTTTGAAAAGGACAAGGATTAAAAAGAAGCACAAAGCCACAGATTGAAGGCCTTTACTGCCTCTGCTCAGAATCATGTAGCATAGTAGGTCTGCTCCCAAACAGTAGCCAGCCAGAGAGTAACAGCCTGCTTATCAGTCTTTTAGTCACTTAGAGTACATATTACACCACCACTATATGTAGGAAATAAACACACAAATACCTACTCATGTATTTCCCTGGTGTTTTGTTAAGGTAAATTTCATTGATCTGCAAACCCAATTTAAACTTCTCTCTCCAGAATCTAGATTCCTGACATCTTAAGGGTATTCAAGAGGAAATTGCTGTGTTCTTGTAGTCCATCAGGAGTGCCAGTCTGCAAGTCCCTTGGTGTATCAATAATGGTATTTGTTACAGGAGAGGACAGAACAAGATTGACTTAGTGAAGATGAACCATCTAAGCCAAGATAGCTCTTCTGAAATCATTTGAGCTATAGAAAGCTATATAAACTTGCATGTTTCTATTCTAAAGTATGGTGAGCGCTCTTGAATTAGGTATTTGCAGTTAAACAGAAAATTTAACATGGGACCTCTGGTGAACGAGAGCTCATGGAAGAGTTAGTAATAGAACAAAGTCTAGAGCTTCCATTTCTCTTCTGCTTCCCTTTATCCTTTTCCATCCTACTTCTGCCTGTCCCGTTTCTTACCTTTTCAACCTTACAGCATCCCCCCATCTCCATATGGTAGCTAATACAAGGATCTATTCACATGGAGGGGGAAATAGTGACAGACGCTAGAGGGGACTGGAGAAGAAGAGATTGACAGTTTGCCTGTTGTACCACTTCCCCTTGACTATTCAATTGAAAGTTTTGTGATATTAGAAAAAAATAAAGCCAGATGACCATACCAATTCATTTCATGTGGCAGGTAAAAGGCCTGTTTATGAAGAGCCCTGAATTTTAAATATGTCATTAGATCTGGAGTACAGATAAGGAACAGTACACTCCAGTTCTCAGAGTGAATCCTAGAGTCAGTTTAAAATTAAAGATCGAATATTACTTTATAATTGATGTATTTTACAGAGGCTGTAACTTTGTCTTCCTAATGACCTTGTCTTTTCCAGCCAGCTCTTCTATGAGAGGGATGAAAATACCAGAATGTTATCAGCTTGTAAGCCTTACTTCCTGGAATCATTAAGGCTCAAACATGATGTTAACTCAGTGTTCTCTTTTCAGAGGACCACTTGCCTGAAAATTGTTTTCATCTCACATTAGATTTATTGGTAGGATGCACAGAGACCTAGGGAACATCAGTACATTGTTACGTAATATCTTATAACAGAAAACTGAAAGCTGGTCCCTTTTATTGGGTGGTAAACACAAAACCACAGTCTTCTGGAAATGGAAACTAGGTAGTTGAACCCTCTTCCCACTGGAAAGAGTAAGGGCAGAACCAACCTGCTCAGCTGTGCCATGTGCAGACAGTGTCTCTTTCACTGATACCGGAGAAGCAGCTAATCTGTAATACATGAAATCCTGTCAGCTATCAGTTTGAGGGCAAGAATCATATCGGTAGTGTTAACAGTTTTGTCTCCAGTGTTTAGCATAAGACATAACTCATTGGGCCTCAATAAATGTTTAACTAATGGCAGCATACATCATTGTGAAATCAGGCAATCTGGAGATACACAATCCTCAAAATTAGTGTTATTTGTGGTGGTGGTGGAGGATACAAGAAGGAGATCATTTTGTAGGCGTCACATGTTGAAATACTTTTATATTCTGTTGTTTGGATGTGTATCTGAGTACCTAAATGGCAAACATAAGAAAGGGAAGGATTTTGACTCAGAATAAGCTGACGACAGGAGGCTGCGGAGTTTGCTGAGGTGACTCAGTGAGAGGCCTTTAATAGAACAAGAGAGACTTTATGCTGCAGCTGTTTGCAGATATCCACAGGCAGAACTACCTATTTTTATCCCTTGGCAGCACTCCAGTGAACTGTCCCAGCAGATGGAACAGAGCCTTAGAATGAGGAGGGTTCGCCTTTGGGTGGGGAGTTGGAATTGTCAAGATAAATGATCTCTTAGATTTTTAGAGGGCGATGTGAGCAGATGAGACGGTGCTTAGTCCAAGTACCTCACTTAGCACCACCGGTACTTGTCTGACCCTCTCCAGGTAGCAACTCTTTTCGTATTCGCCCCAACTCAGAGCAGTCAGGGCGGATTTAGCGAAACAAGAAAGGCAGCTGTGCAAGGCCTTCCCTGGATCCTCCTGTTATGTTAGCCAGTAGGAGCATCTCATTTACCAAGTGTGGCTCTGGCATATAGAACCACTTAATGGTTAAGTACACACAAGCCACACTGGAAAATTGGTCTCATAGCCCAATCGTAATTTCCTATGTTTTGCCTGGAAGGACCCAAAAGAGTGAAAACAGAACTTGTTGCTATTCTGCATGTATAATCTAACCATTCTCTCTGCTAACTGTTTTAGGATGCTCTTTACCTTACTCATTTCTTTGTTCTTCTGTAATTTCAGCTTTGGCTTTACAGATAAAGCAATAAAGAAGAGCCAGTGTCCCATCGGGGTCTTTGGTAATGGTTTCAAGTCGGGTTCCATGCGGCTAGGAAAAGATGCTCTTGTCTTCACCAAGAATGGAAATACTCTCGCTGTTGGACTTCTGTCACAGACCTACCTGGAGTGTATCCAGGCCCAGGCCGTCATTGTCCCAATTGTCCCATTCAGCCAGCAAAGCAATATCCTTCCTAGAAATGGAGAGTAATGGATTAAATATTAGTCTGACTACTTTGGCGGAACCTCTTCTTCAGGTCGAATCCAGCTTACTTGATATTTTATATTTCAAATAAATTTTTATATTTAAAAAGGTATTCAAACATTTCAAAAGTAACTGAAATGTCCCTCTATTAAATATTTTTTTAAAATAGTGGGCCGTTAGCAGAAGTTTACATTTTTTTTTTCTGTGTTCAAATTCTCACTGTTACAGCTTGATTTATAAAATTATCTTTTTGCTAGACACTGTTCTGTGGTGAAGTTCTCAGGGCCTTTGCCCCATAAAGGCTAACTGCATTTGTGTTTCTGCTCCTAGAAGTGTCCTATTTGCCAGTTTGTCTGCCAGCAGAATGGTTTGTTTGTATATACCTAGATGGCCTCTCATTTCTGATGGGAGAAGTATGGCAGGGAGATTTGAACTTGACTGCTTCCAGATAGTTAAACATTTTGGCCTTTGATCTTTTTTTAATGATATACTTTCTTTGTTTACATTGCATCTTTGCAACTGCATTCTGCAATTATAACTGACTTTGATGTTTGAATAAATAGCCTTTTTCATCTTTCCAACTCCTTTTTTTTCTATAGCAGTAATGCTCATCCTTTGCGTGTAGATTTTGTGTCTACATGGAAGCCCAAAGACACTCTTTTTATAGTACTTATTAATTTACATAACTGTATAATAATGTCTTTCATTGTCATATTCTTGTGTGTATAATGTGTTTGTATTATATTTACCCCACCCTCTCTTGGCTCCTCCCACTGATCCTCTTCCTCTTCTCAGCTAATCCTCCTTTTTTTCCATGCCTTTTTTTGACCCAGCCAGTTTCATTATGACTTTTACTTCTTGGTACCATCCTCATAAGATGCTAATTTTCTTTGACAATGTTTTTTACAAAAAATGATTGTTACTGAAGATTCTTTGCCGAGCCTAGAAGCCATCTTGAACTACTCAATTTTCAACAGTGAAAAAGACCTGCTATCTCAGTTTGATGCTATCCCAGGGAAAAAAGGCACCCGTGTTCTCATTTGGAATGTCCGCAGGTATAGTATCCCAGGGGTGTTAGATTCTAATAAGCCAACATCGTATGACAAAGTGAATTTTGATACTCTTTTCTAGATAAGATTGGATAAATACTGAGAAAGTTACCTCTCTGTAAAGTCCTTGATTCTATTGAAATAGTGGTTCTCATTGATAAGATCGTGTATATAAGGTGAAAATATGCGTAGCCCGAGGCTGTAGGACATTGACATTGTTTTAAGATTGGCAGACGATGGATATTTTATGCATGGGCTAATTAAAATGAATTAATAAGAAAGGTTAGAGTGGAATACACATTATAGTTTAAAAATAAATTCTGTAGTCATACTTTTAGAGTAGCTTAGAGTAGCTTGAAATAGACAAAAATCTTTGAAGCAGATCAGTTTTAACTATAATGAAGTTGTATTAAGATCATAACTTTAAAGCTAATGTAACAATCAAGAGAAAGTCTATGATGCATCTTTTAATTTTGGCATGGCAAATAGAATACATTTAAGAGCGTATTAAAGCTTTAACACAGAAACTCTAAAAACTTTTCATATAGCATTGAATGATTACTTATCTGTTTAATAGAGCAGTTGAGAATATGTTCATTTTTTTTCTCTATATGTCAAGCACTTTTCTAATTAGCTGGGTGAAGTATATATGTTAAAAGAACACTGGTTTATACAGACACTGTAATTATAACTAAAAATAAAAAGTAAGGAGGGATCATATACCCTATTGGGAAAACCTTAATGATATAATTTGTGTAACCAGGGACTGTTTTGCTGTGTTATTTTCAATGATTTACACTATTAAATACACTTTTTTCCTTTGTGCATTGTTTCTCAGCTATACTTAGAGCTTGAATGGTCAAATAATGTTGAATAAAGCTGCCTTAAAGCCTATTATATTGTTTTGTTGAAAGAATTTTCAGACATATTTAATAGAGTGATACAGTATTAACTGTATCCAGTTTTTTTTTTTTTTTTTCGAGACAGAGTTTCTCTGTATCTCAGTTTTTTAAAAATGTTTTTCCAGACTTTTTTTTTCTTGGATGGCGAAGGTGAGGGGCAGGAAAGATAGGGCCCTCCTCCAGAGTGTTTGTACTAGAGTAGGCTAGGATAGTAAGAATCACAGTTATCAAGAAAAATCTAGGCTACAATTGACTGTGGTGCGGGCTTTATACACGCTGCTTGCCACAATGGCCCCTGGCCAGCTTTGGGAATGAAGGTAAGTTTTCAGCGTAGCAACTCTGAACTTGAGCTTGGAGTGTGAAGGAGGTTGACATTAGAGCTTGAGGTGGTTCTCTACAGGCTATGGGTTTCTCAATTTTATTTGCTCACACAACTTTTATTCCTCTTTTTCTTATTTAAGAATATCTAGGGACTACTGTTCCCCAGAATAATTTTTGAAGACTATTGTTCTCATACAGAGATTGTCTTTGTAACTCATCTTTAAAAAAAACAAATTTAAGGATATTTTCCCCAGGAACAAAGGTGATCCTTTATGCTTTTCCCCCCTGATATTGAATGGTGAGGTTGTCTATGGTCGTGAAGGGAAGTAGCCTTTCAAGTATTTCGAAAGCTGAGTAGTGAAGAAAGACTGAGAATAAGAAAGGTCTGTATGAAAGGGATACCAGTGTTATTATATGGACACTATAATTCCATATTTCAAAGGACTAGAAAATAGATGATGTTCTGTAGTAGTAGTAGATAGTAGTAGTGTGTGTCCATGTGTGTCTGTGTGTGTCTGTGTATGGTGCATGCCTTTAATCACAGCACTTCAGAAGAAGAGGTAGGTGGATTTCTCTGAGTTTGAGACCAGCCTAGTCTATATAGTAAGTTCTAGGTCAGTCTGGGATACATAGTGAGACCATGTCTTAGTGGAGAAAAGACATAGGACTACATATGGAGAAATCCTGGTAGCTTATTAGTTCATATCTTGCTGCTGAAGTGAGCAGAAATTGATTTGGATTAATATGTTCATTCAGTTGGAAAAAGTGATATTTAGTGCCATCTTCAGCAGCACCCACAAAGCTGATATTTAAGATCTTGCTTTGAGGGTAGCTGACATCCATTCGACTCATCAGATCACAGATATTTCATATTCCTTCTTTTCTTTCCTTATGAACCTCGCATCACCAATACTATGAAACAGGGTAGATTGATTTAGAATAGGAACAACTTAGATATTGTGTGATCCTCAAATATCATAGTTCATAGTTCCTTTGGAGTGGTAGACAGGGGAAGCAGCATACACCTGAGTATTGGCTTATATTTCATTTCTGTTTGGGTCCTAATTCACCCCCTCCCCCTCCATGTGCACTGGAGCCAGTTTTTAAATTGGTGCTTGTCTCTTATACTTAGAAACAAAGATGGAAAGTCTGAGCTGGACTTTGATACAGATCAATATGATATCCTGGTATCAGACTTTGATGCTGAAGAAAAAGACATCAGTGGTGTTACCTCCCAGCTGCCAGAAACAGAGTATTCCTTACGAGTGAGTAAGAATAGTCCTTCAACAGTGGGAAGTACAATTTCCTATAACATGAAAACATTGTATACGGAACTGAAGTGCAGACGTGCAGAAATGATGCTCTGCTGGGATACATGTTCACCATCTACACTGAAGCAGTTTAGTTAGTATAGCCACTTCCTCTCAAAATGGCAGTTAACGTATTGTGAAAAAGTATAGAAACTGAGCCAAATATATATGGCCAAGCCTAGGCTCAGTTGGCTAGTGATGTTTTGGGGAGATATCTGTAGAATTGGCAATATGCTTAACAATTTTCCATTTGTGAATCTATAGGCATTTTGTAGTATTCTATATATGAAGCCCCGGATGAAGATTTTTCTGCGACAAAAGAAAGTGACTACCCAGATGATTGCTAAGAGCCTTGCTGATGTGGAACATGATATATATAAATCTCCCTTCACGGTATCCTTACATGCAGCTGACTACTTTATTCTGGAGTAAATCTCTCTATTGGTCCACAGTCCAAACCCTGCCTTATTCCAATTCAAAATTGTGTGCTAAAACATCCAAAATTGGGTGCTGAAACACTGTACTTGAAGGTGGAATTTTTTTAAGTGTCCGTGCACTGGTTTCATCAGAAACTGACTGCAGACTATTAAATAAGAGTCATGTGATTGTGAAGACTGGCTCAATCAAATTTTAAAATCTATTATTGTTTTACTTATTTATTTACTTATTTTGAGACAGGGCCTCTCACAGTATTCCATACTGGCCTGAAACGCATTGTGTAGCACAGGCTAGCCTTGAACTTGAGGTGATCATCTTGCTTCAGCCTCCTGAGTGCTAAGATTACAATTATATGCTGCCACACCTGGCTTTGAAATCTTTTTTATTGGAGATACTAGTTTTTAAATCCTCAGTGTATGCTGGTGAGCAGCCAGATTTGAGAATCCCATCCATAGATATTCCCATTACATTTGATTAAAAATTTTTAGTTGGAGTTGTTCATCTTACAGCTTACGTTGTACTAGGTCCAGATTTAGACTTGGATATGAATTAGTGAGTGGAAAGGGAAGGTATTTCTAGGAGGAGATGAATCACTAGCAAGCTCAACATGGATTTCCTGGGAACTTTTCATAATGACAGCCACCTAGAAGAGCACTTGCTCATTTTCTACCCCTCATTGCGCTGTAAGTGGATTTCAGAAACTAGGGACAATCTGGAAATGAACTGTGCTAATTAACCATCTTCATTGGTGGCGTTTTGAGGAAAAAAAATTAGTCTTCAGAAGACTGAGAACTCAAGTATTTATGAAAACTTGCTTTTTTATTTTCTAGTAATCAGAAATACAACTCTTGGCTCTTTAGACATATTCCCTGCATTTTTAAAATCAAAGACATTATTTTACTTCCTCTTTTTTCCCCTACTGCCACAATTAGAAATTGCTCATCTAAAATAAACTGTGTAGTTATTCCTCACAGTGATTTTTTTTTCCCTTTTGGAAACACATGCCTTTTCTACTAGGAAATTTGCTTCTGAATCCCTAGACAAGCCTAGCTTAGAGTCAGAGCTAGCAAGTGAGAATATTGTTTCTAACTCACCTTATGTAGGTTAGGATCGTAGTGCCCCTCTAACTGCATGTTTTCCAACTTCTGTTTTACGATGTGTACCTTTCCTGAGTGTGGCTTCTTACTGTTGTGGGTTTCTGTCAGGCCAACTTCAGTGAAGGTATTCTGTATTGCTCTCAGCCCCCTTTCTAGTAATCCAGTTACCTTCTCATACGACAATCTAGTTAAACAGAGTCATTGTTGGCATGGCTAAAATGAAACCCCAGTCACTGGAATTATTTTCCTGAAATGACTGCAGAAAAGGGTAATCGATACTGATTTATTTGTTCCTCAGTCATCAAAAAAGAAAACAAAAACAAAAACAAACCACCATTACTCCTCTCTGTGCTCTTCACACAAATTTCATGCATTTCCTTCCATAATGTACCCTCAGCCTAAAACTGAAAATTTTCAAAGTGTACAGCACAAAATATTTGATAGTCACTATCTTTAAAATGTCAATTTTATAGTGTGAGAATTTTGATTGATTTGGGAAAGTTTTGTCTTATTTCTTTTTTTGTTTTGTTTTGGAATGAGGTCTCGATTGAAGTTTGTCTTCAGTTCCTAGAGCCCCAAAACTTTGTATGTTCTGAGTCAAATATTAGAGTACTTGGTTTACCAACTGTATCATGTTTTCTGTTGTACCTGACCCAATTATCATATTATATGATGTACATAGCCTGTTGTTTACAGAGACTGAGTAATTTTTTTTTTTCATTTCTGTGACCATTAGTAAGAGAAACTAAGAAAAGAAAGATTTATTTTAGCGCATGCTTTCAGAGATTTGGTCCATTGTGCAAGAACGAGATGGTGGAGCAGAGTAGCTAGCTCACATTGTGACAGCCAAAAAAGTAGAGCAAGCAGTGGTGGCGCACGCCTTTAATCCCAGCACTCGGGAGGCAGAGGCAGGCGGATCTCTGTGAGTTCGAGGCCAGCCTGGGCTACCAAGTGAGTTCCAGTACAGCCAGAACAGTTTCACAGAGAAACCCTGTCTCAAAACAAACAAACAAAAAAACAAACAAAAACCATAATCCCAGCATTCAGGAGGCAGAGGCAGAGGCAGAGGCAGGCGGATCTCTGTGAGTTCGAGGCCAGCCTGGGTTACAGAGTGAGTTCCAGGAAAGGCGCAAAGCTACACAGAGAAACCCTGTTTCGAGAAACCAAGAGATAGATAGAGAGAGAAGAACATGAGATTGCTTGCGTTTTTAAATGCTTTCTAGAAAGTTTGTCCATTCACATGCAGTGACATTTGGTGCATTCTTTTGTTTTTTGTATTCTATAATATAATACTTATCTTTCTCCTGAAGCCTCTGGTGTTTGTCTCCTTAATGATTATCTTCTCAGAATAAGCAGGTGAAAATCACATTTGGATTCTCTTGCAAATATCATAACCAGTTCGGAGTAATGATGTATCATAACAACCGCCTTATCAAGGCCTTTGAAAAGGTGGGCTGCCTGTTAAAGGTGAGTGCTTAATGTGGTTTTTTCATAGGGGCTTGCAAAGAATGGGAAGAGACTCTTCAATTGCTGGGAAGATAGATTCATTAATGGTTTTCAGCCCCATCTTATGACGATTGCTAGATTCTGATACTGAAATTCTGGATCAATATTTCAGGTGTCCTATGTGGAAAAAACTAGTTTTCTGTTCATAAGGAGCAGAGTTCAGTCATACCAGCCACACCATGTGTATCAGCTTATTAACATGTCAGATAACTCTAATTATTATCTTGTGGAGGAAATAAAGTATATTGGGAGGGTCATAAAATTTAGTGGTTAAAAAAGCAAGACTTGAGCCCTGGGTTTTCTATTTATAAGTTATATTCCTGGATAAATCAAGTAATTCCTTTGAGGTTCAATTTCTATGCTAGTAAAGTAGAAGGCGTTTTCTTTATCTTCCTTTTAATTTAGAGGATTAAAAGATAGTGTGATAAATGATATGAAATATTTCATAAGCCAAATTACACAGATGCTACCATTGTCCTTGGTGTTTAATGATCCTCTAAAGAAGTGAGTTCCACAAGTGAGAGGATTAGATGGCGGAAGCACAGCGAATGAAGGGCTGGGTGGGACAGTGATAGAAGCCCCAGGCTAGCTAACTGCGAGGATGTGGCTTTTCTTGTTGATCACCTTTAAACAACTCCGCGTTATGTGTCTGTTGAATTCTGCCTTGATTCTAGTAAGGTGTACAGAAAGCTTTAAAACCCCCAAATCTCTTGGGCTTCACCTCTGACTCTGGTCGTTCCTTGGTGGCCTATATATGTGTAGAAATGCCAATGTTATAAGATTCGTGTGGTGATTAAATCACACCTCTAATTTTTAAATGAAGTTTCATTTCGGTTCTGCAGAACGTTAGTATAGAATCTTGCTTTTTAGCAGTGTAAATTCTTTATTCCAATGAACCTCTTGGCAATCCTAGAATATAAAAAAAAAACATGAAAATGGAGTTGTGTGGATGAAGTATAGATAGCTAGTAGAGTTGGGGAATTCTAGGGATATGTGAATCATTGAACAATCTGAGAGACAGAAAGAGGGCAGATCCAGATGGGAGGGAAGGTGGAGACGAACTGAGGAACTGGGAAGAGCAGAAGGAGGGGAAACCATAATCAGGGTATATTATATGAAAAAAAGTCTATTTCCAACAAACGAGAAACAAAAGAAAGGAAATTTCTGCTCTCGAACTTGTCAGGTTTCAGTCTATTTAAATATATTCTAAGTGTTCTTCTACATCTTCCTGGCCTTTCCTTAACCATAAATACTGTGTAACTTTTTCTATTATTTTTTGGAATCAAAAGGAAATGCCTCTAGGCCATCAATAGTAATGTGTTGAAATTAACATTTTCTTCTAAGCCAACTCGTGGAGTAGGCGTGGGAGTAATTGGAGTCATTGAGTGCAATTTCCTAAAACCTGCCTACAACAAACAAGACTTTGAGTACACCAAGGAGTACCGGTGAGTCACTCTCAACCTGAGACCTTTCAGCTCAGTTGCGCAGATACCGTTCTGCTCTCGGAAGTTTCCAAAGCCCCACTAAAAGCCAGCCAGCCAGGTTAACTGAGAAGGACTTCCAGTGCATTTTCCAGGAATAGAGACGAGTTTGTGCCTTTTCACTGTACCTTTAGAAATTACAGAACATAGGAGTATATTGATAAGATATTTCTGATAAAATGACTGGCCTTGTCTTTTCATCCTGAAGCAAATGAATCTAAAGTTATGGAGCACACTTTGGGGAGAGAAATCACAGTTGGCCCCATGAGCTTTCTTGAAGCTAGTGAACATGTTTGGAAATGTTAGAACAACAAGGAAGAGATATGTGCTCTCCTGGAAGCATCTTGGGAAGTTCCATAGCTCAGAATCAGAAAGGAACTTGACAGTGAGGTTAATCCAATAGGAGTTGTTAAAATCGGGTTGAAAGTAGGTTTGGGATTTAGGATACAGGTCAGTAATAGAACGCTAGCTTAGCACACATGAGACCCTAGATTACCTCTGTTACCTCTCATGTGTTAGGTAAAGGACATAGGATGAAGAATTAGAATCCTTGATTGTTGTGAACAAATGTGCTGTATGAAAATATGAAACCTAAATACACATAAAATAATCAGTGTGTGTGTGCAAGATGAGAAAAAACCTTTATTTTATTTTTTGTTTTTTGAGGCAGGGTTTCTCTGTGTAACCCTGGCTATCCTGGGACTCGCTCTGTAGACCAGGCTGGCCTCGAACTCACAGAGATCCACCTGCCTCTGCCTCCTGAGTGCTGGGATTAAAGGTGCGCACCACCTGCCTGGCTGAGGAGAACTTAAATATGACTAAAGAAAATCAAGGAAAGCTTCACAAAACAGATTATATTTTAGCTTAAACTTAAAGGAAAAGTTGATGGTTTCTAGGTAAACTAAAGAGAAGTGTATTCTAAGTGGTTCTCAACCTTCCTGATACTGTGACCCTTTAATACAGTTCTCATGTTGTGGTGATCGATCCCCCAACCATAAAATTATTTCGTTGCTACTTCAGAACTGTAATTTTGCTACTGTGATGAATTGTAATGTAAATATATTTGGAGACAGCTTGTCAAAGAGGTCATGACCTCAGGTTGAGAACCACTGTTCTAAGCAGAGTATAGGTAATGGCACAGAAAGGTAAAGAGTGTTCTTAGAATATGAGGGAAGAGAAAATGTAAGAACATTGGGTATCATTCTATTTAAATTCTCAGCAGTATTTTTTTTCTAAGAGTGGGAGGAAAAATCATTTCTCAGAACTGTTTTTTTGTGCTCTAAGCTACAACAGAATTAATTAAATGTTCCTTTATTTATATGAGACCATAAGAACTTTAGATGCAGGGTTTGACAAAGAGACAGTGATTTGAATGGCAGTCCTAAATTCATTTCGGCGCAATGGGGTTTTCCTCACTCAGGCTTATTAGTGGGTATGGCAACGGTGTGCCCTGGATCCAAATAAATCAGTCATTTAAATGTGAGTCTGACCCATAATGAAGCCCTTTGACCAAGACTTATCTCCTGACTGTGGAAGTTTAGAAATAACATCGGCTTAATGGAACAAAATATTCATTCTTTTGAGTGAAAGTGATAAATTTATGATAATTACCTAAATAATACTTGTGAAATCCAAATGTTAGATATTAAAATGTTTTAACAGCTTTCCGTATTATTGTTGCCAACATACCACGATAAAAATCTATATTTTTTTCTTTTGGATACATTAGACCTTTGATTTTTTTGATGCCTAGTTTTGGTGTGAATTTGAGGAAATTGTAGAGAGAATTTGAGGAGATTGTAGAGAGTTCAAATAAAGGCATTCTATAAACATGTAGGATTTCTGCTTAAGTAATTTAATAGTTACTGTGTAGTTATTTTATGAAAAACAGAATAACAATACTAACATACATAGTCTTGTGCATAATAAATTTGCTAATTATTACCTAGTTCAGGCATCATTGACATCTCTTTTTAAATTAGTTACTTTTGTTTTATGTATATGGGTCATTTTCCTGCATGTGTATATGTGTACCACATGTGTGCCTGCTGCTGGGGCATGGCAGAAGGACATCAGATCCCCTGAAAGTGAAGTTACAGACCGTTGTGAGCTGCTGTGTGGGTGCTGAGAACTGAACCTGGGTCCCCCAAGAGCAGCAACTGCACTTAACCACTGATTCATCTCTCTAGCCCCACTTTCTTTTTAAAGACAAGATCTCATAGCGTTCATGCTCGCCTCAAACTCACTATGTAGCTGAAGGTAGGTTTGAATTCTTGTACTCCCTGACTACATCTCACAAGTGCTATGATGATAAGAATGAATCGGCATGCCCTATGTCCTTCTGCTGGGGACTGAAGCCAGGTACTTGCGTATGTGAGCACAAACTCTACTACTGTGCTATGTCCCCAGCCCTGTTGCCCTTTATGTAAACTTCATACAAAGTGAGAGAGATTTTAGATAAAAAACATGCGAATTTGAAACCAGATATGGGGGCATAGACCACTAATCCCAGGGAGGGGCTATGATAATGGGACTGTGAATTCATGGCCAGCCTGGGCTACATAGCAAGGCCCTGCATTCCCCTTGTCCCTCTAAAAAGGTGGGAATTTGAAGAAGGATTAGAGACCATTGTTAGCTGGCACAATTCCTCCTGTGACTATTACAAATGCAAATGTACAGATGAGAAAAGTTACAGGCTATCACACTACTAGAATAGCTACAAAGAAATAACCTGTACTACATCACTTTGAGCAAGTGGGATATTAGATTTTAGCTATAAATAGCATGGGCTTAAATAATTTTTAGAGTCAACTTCATCTTAAAAAAATGCAACCAAAGCATATTAACGGAGCAAGCCATGAACACATAAGACATAGACTAGGTTTTGTAGAATCGTCCAAAAAAATTTCAGAACAGAGTTGATTACCTTAAGGGCTTTGCATTCTATTTGTAATAATAGATTATCTCACACATTGAAAACAACTAAATAGCAGTAAAATGGCTCATAGACCTCTTTGCTTCTATACAGGTAAAATGCTCTGATGGGGCAGATAAGGAAAGTTTTAGGTACATGATACAACTTAAGATATACCTTAAATGGATCTCTGAGTTTGAGGTCAGCCTCATTTACAGAGTGAGTTCCAGGACAGTCAAGACTACAGAGAGAAATCCTGTCTCGAAAAAAGCAAACAAATGAAAGAGATATTCCTTAAAATAGCTGTGGAGAGTTGGCTTTGTGGTTAAGAGCACTGGCTGCTCTTCCAAATGACCCAGAATCAATTCCCAGCACCCACATGATGGCTCACAACTGTTTGTAACTCCAGCTCCTGGGGATACAACAGCTACTTCTGGTGTCTAGGGACACAAGGCACACATGTGGTATACAGACATGCGTGCAGAGAAAACAGCCACACGTGTAAATAAATAATGAACAAATTAAAAGGATACAGGATGTAGAAAAGGAAGGGAATTCTGGTACCCAGTTGTGGCAGGAGCTACTGCTGTGTTGACAGGAACTCCGAAGGGGAAATGGAGATAAGGTGATGTACTAAAGTGAAGAAAATCGAACAAAATGATAATGTAGGACCAGATCCTAAAGCCAAGATTGGCAAATATTTTCTGAGAAGGCCAGAGAGATCTATTTGGGCCTTTCTAGGCCACGCAGTCTCTTATCCAACTTAATTCTGTCATAGTATGAAAGTGTATATTGACAGTAAGTAAAGGCGCGAATATTGTGCCAGTACAATTTTGTTCACAAAACAGGCAGTGAGGAGGATTTACCTTCCAGGCTATAGTTGGCACACCTGTTTCTTAGAACCCCTATATCTGAACTGTGTGCCAAGTTATATCTAATGGATTCAGAGGAATCAGGCAATAATTTACATTTTAGGGAAGAACAGTGGTACTCAACTTCTGTCTACAAACAGCAGAAAGCATCTTCTATTGTAACAACTTACCATAAATTTAGTGGCTTAATACAACACTAATTGACTGTATTAGAGTTCTCTAGGTTAGACGTCTGACTCAGATCTCACTGGGCTAAAATCAAGGTGTTGGCAGGCTGTCTTCCTTTCTGGAGGCTCTAGGGGAGAATCTGATTCCTTTTCTTTTCCAACTTTCGAGGCTGCCAGCATTCCCTGGCCCAAGGCCCTCTTCTCCAACTTCAAAGTCAGCAGTGATGAGTTGCATCCTCCTCACATTGCATCATTCCAGTGAACTTGCTTTCAGAATCATATTGCCTCCTCTGATTCTGATTCCTCTGCCTCACTCTTCCACACTTGAAGGCCTGTGGTTGACACTGGATCATTTAGAATACTTTTCCTACTTTAAGGTCAGCCCATGAGTAACAGTTTCTCTTTTATTGTGTGTAACCTATGATCTTCACAGATTTTAGGGATTGGGACCTAGACATCTTTGAAAGACTATTATTCTATTTGTCAGTCTGTTCTCTGAGGCTCCAAGATTTATTTCTCACATTCAAAAAGTGATGGCCCTATCCCATCCCAACATCATCAAAAGTTCCAGAGTCGAAAGTCTTAGCTAAATGTCATCAGCTCAAAAGTCCCATATTTCATATCTAAATCACATTTTTCTGAGTCTGGTGTACATGGGTATAATATTCTTCTCTATCTGTGGTACACACACACACACACACACACACACACACACACACATTTTACTGCTGAAATATAATAGCAGAAGATGCACAGGATACCAATTATCTAAAAGTTCTGTATCTAGTGAGTTTAAACTGAGAAAAAGAGTTACAGGTACCAAGAAATTTCATAAGTCCATCTAGGCAAATTCCAATAAATACCAAAGACCAGCCATGCTTTTCTTGGGCTTACAACACTGCTCCCCTATCACTGAAGCTCTGCCTTCTGGGCTATGGTTCAACTCTCTAAATTATATATATTTGGTTTTTCGACACAGGGTTTCTCTGTGTAGTTTTGCATATTTTCCTGGAACTCACTTGGTAGCCCAGGCTGGCCTCGAACTCACAGAGATCCGCCTGGCTCTGCCTCCCGAGTGCTGGGATTAAAGGCGTGCACCACCACTACCCAGCAAGACTAGTATATTTTTACAGCAGAGTAGTTTCATCAATTTTATCTTCACTGGGGTCTTTTTAGTTATTTATTTTTATGGTGATAATATAACTGCATCATTTTCCCCTTCCCTTTCCTCTCTCCAAACCCTCCCATATACCCCTCCTTGCTCTCTTTCAAATTCATGGCTTCTTTTTTTCAGTAGTCATTGTGATATACACATGTGTATGCATATATACATAAATAGTCCTAATTACAGCTTCCTCAATCTGTATAATATTGACAATACATATACATTTTTCAAAGGTCAGTAGGATTCTTTCTTTATATATCCCCCCTATCCCATTAATCGTAGCTGGAAGTGTTTGTGCTCCTGCCATTTCCAAACCTTGTAGGTCTTCCATGGATGTGATGATTATTCATTCCGTTGAACAAGAGGCTCTTGACTGATCTTCCCTAGACAATCTTATTTCTCTTCTTGGCCTCAACTGAGATGGTTGTGAAGGTCTATGAGCCACATGCTTAGTATTCCCAAATAGCCTTATATGTGACTGAATATTTTGACCTTTTGATCTGACTGAGATACTAGCTAATGATTGTCCAACCCTACTCTTCATTCAGAGAGCTCACAGTGCTAGCAATGAATCTGTACATTTTAATATCTTTTATGATTTTGACTGACTGAGAACATTCCAGACTGTCAAATTCTGGTTCCTTTTCCATTATCAGTTCTTGTCATTTATCTTTTCTTTCGTGCGTTTTACATGATCATCCAGAGAACACAGCTTCAGCAGTTTATCTGGAGAGCTCCTCAGCCAAATGTACAAGTTCATCCTTTACAAGCTGTGCTTTCCGTGGATCTGCAGGACATGTTTCTGCTAAGCTTTCTGGGACTATGTAGCTAGGATTATATTTCAGATTTTCCAGTAATGTGTTGGCTCATTTCCCCTGATCCTTGATTAGTAGTGTCTTTAACATCTGTATTTCTAACTCTGCTTACAGTGATTTAGGCATTCTTTAAGACGATCTTTAGCTTCTTCTCTACCATGCTTCTCCACTTCCTTCTGAGCCCTCACCAGTTTAGTTAACATCTGTATATCTGTTCACAGTCTGCGCAGTGCAGTTTAGACTCTGGCATGTTTCTCAAACCTTTGCCAAATTCCTTTATTTTCCTTTTATTCTGTTTTTAGACAGGGTCTTGTGTAGCCTCAAGATCACTGTATAGCCAAAGCTGACCTTGAACTCCTGATCCTCGAAATGTCCCAGGTTGCCAAATTTCATTTCCAACTTTCTAATTTTTAGAGTTTTTTATAGTAGTACTCAGTTTATAGGCACCACAATCTGCCATATTGTTTTATATTGAATTTTTAAAAATATTTATTTGTGTGTATGTACGCACACATGTGAGCATATGCAGGCTCAGGACATGAAGCCTGATGATAAGCTTTACCCACTGAACCATCTTGGGTGACCTGTATTCTTTGTCACATTATATTGCATCATATATTTATGAATTTGGGTTGAATCCATTTATATTTAAAGTAATCATTGGTAAGGGAAGATTTCTGTCATTTGGCAATACGTTTTATAGCCTCTCATTTCCTACATTGCTGTGTTTTATGTTTAGGTGATGTTTTATAGTAGAATGTTTAAATTCTTTTCTTGTTTCCTTTTATATACATTATCTAGCTATTTTCCATGTGGTTATCGCAGAGACTACATTTAAGATGCCTCAGTCTCTCTTTTCAAATTAGACCTCTACAGTGCCTGTGGTGGACCCCTGGTGGGGCCTCACACGTCCTCCAGGCTTTGTTTCTAACTCTTCAATTTTCTTTCTTATTGTTCCTCAATTTCAGGAATTTAAGTTTCCAGATCTTTCTGTCTGTCCTGCTTTTGGATCCATCAAGTGAATTGTCTGTTTTAGCTATTCTACTCCGTTCTACATTTTATTTCAGTTCTTTTTTTTTTTTTCAGGTTTTCTGTCTCCTTGTTTTCTGTCTCCTCTTTGAACTTGACTTCCCTCGCCCTTCCTTGGGTTTCTTGAGCGTCTTTAACCCAGCACTTTTTCTGAGACAGTTTCTTTGGATTTCATTTTTCTTTGATCATACCATATTTTTGTGTTTCTTTGTCGGCACTGTGAGTTTTATAATACAATAATTCTGGAAATGAGATTTCCCCCTTTCGTAGGATTTGCTACTACAGAACCTGTATTTTCCTTTGGAAATTCATAGTGACTTTCTAATTTTTTATATGTGCATATATGTGTGGTTATGTGTATATATGTATGCATATGTTTATGTATTTATGTATGTGCTCATGCTTTCGAATACCTTCATTTTAAACATCTGGATCCCTAAACAGAAAAAATATGAAGAGGTGAAAATAAAGTTCCATCACTTTGAATGTCCTGGACATCATTTCGGCTAGAGGAGAAACTTATAATCATGGAGAATATAACAGAAAAAGCCACTTGCCTGTTCTGTGCTCAAAAATAGTAGCAATGAGAAGGATAGTAACCTTTTTTTCTATCATGGTTCTTATAAGTGGCTTATGGAACACCTGCATGATTCTCTGTCATGGCACTAGAGGTGGAGAATGTACAGCTATTACTCTGCTAAGAACAGAAATGGACCAACATTAACCACAATTTGCCATCTAAGTGTTCTGAAATACTGATCGTTAAATGTTAACTGGATTAGATTCAGGCTCCTATAGCAGCTGTGCAGTAAAATGTCAAAGGAACATTTTCCCTGTTAGTCCTATTTCTCTGCCATCAGGCAGGTTCTGCCAGTGCAGTTGTTGCCTAGGCAAGGAGACCGATTCCACTTGTCTCCTACTTATCCTCCCAGGAGCCCATCAAATTTTCTCTATCAAGTAGACCGTGAAGAGGGAACAAAGCATATAGCTCTGTGTATGGCTGGAGGGAAGGCTATTAACAGAGAGGTGGGAGCCCTGATAGTAGGAGAGGGATGGGTTAATACAGGAACTTGTCTATGATTATTTTAATCTCGTGTGTATAGTGAAAATCTGATTTAAAACGAGTAAGGTGGCAGGAAGGAAAAGGTATACTGAAGAAGAAATCTGCAAAAACACCCAATAATGATCCCGAGGGTGAAGAGAGGTTTAAAATCTCTCAAGTTTGTAGTGGTCCAGGTATGTGTACATTTGCATTAAATTGCAATCCTGGGGGATAAAATTTAATAGGAATTATTCATTAGACAAGAAAGCTAACTCAGATTACACTTCTAATAGCAGTGTTGTAGACAAATGTTGAAGAGACATTTTCCATGTTAGTGCTGTGCTGCTATGATTAGGGTTTGGATGCAGAGGAACTAGAAAGATAGGTGAAGCTAATATTTGATTGATTTTTTTGATAAGGTTTTATGTATGAGCCTCTAATTTTCTATTTGATCCTGAATGATGTTCCTATCATCATCTGAAAATTTAATAATTCATCAGTATTTATCTCTGTCCTCATTCTATCATAGTCTCTAATGACAACAACATACTCATTCTATAAGCCTTAAAAAGAATCTAGACCATTCTACTTTTTTGGATCTTACAAACCATCTTAACTTCACAGCCAAAGTGACTATCATTATGATGTTAATATTATGGTATGTTTTTTCTGTTACAGTTTTCATTATGATTTTATTATATGACTTTTCAAAGGCAGTCGATGCCTATATTAGTTTTTTAAGTTGTTGGTATGCAAAATTATGATGACTATTCTAAATTGCTGGATTCTGTTCAACAGGAGCTTCTGACAGATAAAAATTATTCAAGTGCTGAACCTTGACATACTCTTTGCATTTTCTTTCAGGTTGATAATAAGTACTCTTGCCCAGAAACTCAATGCTTATTGGAAGGAAAAAACATCTCAAGAGAATTTTGAGAACTTACCTATATCCAGGCCAGTACCATAAGTAATAAAATGTAGAATGTGGAAACATTAAGGGTAATGTCCTTCCATCAAATGGAAGAAGCAAGGATAAAATAATGTTTTTCACATCAGGAAGGTTAGTTATCTGGCAATAAGAAAGCACAGGTACTAATTACATCATTTTACCTCTTGATTCTGTTTTAAGACTTCCATGGTTTGGGTCATAAATGTGAAGGATTTAATGCTGGTGGTTTAGGAGAGACTAATATAGTGGGCATTTAAATCAAACACTCCTCAGTGGAAAGTCTAGACCGGCTTCTTGATAGTTGTGTGCACTTTGGTAAGTGAGTCACTTTGCCTTTTTGTATTGAATTAGGCTCCATGGTTTTAGAGCAGTACATGGCACAGAGTGTATGTTCAGAGTTAACGAACTTGCTTCCTCTTTATTCTTGCTAAATTTTATTGGGACTAAGCTGATATTTTAGAGCAGAAATAGAGAACAAAACAGAAAAAGTAGAGGTAGGTGAGGAGAAAATGATCAGGACGGAAGGCAGGCTGCATAACAGCATCCACACAGTTAGTTATAACATCACCAAGCTAAATTTTAAAGTGTTAGAGATTACACTGCCCCTCTCATATGAAGGGAGGCTTCTCCTTTTTTAAATAGAAACTGCTAGATCAATGTATGGTACAAAATTTTTGTTTCAAATGCAATCTGAATGCTGTGTGTATATTTCTACATTATTCTAAAGATCTCAGCTCGTATCAGTTCTCCATTTTTGCCAAAAATTTGAATTAAGATGAGATGTCATTTTGCCTTTCAAATTAGCAATAATTAATGTAGTACAACAGATGTTCATATATTGCTAGTACATGCAAGATTTAGCAGCAGAATTTTTCCTTTTTAAAATTATTATATTTATTTATTTTCCATCCAGACAGCAGCTTCCCCTCCCTCCTCTCTCCCACCTCCCCTTCGCCCCCCACCTCAATCCACTCCTGTTGCTGTTCAGAAAGGGGCAGGCCTCCCATGGGTATCCACAAAGCATAGCATATTAAGTTGCAGTTAGACTAAGCACCTCCCTTTGCATTAAATTAAGACTGGGCAAGGCAATCAGTATGAGGAGTAGGTTCCCAAGACCCAGCCAAAGCATTAGGGACAGGCCATGCTCCCATTGTTAGGAGTCCCAAAAGTAGAACAGGCTATGCAACTGTCGAATACATGTAGAGGGCCTAGGGCAGGCCCATGCAGGCTCCCTGGTTGTTGACTCAAACTCTGTGAGTTCCTATGAGCCAGGTTAGTTGTTTATGTAGGTTTTCTTGTGATGTCCTTGACCCCTCTGGGTCCTATAATCCTTCCTCCCTCTTTTCAGGATTCCCAAGCTTGGCCTAATGTTTGGCTGTGGGTCTTTGCATGTTTCCATCAGTTACTGGATGAGGGCTCTCTGATGACAATTGGGCTAGTCATCAATCTGATTACAGATGGCCAGTTCAGGCTGTGTATCCACTGTTGCTAGGAGTCTTAGCTGGGGTCATCCTTGTAGAGTCCTGGGAGTTTTCTTGCACCAGGTTTCTACCTGACCCCGAAATGCCCCCCTTTTCCAGTCATCTCTTTCAGTCCTCTCCCCCATACACACCCAAACAAAATCCCTCAAGTTCCCATCCCCACCTGCCCCCAGCTCACCCAGGAGATCTCCTCTAATTTCCCCTTCTCAGAGAGTTCCATGTGTCCACACTTGGGCCCTCCTTGTTACTCAGCCTCTCTGGGTCTGTGGATTGTATCATGGTTCTTTTATTTTACAGCTAATATCCACTTATGAGTTAGTACATACCAGGATGATTTTTTTTAATTCCATCCATTTGCCTTCAAATTTCCTGATGTCGTTTTTTTAACAGCTGAGTAATACTCCATTGTAAAAATGTACCACATTTTCTTTATCCATTCTTCATTTGTGGGGCATCTAGGTTGTTTCTAGGTTCTGGCTATTACAAATAATGCTGCTGTGAAGATAGTTGAGCAAGTGTCTCTATGGCACAATTGAGCATCCTTTGGGTATATGCCCAAGAGTGGTATAGCTGGATCTTGAGGTAGATCGATTCCCAATTTTCTGAGAAACTGCCTTATTGATTTACAAAGTGGCTGTACAAGTTTATACTCCCACCAGGAATGGAGGAGTGTTCCCTTACTCTACATTCTCTCCAGCATAAGCTGCCATTTGTGTTTTTGATCTTTGCCATTGTGATGGGTATAACATGAAATCTCAAAGTAGTTTTGATTTGCATTTCCCTGATGGCTAAGGATGTTGAATATTTCTTTAAGTGTTTCTCTAGCAGCAGAATTTTAATAATAGAGATTATTTATTGAGTATTTACTTAAATTCCAGAATTGTTCTTAGTTCCTTTCATGTAATAATTTATTTAACAATCCACAAAACTCTCAGTATACAGCTATTTTTACTTCGCAGATATAAAGCTCAGTACACAAAGAACATATATCCTTTACACAAGATTAGACAAGCAGAACACAGTAGAGCTAAGGTTCAAATCAAGCAACCAGGTCCCTGAAGCCACACTCTTCTGGAGGGATGTAACAAGGGCAATAGAGTATAGCTCCTTTAATTTCCTATTTTCTACAAACAGAAGCTCTAAAGCCCTTCTTTCTGCCTGGGTTGAAGGATCCACCGTGGTCTGTTTGTAGCTGCTGCCTCTTAGTGTCCTCAAGAATAATACAAGCCTCTTCCTGCAAGACATTCTTCTGTGCAAATATATCTAAAACCAAAGCTAACATGACCTTTCCTCTCCTCTTCCACTTCTGCTGAAACTGCCTTCTAAGGACTCTGGCTCTGTAGCTGGGTGGAAATAGCAGACAGCAGAGGTCAGGCCTGACCTTAGAGATTCAAGGTTGCAAGTCTGGAGCAACTTACAGCAATGGGGAGGTCCAAAAGTTTGAGAAAACTTGACTGAATGGATTTGTTTAAAAAGAGGACATTGTATTTGAGTGGCACAAGTACCTTTTATTTCCGTCTTTGTATATTTCTCTTTTCTCTAATTTTCCATAATGGGATGGTGTTACTTTATAACTAGTAATAAACAAGCTGGATTTAAAACAGTGAAAAATTACTGACAGAAGTCATAAAAGAACCATACCACTTTATTGAATAGTCCAGTAGAAGAACAGTAAAATACAACATAACACAAAACTCCCCCTGGTGGTAAAATGGGCCAGAGGTGCCTGTCTAACTCCTGTGTCTTTTCATCAGCCTTTGTTCTCTCCAGTACAACTTTTCACACTCTTTATACCTTCTGTTGCATATGTGCTACTTCTTTCCACAGGGAAATGAACTCACTTTAATACACAGTGATTGGGTTACACGCTTCTGGAATTGATGAGGGTGGATATGCATTTGAAGAGTTCAACTGTGGATGAGTTTATCTTCATAATTTCAACCAATTGTTGGAGCCATCATTTCTAGTTAGGAAGTTTCATCACATTATATTGCCTTTTATGATGGATGTAGGGAATATCAACATAGTAGTATGATTGCAGCATTGTAAATACATGGTTTGGATGCGGTGCTGGAGCTCAAACTTAGAGCCTTGTGCATGCTTGGCAAAGCTGTTCGCTGAACTACATCCCTAAACCCCAAGAACTGTTTTTGAAAGGAAAAAGAGAAATCAGAAGCGTGCAGGGAAGTGGGGGACAGATTTTGATGACAGTGAAAAAATCAGAAGCGTGCAGGGAAGTAGAGGAGAGATTTTGATGACAGTGCTTCTGTGCCTCCTATAAATACATTTAAAATTTGTTCAGTGATTGGATAAGGAAATAAAACAATTTGATGGGTTTTATTTCTTTATAGCAATGTATGATACACATACTTTTCTCAAGTTAATAAATCTCAGTGGTAAAATTATCCCATTATTTTCTCTAAAAAAGGATTCCAGAATAAATATTATTAACCTCAAGAGATAATGGCAGATTAATATGTTTTATATCCACATCTGGAATAGTTATCTATGTCGCTCAAAATATACACATTTCAGACATTGAGATTGTAAGATTTCTAGCCTATTTTCCACATAAATTTTTTGTTTTCATTTTTAGGACATACCTTTTCAGTGTAGGACAAAGCACATAGCTAGGATCTGTACAATAACATTTCTGGTTTTCCTCACCCAGGAAGATTCCTGACCAGACATGGGTACAGTGTGATGAATGCCTGAAGTGGAGAAAACTTCCTGGAAAGGTGGATCCATCCACATTACCTGCAAGATGGTTTTGTTACTATAATCCCCATCCAAAATACAGGTAAGGTCCTAGGACTCATTATTCTTTCCCTAACTCCTCATTTGTCCTCGTGTTTCACAGAACCACTTCAGATCAGACTTACCTTCTGATAGCCTGGCATGCAAGCCCCTTCCTGACTGGCCCCATCTTAACCAGCATCTAACCTTATTTTCACTGTACTTGACCAAGGCCCTTCAAGGCACTGCTCCCTACATATTCCATGCTTATTCTCTCCTCTGTGACTTTGTTAGTGTTGTCTTTTTTGATTGAAGTGACTTTCTGTATCCCATGTTCCTATTCAAATCATAGCAGTCTCAGGAGCTGAACTCTTTGGTAACAACGTTTCCTCTCGATAGCAATTTTCAATGATTTTACTCTGACACCCCCACCCCCCCGCACGCGCGTGCACACCGCAGCATTTAATTCTTGACTTTTGTTCATATGCCATTTTTTATTTGGGGGCATTTTTGTGGTGTTCAGTTTGTTTAATTCTACAAGAGCTTTGAAATTCTTTAAGACTGAGTCCCTCACAGTCCCCACGGAGTCAATAGCCTTCCTATGTCTCCTCTGTAGACTCAACGTCAGTGGGCTCTGTTGCACATTCACTACTGTTTGTTGGCTTGTTTGTGTTCTAATGCACCGTATGTTCCTTATAGTGCCCACATCTACACAGTGCCTGACATTACTCAGTAGCTACGTTATGTTCCTAGTAAGTCAGTCTGCTTCAATCCAGCTGTGATCTTTTACATAGTCTTCCTTTTGCTGACCACATGCTAGGAAAAGAAGGTAATCCAACAGAGTGTGCTTTTCAGGGAGAATGTCCAAAGTGGAAGAAAAGACATGAACGAAGGCTAGGTCTGTCATTTGTAAGCGTCCCTCATAGTCTCCCCATGTGCCTAAGCACCTTTCTGTGGAAAGGAAATGAGACCGTGTGGTCAGGTTATGAAACTGACTACTAGAAGTTTCTATGTTAAGGTTTTCCTCTTTTGAATATGTTATCTTTCATCTGCTCACACTTAGGCCAGGAGAGACCCTTCTAAGCCACTTTATTCCCTTGCAAAATGAATATAATGCAATTTCCAATTGATACTCATTTTTTGTTTGTCATTTTCTTAGGAACACTTTTGGCCACCAAATAAATTTGTTTGTGCTTTTGGTTTTTTTCTCCTGAGATTCCCTTCTCAGTGCTATACATATAGCTAGCTTTTGTAGTGTGAATGGGATCCAAACTGTATACTCTTACCCACTTGTTAAGCTGCTCTATCATTAAGCTGCCCTTAAGGGAAGTAAAGAGTAAAAGCTAGGACCATGCTTTGCTTCTGAAAGATGATTTCCTCTCTGCGCTACAGGAGATGCTCTGTTCCAGAAGAACAAGAACGCATGGAAGACTTATACCTGAGCAAGGCTAAGCAACAGTTGAGTATATGTGAGATGATGCTCTACAGTATCCCAGAGTGGAGGAATCGCTCTCCCTGACATAAGACAAGGGATTTGAGAAGGGAGATGTCTTTGGAGGGCTCTGTGCTTGCTCCTCCTACCTGTCACATAATCCAGAATGCCTCGACTTGTCGTTGTCTCCTCGTTCATTCTCCTCTCCGCTCCTCATACACACACACACACACCATCACTCACACACACACACCATCACACACATACCATCACACACGTGAGCGCACACACACCATCACACACACCATCACACATGCACACATACACATACCACCATCACACACACAATCACACACACACCATCATACACGCACACACACTATCACACACGCACACATATACACACACCATCACACACAGACACCATCACACATGCACCATCACATGCACACACATGCACCATTACACACACATGCACACACATGCACCATCACACACACATGCATACACACACACACACACACACACACACACACACAGAATGAGAATGAGAATTTGAAATCTTTCCAGTAGCATAATTCAGGAATATAGCCCTAGTTTCTCAGTGAACTTCATGAATGAACTAAATAGCACGTAATTTTGAGACAGTCTCAGTACATAGCGTAGACTGACCTGTAGCTCACTCTGTAGACCAGGCTTGCTTTGAGCTTGCAATCCTCCGACATTGGCCTCCAGAATCTAAATAGCCCTTTTATCTTCTAGAGATGAAACTGTTGAGAAGAAGCAGAAGCCTGTGGAAGGTGACAAGCACCAGGTGAGAGACAGGTCCACCTCTTCCTCTTCTCACACCGTTTTCCTCCACACAGGATTTAGGTTGAAGGACACTGCGGAGCATTGCTGAGGGTTTCTTCTCGTGCTCTTTTCTCTGGATTGGATCTTTGGACTTGGTGTTGATCTTCTGTTGTTGACGTTCAGATCACTCAACAGAAGAGTCATGTCATTTATTTTCCAGATTTGGACTCGTACTGATTCTGGGCAGTGGGAATGACACATTTGGTATCACATAACACTTGTGTGCCATCTTCATAAGCTGCTCCTCTTGAGTGTCTGGTTTTCCTGTCTCCTTTCTTTTGGGATTCAGGGATCATTCCTTCCTCTTTTCTCTTGGGAAGAAGGGTTGGTTCTTTGTGCCTCCCCGCGCCCCCCCCCCTCATCCCTGCTTTCAGGCTGGCTGGCTTTATAAAGACTCTGCTGTTTTGAATTTTCAGGAGCACTGTCTCTCGGACATGGTTGCCCAGCTCCGGACGCTGAAGGGTGCAATAAGGTTGGCCGTCCTTTCAGGGACACTCCTTTCCTGACAGCCACCATAGCACCCATATATCTCTCCCACCCCTCCTTGCCTCTCTGCATGATTTCCCTCTTGACCCTATTTCCCAGAGATCTGCTAGTCGCATGTTAGATTCACTTCCTTACCCAGTCGGGCAGGTCAGACTAGTGAGGAGAGAGGCAGTTAAATACTAACGCTTCTTCACGTACCCTGCTCAAACTGAGGCTTATGAGCAATCACGTTTCATATCCTATGTCTGTACTGAGATTGGGATTTCCAGGACTGCCCTGTCCTCATTCAGTTGGCCTTCCCTTTATTCTTTCACCCTAATTATTCGTATTTTCTTCATATGCTGGCTCCTACCAGATCCCAGGTGCATGTCTCTGTTGTGTGCACTGTGAACATGTGGTAGCCTCTGGCATGTGTCTCTCCTAAACCAGCAGATACTTGCTGCAATGCTTTTCCTTTCCACCCATATTTTCAACACAGAGCTCGAAAGGATGAAAGCCCAGCCTTCACCTGTGTCGCAAGAGCGCAGTAGACCGCGACTGGGGCCTGGGTTTGTGTTGTGGGTGGGCTAGGTCAAGTAACCAATACAAGAGTTGGGAGCAGTCTGGTGGTGTCTAGCTGATAAGGTTAGTGACTGACTGTGTTTGGGTTCAGTGTTCCAGTGTACATTACGGTGCACTGTTCGTTCTGTTTAGGAAACAGTTTATGTTGATTTGGCCAAGCATTCTTTCCTAGCATCAGAAGAATTGACACAGCTTTTCGTATTTTGTTCAGACTTGGGATTTTTATGAACTATTTCTTTTTTGCTAGGTCCTCAGCCATCCACTAAAGACTCCCACTACACAAGATATGGGTGAACGAACTGACAAGACGATTGGATATGAGCAAATCAATAGCCCTAGCCTGCTTTCATCGGGTGGGGAAGAAAACAGATCACCTCTTCAACTTAAGTCTCTGGATTCCAGTGTTTTTCAGTTTTCCAGGTACCTAACACCATCATTTGTTTTCAATAATAAGCCTCAGAATCTGTTTTCCAGTAGATTAATTTGATATATTATATATACTATCTATTATATATAATATATACATAATGTATGTGTGTGCATGTATTGGCTGACCTTACACTCACAAAGAGATCCACCTCCATCTGCCTTCTTAGTGCTAATATTAAAAGTGTATACCACCATGCCAGGTAAGTTGTTTTTCTTAACACATGAAGTTCACTCATGAAAATATAGTTTGGGACTGATAGAACTGTGTCTTGCACACACCTACTAGTTTTTACTTCTTAGAAGTAAAAACTATTTTTTTGAAGTGATCACTGTCTTGTGTTATCTACTGAAGTCTTCATATTAACTCTTTAAAAAGTATAAAGTGCTATATAGAATGTGTATATATCTATGAAAGTACATATATATATGAAAAGTATAAGGTAATGCTATATAGAAAATTGTCTCTATACATAAATTTATGAATGTTAAATTTACAGAAGTTTCACAGTCCTATGATATGCTGGCCCTGTGTAAAATTAACTAGTGTCTCTAATGATCATATATTGTTTCCTACAAAAAATCCATCACTGAAAGTTTGTTCTTGTATAATCTCAGCACCCAGGAGGCAGAGGCTCCTGTGTGTTTGTGACCAGCCTTGTCTACATAGTGAATTCCACTCCAGCCAGGTTTACACAGTGAGATCCTGTCTGGAAAACAGTTTGTTCTCTGGCTTTACTCACTTCATTTTCTACTGTCTCATCAATGCTTTTAGTCCATAGAATAGGAAGAAGGATAACTATGTATTTCTTAGGCATTAGGCATCTCTGAGGTACCAAAAGATACAAGAGCCCCCACATCGCCACTAGAAATGAAGACAGTACTCCTAATTGGCACCCCTTTCAGTTCTCTTCTTCGCTGTCTTCGTTCTTGTAGGGCAAGCAGTGAATTGCTCTCAAGTAGTAGATATGTCTACAGTCATCATTAATGCCTTTCTTACATAATAGTCATGGATTTCTCGTGCCCTTTTCTTAACACATCATAAGACAGCGGCCATACTATTTCATAAGGTCAGTTCACCTCTTTTCCAAGTCATACAGGTTCTTTGCCTGTTTGTTTCTTAGATAAGTCTTTTGGCCTTATAAACAAAGACTTACACAGGTCTGCGAGTCCCCGGTACTGTGACTGTTCCACAGCGAATCTGTGTAGATAATACAGGAACCTTTAGATCCCCTGAACAGCTGGTGGCTTCAAGAGAAAGTAAACTTTTAGGAGTAAAACTATTGAAAGAAGTAAAAGACAATATATATGAAAGCATTGGAACACTGCCTTGCTTGGAATGTGATCAATACTCAGTAAGAAGTGATTAAATCCAAGTCGGATTGAAAGAGCAATTTAGAAAGTTGAATTTTGTAGCAAGGGGGTAAACACTATAGTCCACCCTGGTCTCTGTAGTTTGATCCTAACTCTGCCCTATTTCTGTCAATAATTTTTCATCATCCATTGCAGGTTTGAAGGGGTGCACAGTAAATAAATTTTGTTTCTGAAGGACATTATTACTTCCTTTTGTGGTCATCTGGCTACTTTTATGCCGTTGTTTTCACATCCTTACACTTAAATGATCACTTTTCTTTTACTGACTATATTTGTTTGGCAACTGTAGTGGTTTAAAGCTACTGCAGGAGGATTACAAACGTTATTTGGGCTATTAGAGTATATATTTTGTGAGTGCAGTACCATACTACATCCATTGGGTGGCATACCTCATCAGCTTTTGTTGGAGATTTTGTATGGGTCTTTGTGGAATACAAGGTTAAGACTCTAGAGGGCAAGTAAAGTGCTTTGAAAATTTTCGTGTAATTCTCATTTGTTGAGAGTAAAACTTTTTCAAGAGCTAAATGATACCTGATGCTGCTAATAACATATCTATGTAAGATTAGCAAATAATAATAATTACATTATTTAAGGCTGCACATATAGGAGCATTCAAGTTGGTCCTGGCACAGTAGCATTTCTAGCTACTTAGGAGACTAAGGCCAAAAGACCAGCAGAGTCCAGGGGTTGGAGACCAGCCTGGATAACATACCAAAATGCTGTTTCAATTTTATTATTATTATTATTAGCAGGTTTTTCATTTAGAAATGGGAAATGGGGATGCTCACAGGTTTAATAAAATATAAAGAGATTCTGATGAAAGAGTATTAATGAAGTAATGAGTTTAACCAAGAGTTACAAAAGCATTCCTTCATTATCAGAAACCTAAAATATAATAAGAGTCTTTGAGTTTTGTAGTCCTGCCCAATAACTATGCAAAATAAAGCCTAGTCTGTCCAGGAAACCTTTAAGAAGTCATTCTGGGATAGGTTAGAAGGGTCCTCCATGAAAGTCATTGGAAATGAATTTATGAGTCCTCCACATCTAACAAGGGGAGATTGGAATTAGAACACAATGAAGAATAGATTCAGCTAGGATGTAAGCTGTCAGTCATAACCTTTTATGGGAAAACAGCTTGTTTCTATAAAGAAAGTAATTTACTTCTGTTCATTCATTCTACATAAATTTGGGTGTTCTGTGAAAGGTAGTCTTTTACAGTAATAAGGGATCCAAGATGATGGAATACTCAGTGTTGTATGTCAACATCTCCAGTGCATACAAATTTCCTTACAAATGGTACAAACTAAGGTTTAAAATAGCCATAAGTGTTATCAGCAAAGGAAAGAATTAGTAATTGTAGTTTATTTATATATTTTGAATAAATTATGCCAAAAGTTGATAAGTTTGTATTTTAAAAGAATTTCTTAAAAGATGCTTCTGTTGCCTAGGAAAACTGGTTTCACCTGGGAGGAGCAAGCCTCTGACTGCTTCATGTACCCCAGTTTTATATTGTAGAAGGTATATTATAGATAAACCCCAAAGGACTGGGTCTCTCTTCTCCCATCCAGTTTCATCTTCCCCAACTTTTAGGGTGGAGGCACTCACAAATATAGGATAGAATAGTTTTTTAATTTTGCCAAACAAATAGACTAGATATTGTAATTGTAACTCTTGCTTGTTAACTTTTCTATTTTATGTAATTTTACCATGTTAAAGCTAAAACCTTCTGCCAGGCAGTGGTGTTGCATGCCTTTAATCCCAGCACTCAGGAGGCAGAGCCAGGTGGATCTCTGTGAGTTCAAGGCCAACCTGGTCTACAGAGCAAGATCCAGGACAGATACCAAAACTACATGAAGAAACTCTGTCTTGAAAACAAACAAACAAACAAACCAAAAACAATTAAAACCTTCCTTTTTGATTAGACAGAAAAGGGGAAGTGCTGTGGGATGTTGTTCTTTATGTTGCGAATATGTGTTGCTCTGATTGGTTGATAAGTAAAACGCTGATTGGCCAGTAGCCAAACAGGAAGTATAGACAGGGCAAGCAGATGAGGAGAATTCTGGGAAGAGGAAGGGCTGAGTCAGGAGGTGCCAGCCAGACACAGAGGAAGCAAGATGACAAGGCAGAACTGAGAAAAGGTACCAAGCCACGTGGCTAAATATAGATAAGAATTATGGGTTAATTTAAGTGTAAGAGCTAGTCAGTAATAAGCTTGAGCTAACGGCTGAGCAATTATAATTAATATAAGCCTCTGAATGATTATTTTATAAGCAGCTGAAGGACTGAGGAACCAGGCAGGACTGGAGAAAGCTTCCTACTACAAATATATTCAAAGACCTAAGGGAAACTATGGATAAAGCATTTAGGCAGGAATAGAGACAGTGTTTCATCAAGTACCAGTTAGTAATAAAAGAACAGAGACTATTTTTAAAATAACCACATGGAAATTCTGTATGTAAAAAGTACAAGAACAGGCGTGAAAATTACTCCAAAACGACTCAACAACATACATTAAGAGTAAGAAGAATACAAATTATGAAAATTGAAAAGTTCAATTATATATTAGTCAATCAGAAGAACATAGACAAAAGTGAAAATGGAGAAAGCTTCAGAGACACGTATCCATAATATCATATGAAGAAGAGACATAGAAAAGGTATTTTCAAATAATGGCTGAAAACTTTCCAGATTTGATGAATGGCATTAGCCTGGACACATAAGTGCAATAAACTCAAAATACATAAGTGTCTAGTCACATAATAAAGAAAATACTAAAAGCCAGAGGCAGAGGGAAAAATCTCTAAAGCAGAGAGTAAAAGTGAATGGCCTTGTGCTAGCAGGTCTCATTAAGATTAACAGTTTCGCATAAAAATCAATGGAGATCAGAAGGTACTAGGATGCTACTGTGACTTGGATATAGTTTGGCTCCAGCAAAATTTGGGTTGACATTTAATTGCCAGTGCCCCAGTATTCATCAGACCATTAAGAGGTGTTAGAATTCTGAAGATTTCTCTCTTCTGCATGCTCTTCTGCTTTCTTCCATAAGTCAGGCTGCAGTGAGACTTTCTTCAGAAGCCAACTAAATCAGCCACCTGATTTTGACAGCATCCAGAGCTATGAACCAAAATAATTACTCCCTTCCTTATAAGTTACCTAGTCTTGGATATTCTTTTATAACAATATGAAACAGACTAAACAAAAAGGAAGTATTTAAAATACTAGAAAAAAGCTGGGCAGTGGTGGCACATGCCTTTAATCCTAGCACTCAGGAGGCAGAGGCAGGCAGATCTCTGTGAGTTCGAGGCCAGCCTGGACTACAGAGTGAGTTCCAGGAAAGGCACAAAGCTATACACAGAAACCCTGTCTCGAAAAGCCAAATAAATAAATAAATAAAATACTAGAAAAAAGACTGTCAACCAAAAACTTAATTCCAATAAAATTATCTTTAAGAGGTTAAATGTGATAAATTTATTCTTTGGTGTATAAATTTATACATCAAAGCTATAGGAATATACTGCTAGCAGACCTGTCGTATAAGAAATACTAAAGGATGTTTAGCAGAGCAAGGGCTGTCTTTCAGTAATTTATTATGAAATTATTCGGTAATCTGAATGCTAATAAAGATAATTGTGTAATGAATTATAAAACAATATAATATCACTCTTCATTCTATTGACCAATTTAAGGAATAATTACTTAAAACATTTATTTGTTTTTCGAGACAGGCTTTTCTCTGTGTAGCCCTGGCTGTCCTGGAACTCACATTGGATTTCCTTTAAAAGTCTAGATATGCAAGCTACAGGAGACACTTTAGATTCGAATCTACAACTGAATCAAAAGTAAGGACAGAAAATGGCATTCCATATAAACAGCAACTTAAGAGAGCTAGCAAGTATTTCTAACACTAGATAAAATATGTTTTAATGCCAAATGTGGTGTTCTTACACCTGTAATCCTAGCACTCAGGAGGATGAGGCAGGAGAATCCTTGTCACTTTGAAGTCAGCCTGGGTTACAAAGCAAGACAGTCTAAAGTTATGTGCATTAAAACAAAAATATTCTAGATATAAAAAGAGACATTTCAGGGTTGGGGATTTAGCTCAGTGGTAGATCGCTTGCCTAGCAAGCACAAGGCCCTGGGTTCAGTCCTCAGCTCTGAAAAAAACAAAAAAAAAAAAAAGAGACATTTAATAATGAAAAAGTCCACTGGGAAGGCATAATAAGAAAACCACTAAGGGCCAGGCAGTGGTGGCACACACCTTTAATCCCAGCACTCAGGAGGCAGAGGCAGGGGGATCTCTGTGAGTTCAAGGCCAGCCTGGACTACAAAAGTGAGTTCCAAGAAAGGCACAAAGCTGCATAGAAAAAGCTGTCTTAAAAAAGAAAAAAAAAATCACTAAGCCTAATCAAACAGAAGGAAAAAATGACTAAAGTGGAAATGAAATGGAGCAAAACAATAGAGAAAGATCAGCAAGACCAAAATTTGTTTTTAAAAGAACCACAAAATTTAAGAAAAAAAGCAAAGCAATTATATTTATGATAGCTTCAAAAATATTTAGAATAAATTTAACAGACTTGGTACAAATTATCTGTACATTAGAAAAGAAACAAAAAAACAAAATATTGTTGGATTAAAAGCAACCTAAATGAATAGAAAGACATCTGTTTGTTACTTAAAAAAATTGCAGTAGTCTCAAACTGGTCTACAAATTCAGTATAATCTCTTCCAGAACAGCAGATGCCTCTGTTGCAGTAATCAACAGTGTCATCCTAAAATTTACATGGAAATGCTAGGAACATAGAATCAGTCCAACAATCTTGAAAGAGAAGGAAGTTGGAGTCTCACTCACCTTTAATAATCCATAGTAGTCAAGACAGTGTGGTAGTGGTAAAAGATTAGACACACACATCAGTGGAAAAGAAAATAAAAACGTACCTTTATATTTATGCTTGATAGATTGGAATGCAACAAAATGAAGGTGAATCCCTACCCTGCACTATACACATTTAACTCAAAATGGCTTTCAGATCTAAGTGTAACAGCTAAGTGTAAAATCTTTAAAATAAAGGAGTAAGGTTTTTATAACCCTGAAGTAGGCTATAATTTCTTGGATATAACACCAAAACCAGAAGGAATGATGAGAAATAGTTCAGTTGATAGGTGTAAAAATCAAGAGATTTGAGAAGCTGCAGAGGTGGCTAAGTGATTAAGAGCATTTGCTGCTCTTCCAAAGAACCCAAGTTCAGGTCCCAGCACCCACAACCACCTACAACTCCAGTTCCAGTAGATCTAAAACCCTCTTGTGGCCTTTGCAGGTACTAGGCGCACACACAGTGCATGTACATACATACATGCAGGCAAATAATCATACATGAATAAAAATAAATAATAGATCGTTAAAATCAAAATGAGCCAGGCGGTGGTGGTGCACACCTTTAATCCCAGCACTTGGAAGGCAGAGGCAGGTGGATCTCTATGAGTTCGAGGCCAGCCTGGTCTACAGAGTGATTTCCAGGACAGCCAAGGCTGTTGTTACACAAAGAAACACTGTCTCAAAAACGAACAAACAAGCAAAAGAGCTGCAAAGAACCTTGACAACAAGGTAATGAGAGACTGATGCAGAAGAATTGAAATTTCAAGGCTAGCTTGAGTTGTAGTGAAACCCTGTCTCCAAAAATAATAGCAGCAGCAACAACAACCAGGAGAGTAAAACCAACTCCCCATAGAATTGAGGCAAAGCACTTTCGAAAATTTGTATGCGATAAAGAGTTGGAACCTATTACAACTCACTAATAAAACAGCTTAATGGGGCAGTAAAGATCCACAGATGACTAATAAGCAAATGAAAGAAAGCTTATTATCAGTAACCATCAAGGCTATGCAAATCAAAATCAAAATGAGCTTTTACTGCACTACCACTAAGATGGCTATCTCCAAAAGGTAGATAATACATGTTGGTGATGATGTGGCACAAGCAGAACCCTCATGTATTGATATAAGTGCAAAATATTGCAGTTGCTTCAGTGGAAGAGTATGGAAGTGCTACAGATTGTTCAAATAGTTTATGAGCCAGTAATTCCACTTCAAATATATATATTCTAGAAAAGTGAAAATGTGTCTTCATACAGAAACTATACAGGTGTTCCTAGCAGCATTGTTTACAGTAGACAGGTAAAAGAAGCTGAAGGTCCCATCAGCTGAGTAGATACTACAAGATATATAATATCCTCTTCAATTTCTCTTCACTGCCTGACAGTTTGTATTATTAGTATGTGTCTTTCACTTCCTTAGACTTATTCCAAGGTATTTTAATTTTCTGAGGCTATTGTGAATGGGATTGTTTCCCTTATTTCCTTCTGAATATGTTTGTTGTTTATATAGAGAAAGGTTGCTCTCTGTTTCTCTGTCTCTCTGTCTCTCTCTTTCTGTGTGTGTGTGAGAGAGAGAGAGAGGGGAGAGAGAGGGGGAGAGAAAAAGGGGGAGTATTAATTTTGTTTCTTGTTACTTTGATGAATATATTTATCAGATGTAGGAAATTTGTGATTGAATCTTTGTTGAGATGTGGACTTTGAATCCCTAAATTCTTTGGGAATTGTATCATGAAGGGATGTTGGGTTTTGTCAATGGTCTAGTGACATGCTCCTGTTTTCTTTAATTATATGTTCCCTGGTAGGTCAGCTACACTCCAGGGTAGGCCCACTCCTAAGACTAGTCTAGTAACACAAACTGGAATTGGTAGGGGCAAAACACATAAAGAAGACTCAACATTGGGTAGCTAAGGAAGAGAGGATGGATAGAGTAGATATGGGAGGAGTTGGGGAGGAAATATGATCAAAGTACATTTTATGATAATCTCAAAGAAAAAATAAAATATTTAAAATTAAAAAGTCATACAATAGAATATTGCTCAGCCATATAAAGAACTTATAATAATAAACTTTTTGTTACTATAATGAAATGCCCTAGACTGTGTAACTCTATGAAAAATCAGATATATTTAATTTAGTTTTGGAAGCTTTAAATATAAGAAGCACATCAGGAGCTCTGGAGAAGGAAGGCCTTCCTGCTGGCAGAGTGCTGTGGTGGTGCAAGGCATCACATGGCAAGAGACAGGGAGCAAACATCTGTGTCTGCATCTGTATTCTCTACATTGTCGGTCTCTTTCCCTCTCCACTGTCCTCCTCTTCTCTCTCCCTTGATTTTTTGTTTCTCCTTCTCCTTTTGATGACCCTCATCAGGAATCACTGGGCGTTTCCCCCAGTGGCTTTATCTAACCCTAATCACCTCCCAAAGAACCTACCTCTAAACATACTTGAATTAAGTTTCCATATTTTGCATCTCACAAGGTCAATTAGCTTTTTACATGTAAATTATTGGGGTGATACTCAACCATTTCAACACTAGAGAGACAGTATTATGCTGATACAACTTGGATAAATGTTGGAAACATGCTAAATAAAAGAGACCAGTTATGAAAAGCCAGGCTTGTTATCCCAGCTGCTCCAAAGTCTGATGCAGAGAACTGCTGTTGATGGGCATGTGTACTCTAACTGGGTAAATGCACAGCATTTTAAGGAGGTTATCACCAATAAGTACATACATACTGTACAGAAGCCACAGTTTTGATCCATATTTTGCCTATTATGGTGTCTTAAACAGAGACAAAAGCATGAGAATGAAATGTTGAAAAACTAAAATATTTTTGTTTCAATATAGTCTTCGGCGTGTTGTTTGTGAAATGCTCAACTCACAGTCAAATAGAGAAAAGTGCTTCAGGAAGCGTTTGGAAGTAGCAGAAGGAAGGTATTGTCAGAAAATGTAAACTACTTAGAAGATAATGTGAAATGTAAAGTAAAAACAAATAATGTGACAAAAAGAAAAAATGAGAAGAAAACAATGTCGTTGAATTCCTAGCATATAAAGCCTACAAATTTTGGTAATCTTTACCAAAGGAGTGGATATAGGTCCCATTATGAGGATCGATTCCTAGAGAAAAGAACCAGAGTTTCTGGAGAAATGTAGAACAAACAAAAGAAATCCATAGTTGTATTTTTTGTTGTTTTTTCTGTGTAGCCCTGGCTGTCCTGAAACTCACTCTGTAGAGCAGGCTGGCCTCAAACTCAGAGATAGATTCACCTGCCTCTGCCTCCCGAGTGCCGGGGTTAAAGGCCTGTGTTAATACCAACTGGCATGATAGTCCTATTTTTATTTACACTTGCATGAAAGTTTTGTCCATTTCTACCACAATTAAGTGCTCTCTGTCAAGGAGGTTCCAATTCTGTACTCAAGTAGAGTATGTACACATACATGGACATACATATCCCATAGATGGTAGTGCATGTTATAAAAGAATGTTAAAATTGTTACAAGAGGTCCTGGGGAGACAGCTCAGTTGATAAAAAGTGCTTACTACCCAAGCACAGAGACCCAAGTTCCATCCATAGCACCCACATAACAAGCCAGATTCAGCAATGCATGCTTGTAATCCCATCACTGGGAAAACAGACAGAAGAGTCCCTGGGGACCCATTCTCTAGCTAACCTTGCCCCAGTCCCCAGTGAGAGACCCTGTCTCAAAAAAGCAAGGCAGATAACTCTTATGGAACTATCCCTGATGTTAACTGCTGGCCTCCACATACACAATGGGTCACAATAAGAAATCACCCAGCAATTCAGTTTGTTTAGTGTTTATGAAGGAAGTAATGGAAGATAAAGTTAGGGCCAAATTATATACCCCAGCTCCACTTAGCAACTGCAGGCAGTCGATTATAACCTCTTCCTGATCGGCCCTTAAAAGCAGTTAAGATAATATTACCATCTGCCCTCCAACTGAGAGAATCAGATAAGGCTTCACACACTGCCTAGCAAAGAGGTTCCTTGTGTTTTGGCATGAGAAGGCTTGATTGTCCAGTTAACACATTTAAATTTTTATGTTATAGGGAGCAACACATAAAATTTTTAAAAAGGAATTGCATAAGCTGAAGCTGGGCTTTAGGAAATTAACTTAGTGGATGAGCTGGGGGAAAAACAGGTCACAGGAAGCCATTGCAACAATCCAGAGCGGTAAGGCTAGCCTCAGCCAGTGTGTTGGTAGTGTAAGTCACCGTATAAAACCGTAAAAATTGCCGACGGTTTGATGATGTTGACACCAGTAAGAAGCAGGAGAGAAGAAACATGTTTGAAGGAAACAGTCGGTTTTTACACACTGAGTTAGAGATACCATTGGGACCTCCAGGAAGAAAGGTGTGCTAAGCAGTCCTAAAGTCAGTATTGGGGTTAGGACTTAGGAGAACGTGGGAGGTGTGCCCCCCCATCAGTTGGGGCCAACATGTCTGAAATTGCTAAAAGGAAGGATCAGAGTCAAAAGTGGAAATAGTTACGAACAGAGCCCTTCGAGTTGGGCAAAGGAAGATCAGGCACATAATACAACTTAATTTACCTTTCATAAAACTTGTTTTGTCTTTGTCTGTCTGTCTGTCTGTTTGTTTTAGACAGCTTCAGTCTGTAGCCCTCCCTGACTGGCCTGTAGCCCAGGCTGGCTTCTAAGTTGTATCAGTCTTCCTGCCTCGGCTTCCCAAGTGTCACGATTACAGGCATGCACCAATATGTCCAGCTTTCCTTTCTGTGTAGTATTTTATACAAACTGCTACAGGATAACACAAGAGCTGTTGAGATGGCAGGCCAGTTTGGGTTCTGAAAAACCCCTAGAGCATTATGAGAAGTTAAGATTGAGATGTCTCACAGCTGTTCTCCGAAACCACAGAGATAGGGGCAGCCTTGAGGTCCTCTGAGGGGGCTAATTACATGCCTGATCGTTTCTCACTAAAAGTTCAACAGCTGATTTTTACCTTGGCATCTCTTGGTCACCTGGAGAGAGGACAATTCCAAGAATGAAAGTGGCATTCCAGCCCTTCTGCCTATTGAACATCACTATGGATTTCTCTGGCACCAGCTGTTTTGATAGGTTCTTCACCTATTAGTGCTTGTAGCAGCCAGAAAAGGAAGGGGACTTGAGACCATGATCCTGGGTTTCTCTGAAGAACAAAGGGAGCTCCAGCTTGTGCCTGGCCCAGTGAGGTTGTTGGTCATACTGGGGAAGTGACTTGAACTGGCAGCTTTACTTTCTTTGTTTCTAACTAGGGCCTTGTGTTTTAATTAACTTTTACAAGTGAATAATGGGCAACAGCCATAATCCACTGGGCTGGCAAGGAATTGTATGGAGTTCTATTGCAATATAAAAATGTGTTAAGTCTTTGATACCGGAGGGTTTGTGATACTTTAAAATTAACGAGCTGCCTTTGCTCTCTGCATACACTGCTAGGCTTTTTTATGGCCCTTTATCCCATTCTGTGTTAAGAGATTCTCTGTGTGTGTGTGTGTGTGTGTGTGTGTGTGTGTGTGTGTGTACGGTTTTTGTGTCTTCCTCTATTTGCTTTTAGGAAGCTTCACAGTTAGGCTGGTTTCAAATTCATTTTTAAAACATTTTACCAAGGTCAGCCTCCTCATGTTTTATTCTTATGCTGACCCTTACCACCTATCAAGTTCATTTCTCCCTTACTGACAGTTGCCAGTTTAATCAGTTGCACAAGTGAAGGGCTGGAGGCTTGGGGTGGGGGAGCTCAGTTGTTGGACTACTTTGTTAATTTATCAAAATTCGTTAGACTGGGTAACTTTACAAGAAAACATGTTTGTTCAGCTCACGGGTCTAGAGATTCAAGGGCACAGCGTGGCCCTGCTCTGGTGAAAGCCTTATGGTGGGTGGGATCACAATGTTCGGGTTGTGTGTGAGAGAAAGCCATTACGTCTTTTATAGTCTCTGAATCTCCTGAGAACTAACTCGGGGTCCCATGAGTGTTGCTTTAATCCCTTCTGAGGAAAACACCCCCCAGTGGCCTAACAACCTTCCACAAGGGGGCTTCCTCTTAAAAGTCGCGCATTCCCTGTTAACATTGCCATGCTAGGGACAGCTTTCGGCACACTCTGAGGGAAGACATCATTTCACAGCCATGGCAGTAAGAGTCCTAACCTGAAAGAATATGTGCCTTGAGGGGGGACTTTGTAGAATAAGGATATTCTTAACCTGTCCTGTGACAGCTTACAATTCGATTTCTTCTTTTTGCAGTAAGTACAAATTGATGCTCGGTGAGGAGCCTGTGGAGAAACGAAGGAGGCTCCAGAACGAGATGACACCATCTCCTATAGATTACTCCATGTCCAGTCCTTACAGGAGGGCAGAAGCAGCTGCAGCCTACCCAGAAGGAGACAACAGCCAAGATCAATCCAGTTCTGAGAGAAGCACACCACCATACCTCCTACCAGAATACCCAGAAGCAAACAAGAATATAGACCAGAACCGGGAAGCTCCAGCACTTGGTCCAGGGGCCCAGGGCCAAGACCAGGAGTCCCTGCTTCCTGAAGAGCTAGAAGATCAGATGCCAAGATTGGTAGCAGAAGAATCTAACAGAAGTAGCGAGAACATAAACAAAGAAGTGAATAAAGGGCCTTTTGTAGCTGTAGTCGGTGTCGCAAAGGGACTTACAGATTCAGGAGCTCCCATCCAGCTAATCCCTTTTAACAGGGAGGAGTTTGTAGGGAGAAGAAAGGCAGCAGGATCCTGGAACCGGAATCCTTATTCTTCTGGGGCCCCTGCCGCAGCCGCTGCAGGGAAGGGAAAAGGCTGCCAGGAAAGTGGAGGGCGCAACATGCCAAAGATCAAGAACCAGAAAGAATTGGAGGAATTGAAGAGAACCACGGAAAAACTGGAGCGTGTTCTGGCTGAAAGGAATTTGTTCCAGCAAAAGGTTTGGGCAATGCATTACCACTAGGGATAAGACAAGGTCATTGTAACCAAGGGACTAGGGCAGTGGTTCTCAGCCTTCTTAATGCTGTGACCCTTTAATACAGTTCCTCATGTTGTGGAGACCCCCAACCATAAAATTATTTTGTTGTTACTTCATAACTGCAAATTTGCTATTGTTATGAATCATAATATAAAGACCCATGTTTTCTAATGGTCTTAGACAACCCCTGTGAAAGGGTCATTTGAAATCCTGATGGCTTCTGACCCACAGGTTGAGAACCACTGGACTGGGGTGTTGATATGTTAGCGATTTCTTTGATACTCTGAAGCTTTTAAACAAAATATGTTATTAAACCAGTCTGTGGTTTAAACTATGTCCTAGATTGTGTGGCCCTAATGGGCTTTCCCTCTGTATTTTAGGTTTGACAAGAGATTTGCATAAGTATAATAATGCATTACAAATAATGGGACCACAGGGTAGATTTTGTAGGAACGGTTTGGGATACTCTAGCTTTTGGTGTATGGGTCACTGACTTTCTCTTTCTTGGACTGCAGGTAGAGGAGCTGGAACAGGAGAAGAATCATTGGCATTCTGAATTTAAGAAAGTTCAACATGAATTGGTGACCTATAGCACCCAGGAGACAGAAGGCTTATACTGGAGCAAGAAGCATATGGGTTATCGCCAAGCTGAATTCCAGGTTCTGAAAGCCGAACTAGAAAGAACCAAAGAAGAGAAGCAAGAGCTAAAAGAGAAACTGAAAGAGACAGAGACACACCTGGAAGTACTGCAGAAGGCCCAGGTCTCCTGCCGGAAGCCAGAGGGAGATGACCTAGAAAGGTTAATTACTAGGGTTTAGTTATCAGCTTGTGAGTACTAATGGGAATTTTCTGCTAAGGACCCCCCCCCCCCCGCCAGTTACTGGTCATAGACAAGGGAGAAAGTCTTAATTCATTGACCACCACGGATTGAGTAATTATTTCTTAGAAAGCTGCAGCCAATCTCCCTGTGTTTGATGGCATGGTGCTTTCTGTCTTCTTTCTACCTAACAGAGACATAATTGTTAAGAAATGTAGGCCCATTTTGAAGGGACTTCATTTTATTCTGTTGGCTAATGACTTCATGTCATCTCTTCTCCTGCCCCCTCACTCCATCATACAGGGCTTTGGCAAAGCTTACGCGGCTACGTATCCACGTCAGCTATCTCCTTACTTCTGTCCTCCCTCACTTGGAGCTTCGTGAGATCGGGTATGACTCAGAACAAGTGGATGGGATCCTGTACACGGTGCTGGAGGCAAATCACATACTGGATTGAGCACCAGACTATATATCCTCTCCTCGCTTTCTTTTCTCTGTTCTGCCTGTGTGCTCTATGTCCTCCCTTATCTCTCTCCCCCTTTCTTCCCCTCCCCCAGCCTTTTTTTCTTTTTCACCTTTATGCCTTATATTGAGAATCTTTAAATAAGTCCTGGGTTCTTAATCAGTGTGCTTCACATTCAGAGTGGGTGCGGAGAAAGAGGCCCATTAAATAGCCGTTTAAGAGTCCAGGAAAAGAAAAAGCAATAGTCACCAAGTTAGGTGACCTGAAAGCTCTAGTTTTCATGATCTAGATACTTGGCCTATTTCATGTTCGGATAGTGGTTCGTGTTCACTTAGGATAAATCGGTCAGCAACTGTTGGGTCCAATGTACCTGGTGGGATAAATCAAGCTTTCAGCCCTGCCAAGGTTGAAACAATCTAGTTGGAAGCACAAGTCACAGCAAGTTAACTAACGATCCAAAGGAGGGTATAGTGTGTGTGCGTGGTGGAAAGATGACAGAGAAGATGAAGAAGAGCAATGTAAAGGGAGGCAGTGCACCGTAAGTGGGACCTAAATGAAGCATCAAAAGAGTGAGCATGACAACACTCTGAATCATGCTTGTTGCCTAACTGGTAGGATTATGGTTGATAGTTTTTTCTCCTTCCTATCTTCTTGCCCTTTTCAAATTTTCTATAGCATTCTTGTTATTCTTCTTACATTGGAAAATAAATTGTTTTGAAAGCTAACAAGTAGGCTTGAATCTGGGTGTCAAATGAGATGTTTATGAAAGTATAAAGTCATTTTACACTTATAATTTATGTTGAGTTTAACGTTACCTCTGGGGAGACAGCATAAACAAATGTGCAAAAAAAAATCCAGAATGTGAAAAATGTGTTTGGTAAGAGTAATAGGTTCATGTAAAAGGAACCCACCAACGAACTCACCAATTCTCCGTGGCATTTTTATTTTAATAACAGATATGTGAAAATAAATATATAAGGATCAAAATTTTGTATGTATCATCACATTATTAAATTTTAGATATCAGGGGAAATATTTTAGAATAGAAAGATTTAGTTGTCATCCCTTGTAATATACCTACATACTTTCTAGACTATATAGAATAAGATGTAGACCTCAGAGTACAGAAATATACAGTACAACTTATACTCATGCAAAGATGAGCTTTATGAATCCATTGCTTTATTATATTTATGTAGTATAAAGTCTCCAAAGAGTTAAAGGTACTCCTGAAAGGTTGCTGTACAGTAAATATATATATATATATGCCTATGTATACCTCTGTATATGTGTGTCTCAGCATTGAAAACTAGGAAGTAGAGGAGATGAATAATAAAAGGAAGGTGGAATCCACCAGCAGTAAAAGGATTCTGTAGTACAGACAAAACACTTTGGATAGTGATTCTGTTTTCCTCAGTAAATTTTCTGCAGAAGCCTGTCCCAAGAATACTTTACCTCCTTTGAAGGGAAGCCCATCATAAATAGATATTCCTGTGAGTCTGTGGAGAATATGAGGAGGCCACAGCCAGGCTTCACCATTAGATTGGTACTTAAACATACCCCTGCTCCTGCCACTCCTCCTCACCCCAGCTTTAGCACGCTGCATGATTAACTTCCATGTTCGACATTTGCATCAGTCTATCCAAGGCCTCGGTTGTCTAAATGGGGTTATGAACAAGGGGAGGATAACACATGCAGTTATTTTCTCAGTGATACTTGTTGGTCAGATGGGGACTGGGAGCGGTGAGACTTTTGCACAGATAAGAATAATGTGAATGGGAGCCCAGGAGAGGAGGAATTTCAGTAAATGGAAAGTTTAGTCTGTATAGCTATTTGTTGGATGAGTGGGGGAGGCAGATAGTTGAGCTCTAAAGGGGAAGAAAGATTGGAATCTTAACTCATCTTTACCCGTGCTTCCTGTCTGCACAAACTCCCTGGTTTATGTGCTGTCAGCCTGTGGTTTTGAACCCCCATGCTTCTTCCAGCAACACTCACCTGTGGTAGTCTATCCACTCCAGTAACAGAGCTATTGCTTTGTTACCTATTTACCCTGACACCACATACAGACACTTAGGTTCAAGTTCCAGCCTTTTACAGATGTCCCCCAAGACCGCCCGCCTGCCTATGCTTTGTTCCCACAGCCTTTCATCATTTGTACTGCCCTAGCTCGCTTGGTCTACTGGGAACATGGCAAGCTGTCCGCTAACCTCAGAGGCTACCCTGGTACTCTGCCCTCTGATACATTCGTTAACCTTCCTGCAATAAAAGGATGCTCTAGTTACAGACAAAACACTATGAAATGTGACCCACCAGAGATAAATATTCCTGTGAGTCTCGAACTCATGTTAAATACCACTGTGGAAAGACTGGAGTGTTGCCCATCCTTACCGGAAGCCATTCTAGTATGAAAACAGGTACTAACAGTAAAGAAAACAGGTGCCTCCTCCTGGCTTTCCTCTGAGGTTAACATAAACCTCCTTACAAATGTTTCCCTTTAACTGGCCATAGTTAGCATGTGGGCATTTACTATCTCATTCCTTGACAGTTGAAATCAATTCTTAATTGGCCTCCCTCGTCTCCTATTCTCATTCCTCAATACACACTTCTTAATATCACTAAATAGCTCTTAACAACGCTATCAGGTCATGTCTCTGCTCAAAGACAGTATTGCTCTCTCTTGCCCACAAACTGTTATCCAAATTCTCTGGTGTGGTTTTCAAGCCAGTGTTGTCTGGGGTACTCACTCTCCTCTATACACTCATCTTCCAACAAGCCAAACACAAAGCTCTTTTCTACCTGCATGGAACTCCTTTTCAATTTCTGAATGCATCTTAAGATTTTTGCACTCTGCCTTTGCTATTCAACTCCTGGAATGTTCTCTTAATCATCTTTCCTTTGGTTAAAATGCCAACTTATTTCGGAAAATTCCTCTAACCCAGGAAAGCATGAAATTTTTCTTTGAATGTTTAAGCCTTGTGTCATTTCTAAGACTTGTATCATAAACTTCCTGATCCTACTTTCCTTATTAGAAAGCTCCAGATTGATATTCAACTGCCTACTTGACATTTACACTTACATATCTCACAGACGTTTCAAGTAAATCATGCTAAAAATAAACAGCGACATACCCCAGGACTTTTCCTCCCCCACAGTTTTCTTCATGTTAGAAAATGGCACCTCTTCCCACTCAGTTGCTTAAGCTAGAAACCTGGAAGTCATCCTTAATTCCTTTTCCCATTCCCTACATCCAGTCTGTCAACATGCCTGTTGTTTCTATTTCCAAAGCGTGATCTTGACTCTGCTGGCTTTTCCCACAACCTCAGTCTAAACGCCCGTGGCTCCTTTCCTTGGATCCTAACAGCTAACTCGAGACCTTGGATCCTCTCTTGCACTCACAATTGTCTTGTCACTAGAAATGGTATACTTTTAGAAAGTAAAATAAAAATCAAATCATGTGACTCTCTGCTTAAAGGCAGTACCTCACTTCTCATTTCATGTAGAGCAAAACCGACCCCTGTTACAGTGTCTTACGAGACCCCTGCCTACCTCTTACATTTGTCTCAGTGATCTTTCATCATTTACCACTTCACATACGGCCCCTTCCCCTGCATACTTGACTTCCGGCTGAAACATATCAAGCTCTCACTTAAACTCAGAGCCCTCAGACTGTACCTTCTCCTGAGATGTTCTTTACCCATTCTGTCCAACTGGAGTGCTGTGTTTCCAGTCTTGGCATGATTCACTCTTCTTGATTCTATCTTCTTCCTAGATACGACTTCCATGTTTTTTCTCTATTTCTACCATAGTATCTTCCCACAGTCCTTGTTTTGTTTCCAGTTCATAGCAAGCTTGTATACTTAGTCATTTTCATTCATTCAAAAAAATATTCATTGGGCACCTACTATATGCTGAGTGATAGCCAGTGGTGAATATAACGCACATTGTTCGTATACACCTGTTTCAGTAAGTTCTATAAGACCATGCTTGGTTTGCTAACCACTGTATCCTACTGCTTATCATAGTACCATAGTACCTGGGATATAGTAAATAAGCAAGAAATGGTTGTTAATGGATGGTTTAATGATGGAATTGTGTTCTGTTCATATCTCCATCTCAGTGATCTAAAACAATGTCCCGTTCATTGAAGAGGGTAAATCAATCAGTGTGAGTAAGGTAGATAACCGTCCTGGGCATTAGCCTCTGAACAGGAAAGGCCCACACAGTAGCTGCTGCGGGCTATAGGAGTGGGGTTGCTGGGAGGAGCCTGGTGTTGCTCTCAGCAACTCTTCAGTGGAGGTAATTAGAATGAGAAAGAAAAGGGAGATGGGTGTTCTTCACACAAGCAATCTACATAAATACTCAGAGAGACAAAATTTAACCAGGAGATGGCTATACAGACCAGATCTTGAAAGTAAGAACTGAACAGAAAACATTTCTAAGAACTCCTTGTCTGTATTTTCAAGGGTGAGGGCGGTTCATTTCAGCAGTAGAAAGAAGAGTCATTCACGAGCTAAGAACAGAGCAAGTTTCAAGGAAACCAGTTCCAGGCGTGTGTTAGGTCAGTACGTGCTTGTTGTATGAACAAATGGATACCTGGATGATGACCAGACCAGTGGTGTTGTGGTGCCAGAGTTGGGGAAGGTTTGTTTGCCCACGGCTGAGGCTTGCACATTGTCTGGCCTAACAATTGAGAAGAAGAGGCTGTAGTCTTAGTTCCCAAGGGCAATCTCAAGATAAAACATGCTTTAGAATCCTGTACTGTGAATTAAAACCCCTTTCTGTAGCACTACATTGGGAGTGAAACATAACAAACAGTCTTCTCTATGTGAGGTCAGGCTAAGGCAAGTACGATTTCCAAGAAAAGAGGCATATTTCATGAGGACCACCCTACCTCATGATTTCTATCAGGAACAATGTGCTCCAACTCAGACGCTCTCCAGCGTGGGCTGGAGAGATGGGCTCAGTGAGTAAGAAAGCTTGCTGCTCTTGCAGAGCTTCAGTTCCCAGCCCCCACACAGGGGATCTCACAACTGCTTACAGCTTTATCTCCAGGGGATCTGAACCCTCTTCTGGCTCCACAGACACCTGCATGTACATGTGATACATGCACACAGATGGAAATCAAATAGATCTTTTGCAAAGTCAGAGTGAGGTGGTTTGTAAGCTCAGCATTCAAGAGGCCGAGGCACAAAGATTCAGAGTCAAGGCCAATGTTGGCTGCACAGTGAGAACATGTCTCAAAAGTCAAGGCACATTTTTGGATAATAAACTAAATAATTGTACGAACTGACCTGTAAGTCTTGGGCATACAAAAATTAGTTCATAAGTGAGACACGAATAGCAATTTATTTTATTTATTGGTCCTGAATATTGAGGTAGGGGTTTGTGCATGCTAAATTTGCATGATACTAGTGAACTATAACCCCCATCCAGTTTTGTAATGAAAAAATAAAAATCTGAAGACAAAAATTTTGTTGCTCAGCATTTTGGTGTGAATTGCCGTAAACTACATTACTTTTCGATAATGTAGTACAAATGTTTTGGTTGCTTTCTACATGTCAAACACATTCCACACATCTGCCCATTGGGTTCTGAAAGACATAGAAGATAAGGGAAGAATGAGAAAAAGTGACCAGCTCCCCAAGTCTACTCATCCAGATGGGCCCTGAAATCCTAAAGCATTGGAAGGTGCAATATGAGGAGAGCATCTTCCAGTTATGGGGAATAGTATAAATTATGGTAGCAGAAATATAGGAAGACATGGGTTAAGCACAAGGGTTAAAGCAAATATCCAACCTGAAGTACAAAGAACTTTGGAAGGCTCTGAATTAGAAAAGTTGCTGTTGAAATCTTCTAAACAATCCCTGAGTTCAGGAAGCTAGCCCCTAGTCTGCAGTGCCCTTGGACTGAAGTCTTCTCTAGCAGTGAGACCTGGTGAATGATTAGTTTTCTTCCACCCCAGATTCTTACAGATGAAGGTAAAAGCCATCACTATCATTTTCTTTCCCAGCTTATTCTGTTGCTAGAACCTTACAAATAGAAACTTATCCAAGCTCTTTCAGGCAGTTTCAACTTCAGGAAAGAGTCTTGAAAAGTTTTGACCTGGAAAAGACAACTGCCTGTCTAAATTACGTTCAGATCCATGGTAGAAAATGCACTTGGGTGGCTTAGTGGATAAAGGCACTTGCCACAAATCCCAGTAACTTGTTCACTTCCCAGAACCCAAATGAAGGGGGAGGGGGAGGCAGGGGAGAATCAATTGAAATAACACATTTTTTTTTTTAAGAGAAAACGCACTTTTAGGATTAAGCTGTAACCCAGTTGCTGCATGCCAGCGCTTGCCTGGCATGCAGCAAAGGTCTTCACTGATTCCCAGCACCATATAGAACAGGAATGGTAGCATCTGCCATTCTTTGACACAAACACTTGGAGGTAGAGGCAGAAGGATCAGAAGTTCAAGGCTATCCTCAGCTGCATAAGGAGACAGAGAGTTGAAGCCAGGAGACTGTCTCTCTCTCTCTCTCTCTCTCTCTCTCTCTCTCTCTCTCTCTCTCTCTCTCTCTCTCTCTCTCTCTCTGTGTGTGTGTGTGTGTGTGTGTGTGTGTCCCCTTGCAGCACTGATCCAGTTACAACCTTTTAGGTCACTAGTGTGTTTAGACAGGAGTTGACCAAGACTATGCTAAAATGCGGAATTATCCCTACTTTATAGACAAGAAAACCAAGTGTAAAGAATTGACATGGCTTTCCCAAAATGCTAAGGAAAAAAATCTCAATCTAGGTTTGCCTGACTCCAGAAACCTAGCTATTTGACAGTTGCTCCATATAACCAGTCTAGTCTTTCTCCTTTCAGTAAGAAAACACTAAAAGGCAGCCCACACTGATAGGAGTGGTCGCCACTCACACACAATGTTTAACTGCCCTCATGATCGGAAATCGTTCGCTTGTGTAATGAATCTCTCTCCTAACAACCTGGAAATTCATTTCCTCTTGACTGGGTTTTTCACTCAGGCTGTTCCTTGGCAGCTTTCCTGATATCAAAACAGTCATTGGGATCCTATTCCTACACTCCGGGAGGTCTTGGACTTGTTGGCCTCTGCCTGGAGTGTTCTCTCTGGCTACTCTGAACCCCCCTTCCCAGACTGTGCTGAGTTGGGCATGTCTCGGGAGTGAAACAGTGACACCTGAGAACATACTGGTTTATTATTACACAAAGAAGAGTAAAATGCACCACCCGCGATGTCCTGGCATGCCAGCAGGATGATGGCACCCCCTTGCTTACCCTGTCTGCCTTTTTCTCACTTCTCTGCTGTCCTCATCTCTGAAGCTGCTGAATCATCTATTTGAAGGATGCATGAATTATTTTTTTTTTAAAAAAAAAAGCTCCTGCTCCCCAGTGTTTCCCAATTACTGTTTTGTTTTGCTTTGAATTGGACTTTTCTGGCTCCTTTCAACGCTAAACCAAGAAACTAGTGGAGTTTCTGTTATCAGTAGCTCCTCTGTGGCAGAATGTATTTCTCCTCCCAGAAAATGTACTTTATTTTTAAAGCAAGCTTTTCAGTGCCTTTAAGTCAAGGGACTGGGGTGTTTGTTCACAGTATCATCCAATAGTCCTTTGTGGGAGCTGCTACTCCATTCTCCGTCTCCCCACTGGGTAATTCCACAAGCAAACTCAGGCAAAGAAGTCAGAAGGAGCATCTTCTCCTTGCTCCTGCCCTTTGTCTCCAGCCACTCTCTCTGAACTCTTTCAAATATCTCAGAGTAATAAGTGTATATAGGTGGTGTGCTTGCCACACCGCTCATTTCCCATCGAATGTCACACCTTGCTACCTACGATCTTTTTTTAAAGTATACAAATGTTCTCAGTGTTATCTCTCTACAAGATTGTGAGTGTTTGCAGAATTCTTCAAAGCCCTCCTGGGTGACTTGTGAAGTGGTGAGAGGGTCATTCTGAAGAAACGGAACGTCAGGGATGACAAGAAAGCAGCAACTCTCTCCTAAAAGGGGCTGGAGGATGCACCCTTGTCCAGTGTTTCCTGCTTTGTCAAGTCCTGCCTGCCATCCAGAGTATTGACTCTTGGGATAGAAAACTGTGAGCGAGAAGTTACGGTTCCCAGAAGTGCGGTCAGCTGTGGGTGGGAGAAGGTGTGGTCAGATCCTAGTCTCAGTATCACTGTACCTGATAGCCACCTGCTAATCTTTTATCAGGGATCACACCGCAACATTCAGTGAGCTACCACTTAGGGCAAAAGAGAGAGATAACCTGCTGGACTTCCTGTTTGAAGTTTAATTCCTTCTTGAGATAGCAGCATTTCTCATCAAAGCCAGGGAGCCGCTTGGTTAGGGAGACCAGGCTGGGTGAGGGGCAGGCTTCAGCCAGCTGAGGAGGAAGATATACACTTCACAGTCTGGCCTCGGTGGCCAGAGCAGGAAGCTAGTATATGCATGAAGAGATCCTCAGTTCACCCAGAGAGAGGGAGCCGTTGACCCTGCAAGGCCTCCCTTACCTTCCTATAACACCTATAACACTCACTCCCCCTCACACACTGTTCATACTCTAGCCCAAAACCAAGAGGTCCCGGGATACCTGGATTGGCTCTGTTTCTGCTGCCCCAGCAATTTACAAAGAACTACCTACCAAAAGGAAGGAGAAAAGGGAGAGCAGGCTGAGCCCCAGGGCCACTCCCTCTTCTGGAGCCCCAAAGAGGGTCTGGTGAGAACAACTCTGAAGGGATACTGGCTTACCTATGCAGCCAAGCCCTCTCTTTATTCTATGTCCCAAGCCCCCGTAAAACTTTCAGCTGGAAGAAATAGGGTTGGGTTTTCAGTCATCCTCCAACCTTCCCAAGTTCCAATAGTGTTGGGTCCTGATTTCAAGTGGATTGGGATTTAAAGGGGTTTACATAAATGTTTGCCCCTGACACCTGTAATCTTAGGTACCCCACCATCTCTTGAGGGGCAGTCCGTCCTGCTTTGTGCTGTAGCTCTGCGTACATGACTTTTCTTCCCACCTTAGCTGTCGACTTCCTCCAGGCACAGACTTGACGGTGTTCGCTCCTGTTGCCCTCAGAGCCCTTACTTGGCACGTCTTACACTGAGTAAGAGTTCAGGCAGTGTGGCCTGACGGACTGGCTGGCTCAGAGGCTGGACAGTTGAGTGACTATTTGATTGGATAAAGGGCTCAGAACGGGGCTTGCCTTTTCCCTAAGAAGGCAGTTTCGGTCTCCCCACCTCCATTAATGATCACATAATAATGGGTCACTAGGGCCCTAGGAGGGGAAAACATGAGTCATGCTAGTATCAGAGGAAAGAAAGAGGCCAAAAACATCTCCCTTTGTACAAGGGTCAGAGCCATGAGGTGGGAGCATTAACACAATGGCCTTTACTATGTATGCCCTCAGTCTACGGTTAATCTAAATTACTTTATGATGGAAAGGCAATGACGGAGCTGGAAACGGTTCAGTTTGGACCAGGACTCAGGAAATTTCTAGGAAACCATTCAGAGCAAGGCTTTCCTTGCTCAGCCAATCAAGGGGGAAACATGGCTTTTTATCAGGTGTGCTGTGATTTTTTTCTAGCCGAAGATGAACTTTTAACTCCTTCCATTGAAACTTTCTTGATTAAGAAAAGCCATAGGGCCAGTGATGGTAGCTCACGCCCTTGATGCCAGCCAGCACTCAGGAGGCAGAGGCTGGTGGATCTCTGAATTCGAGGCCACTCTGGTCTACAGAGCAAGTTCCAGGATGGCCACGGCTACACAAAGAAACCCTGTCGAGAGAGAGAGAGAGAGAGAGAGAGAGAGAGAGAGAGAGAGAGAGAGAGAGAGAGAGAGAGCAGGACAGCTTCAGCCTGAAACAAAGGGCAGTTAGGGCAGTTATTTGGTTCACTTCCTTCATAAGCCGCTCTAGTCTGTGGCAAACAGAGTGGGAGTCCTCAAATTTACAGAGCAGTGCCCTCACATACCTTCTTGGATTAGAATCACAGATCCATGTTACCATGGGAGTAGTTGCCAAGCTTATATCCAGATTTTGACGCTCTGTAACCTTAGAGACTTCACTCACCACCTTGGTCCTTTCCGGTGAAAAACCTGCTTCCCTGAGATATTTAGAGGATGAAAATGCCTTGGCTGCCAGATGGTGGGTAGTCAGAACCATACTCAGGATTCATCAAGGTAAACTCGTTAAAGCTAACCCGCCTTTCAGCCCCCATTTGTCCTGGGTCAAGCACTGGGAATTCTGGGACCAGACAGGAGATGACTTCTTACTGTGCCGTGAGTGGGTCCTCCTCCTCCCCAGCCCTTCCCTCTAAATGGATTTGGATGCTGTCTTCAATCCTGTGCACCAAAGAAGGTCCGCTTCAGAAGTACAAGGCTGCTGTTTGTAATAACCAGCTCCTATATGCGATGCCCCCGGAAGTTCAAGGGCTGGTTGAGCTGAACTCACAGGGCCCCATTCTTGTTAGTATTGTATTAATAAACTTATTACTAGGCTGTGTTATGAAGTCAAATCATTGATATTCCAAACTTCCCCAGAGTTAGAGGACTTAGAACTGATATGTTGGATCTTAGATGACAACCTAGCACCCCCCTGGTCAGACAGATAGCATGGTAGGAGCCGGCAGAAGTCAAGCTTGATGAATTCCCACTCCCCCAGATCACCTTCATGGGTAAGCAGGGGAGCCTGAATGTCTCATTGTTACTTTGCAGGTCCTACGCAGATTTCTTTAGACTGCATGGGAACTTCTGGAAGGCTGTTCTTATTGGCTGTGAAAACTGCTGGATCAGCAGGGTCCTATTTTCAGAGTCAAGAGACTAACTTAGACTAGGGTACTAACTCCAGCTATGTAGCCCTGGGAAAACCTTTACTTGGGTGGATCTGCATTCCCCTATATGCCAAATGGAGCTGATCAGGTCAGGCTCAGCTTCCTCATGTTAGTGGATTGGAGAATGAGAGGAATACACACATAACCATTGAATAACCAACCCCAGTTAAGTGATTTTCAAGTACATTTTTACTTTTCTGAAAAAGAACAAACCCTGGGCAAGATGAAGGACTTCATTTCTTTTGTGAGGGGTATTGTCATGTACTCTGATTGTATTCACAAAACCTGGAATTTTCTGTGCACCTTTGTACACACAAAGATAGGCTCCCACCTGCCCTTCCTAACCCAATTCCTTTCCATCACATGTACCCTGTCTTAGCTCCCTTTTAATCAATAAAACAATTGCTCAATCAACAAGCATTTATTGATCATCTTGTGTGTGCCCAGCACTGTTACAGTCTTGGGTATATATACAGACAGGTCTAAGATATGACAACTGCCCTCCAAGTACTTACAGTGAACTTTTGAGATCACACAGACAGACAGACAGATACACACACACACACACACACACACACACACACACACACACACACACGAGAACTATCAATCAAAATTATGACTAATAAGCATTAAGTGATTTATATATTGGGAGTTGGAAGAGGGAGAGGTAAGAGCAGAAAGGAGTGGTCAGAGAAGTCTCGATGAAGGAGGTGATGACGAGCAAGTTCTCCAAGCATGGGAATGACTTAGTGAAGAGGAAATGGCATCCAGGTCGGTAAACCAGCTTGAGCATGGTGGAAATAGGAAAGGCATGTTAGAGGAAACCTCACGTACAGGCCTCCCTTGCTGGCACTGAAGTTTTGACACGGTGTGCTGGACATCTTCTGAAGCTGGTGATATTAGGCTGGTGGGGGGAAAAGAACGTCTCTTGTTTCTGATCCCCACGCATCACAGAGGAAACGGAGCATTTTAAGACCTTGATAGTGAAACTGTTAGGCTGAGAACCATTCTCTGTTCTCCTACTTCGAGCACAATCCCAGGCAGCAGTCCGTCTATCACTCAGGTCATAAACCGATGTTCCACACTGGAGACCTTGCATACCAGTCAAAATATCTTCTGAAGGGCCATGACAGAGGATTCAAAGTGCCCAATGACCTATCTGGTGCTGTGGTCTTTCGGAGGCACTGTAGGGCTCTGAGTTGTTTTTCCATTAAGTCTGAAGGTTCTGGTAGGGCTGCCTCTCTGAAACAGTAGGGGCACACACAGCCACCATACATGTTCACCTAGCTTCTCGGGTACCACCGTCCTTATTCTTTCTTGGCCAGGGTTAAAGAGTAATATCTTTCTTAGTCCTCTGCAGTTCGCCATGTTGAAGGGCAGTTCTAGAAAAACTGGTTTGTTGTTCCCAAGGAAACCTTTGTCTAGAGCTCCAGGTCTTGTGGTTTAGCCAGGAGGCTAGGTCAGACACCCCAGAGGGAGGCAGAGGCTTCAGTAGTGGTTGTTAACTGCAGCTTCTTGGTAACTCCGCGGTGGAGTCGGAGTGCTGCAGCCCTGCACTTTTCCGTTCTCTTCCTGGGCTTTTCTGCAGCTCTGCCTCCCCAGGGGTATGGGGACGAGAGGACATGCCCTGAGAAGTGATTCTGACGATTTGCCGGTCCCAGATTGCCTTCCATCCTGCCCCCAGTTGCTTTCTGCTGGATGCCACGAGGTGTCTTTCCTTCAGTTCATTCACAGCCCAGTCTGGACACGCTGCATTCATAACAAAAGTGGGAGAGAGGCTTAGGCCTGCTACAGATCAATCCATGTCTTTGGATGGAGGGTTGAGAAGGGAGCTAGAGCCGTGCTCACAGAAGCCACCACTCCTTCTTTCTGTCCCCCAGCAATTGGTAAGAGCCAACCTCAGCCAGAGGGAGAGGGTCTTCTGCTCACAGATGGTCAGTCAGTAGGATATGATTAGTAGGTTGGGGGCACCGATTTCCAGGTAAACCAAAGGTCAGAGGAGCACCTCTGGGTTTAGCCAACAGTGGCAGGGATGGGATTTGGAGTTTGGGGTTGAGCAGTCAAAGTACAGGAGGTGCCTTGGTGGGGCAGGGTAAGGAAGATTGAAAAGCTGACTTGGTGAGGGCCCTTGCAATTGGACCTACATGCCACCACACCCGTCTCCATCTCTGCCTTCACTCCATCCGATGGCCAAAGTCAGTCTAGCCTCAGCAGCACCTTATACATGGTTCAGTGGCAACATACCTTGCCTGTGACCCTCAGGGCATTGTCTGCTACTTTTTCTTTACAGTCCCAGCCACCACCTCACCCCACCCCCAGCTCCGGCCCCTGGTTCTTCACACGTACCCAGTCAGGCTGTAGGAGTTGAACTCATTCTTGGCTTTGGGCTGTTGCCCAGGCCTTGGAGAGCTCCTTGTGGTAAGAGGCTGGGCCTGGTAGCCATCATAGTAGTTGGTACGATTTCCCTGAGGCGAGCAGGAGAAGCAGAGGATGACTCCAGCTACCAGCGAGAAGAGGGCTGAAATAATGCCCAAGTAAAGGGCCTCTCCAATCTCAAATTTCATGCTGTCAGGAACCAGTGGTGAGTAGAAGTCCCGAAGGATGCCATGAAGATTCCAGGCAACTGGGATAAAACCCAGGATGCCACCAAGGATGAAGAAAACTCCACCCACTACGGCCACTCTGTCCTTAGCTCGAGAATCCTGGCAGAACACTGTGCATCTCATGCCCACCACAGAGATAATGCAGGCCAGTGAGGACATTGCGCTGGATGTCACCATCATGGCCTGGGCAGCCTGGATGTCAGCAGGAAGTCCTAGAAGTGTACTGTAGATATCACACTGCGTGATGCCTGTGCTGTGTGTAGCACACTCCATCCAGAGGCCCTTGGAAAAGCCAACCGCTGTCACAATGCTGGCACCAACGTAAGAACTCGTTCGCCAGTTGGGAAGCAGCATGGCAATCGATGTGCCTAAAAGCCCCAAAAGGCCTAGGACGTAGCCCACCAGTTGGACGCCAAGGGAGGCCATGGCAGACCTCTCAACAGAAGTCCCTTCGGAGCCCGCTCGCTTGTCTCTTGGCTGCTGCTCTTGTTTCTTGGATCCCGGACTCTAATCCCTCATTTCACAGTGTCTCTGGCCAGCTGACTTCTTTCCTCCTTACAAGTATCTGTGGGTGGCCACAAGCAGGCTCAAGAAGGCATCTAGAAAACCTTAAAAAAAAAAAAACCCATAAACCAGATTAAATATTGACCAGAAGCTTATGAGAAACCAGAAAACGCTGGATGCCTTTTGACCTTTGTTATCTTTAAAAATAACACATGAGAAAGGAAAAAAAAAACTTTGGAAGTAGAGCCAAAATGTCATCACCTCCTGCGTAGGCACATGCTCTAGGTTGGCAGCCAGACAAAAGGCAGGGGCAAGACAGGTGGCTGCTTTCCGAGAAGGTAGTGGTGGCAATAGTAGTTGTGGTGTGTTAACGCCACAGCTAGTCTCCAAGGCCTGCTATTTAACATATTGCCAAGCAACCACACCATGGGGCCCCTCAGTTGCAGACTGAGGCCAAACTCCAGGAGACTGGATCATGTGGAACAAGTCTTAGAATGTGGCCTTGGACTCCAGTTTGTCAGAGGCTACTTGAATTGCCAAGGGACTAAAGAGTAGAGGCTTAGCCAGGAATCTTTCTGCCTATGGCAATAATGTCCTTCCAGGGCAGATCAGGGTGGGTAACAAAGCTTTCTCTCCGTTGTCTGAGAGATCAGGTCATTCTAGCTTGATCAGATCCCTCTGTGCAAGGTCACATAAGGGCCCCTAAAGGTGTAGCACACACACACCGGTTCTACTCACCACTGGTTCCTCTCCTAACATGATCCCATGACCAGCCTCTCAGATGACAAGGGAGGACTCTAGAGAAAAAGCTCTTCCAGGTCCTCAAGGTCCCTGGCTTCTTAGAGATGGTAGAAAAGGTGGAGGGGAGGGGAGGGAAGTTGCTCCATCCAGTATTAGAGGGCTTTGAAAGAGGTAGGCAGGCATTCGGTGATATATGGGACTTTGCAGTGTTAGGAGATTCCTCACTCTTTTCCAAGGCTCAAGATACAAAGGTCAAAGTTACACACCTCCCCCCACCTTCTGCAGGACTGTTCAGCCCACAAATTTTCAACCCAATACAACATTGCTACTCCATCTTCACCTTCATCCAAAAAAATGGGGGGGGGGGGTGTCGGCTGGAGAGATAGCTCAGTGGTTAAGAGCGCTAGTTGCTCTATCAGAGGACCTAGGTTCAATTCCCGGCATCTACATGGGGGCTCAGAACTGTCAGTAACTCCAGTTCCAGTTCTGATTTCTTTTTCTGGCCTCTGCGAGCACCTGACACACAAGTGATGCATAGACATACATACAATCATAACACTCATATGCATAAAATAAAACATAAATGTTTTAAAATTCCTCTTTCCCGTTGCTCAGGGATCCATTCTTTCCTGAATTAAAACTCTAAAGATGAACAAGCACACCTACTCTATTACCTAATCTGTTCCCTATCCAAATCCAAATTTTCAGTGGTAACTCTCCTAATAGTCAACAGAGGCAAAGAGATCTAACAAAAAATTCGGGGAGGAGGAGATTGGGGTTTAGCTCAGTGGGAGCACGGAAAATTTCCTGACAACCTCCTTTGCCATTTTCAAAAGAACACAGCACCTCTCCCTCTGTACCTCCTGACCAATTCTTGCCTGGGTCCCATGTTGTCACCAAATGGTGACCTTCTTCAGACCAATATCCCAGGAGTGATCCTTGACACCCTGCTCCTGTTTATCCCTGCATCTTGTAACTACGAAGTTACACTAGTCCTGTCTTCTGAGTTACTCAAAATGTGGGACTCTCCTCTCTCATTTCCACCACTACTTCCTAATTCAGGGTTTTGTCATTCTCCCTTCCTGGCCTCGGGAAACACCAGTTTTGTAACTGCTTTTCCTTCCAGCCTTGTCTCTTCAAATTCAGTCTCTGTATGGTTGCCAGGATGGTCCTTAAACACATTAATCTGAAGAGGTCATTTGCATGTGTGCCTACATGTGCCTACATGTAGGTGTGTGGATACACACACAAATATTCACGGGGTTGCCGGGGAGGGATGTCACTTGATGCATAAACCTGTAGAGACTAGACCTTGACTTCAGGTATCTTCCTTGGTTTTTCTCCATCTTATGTTGTTTGTTTGTTTGTTTGTTTGTTTGTTTGTTTGTTTGTTTTTCGAGACAGGGTCTCTCTGTGTAGCCCTGGCTGTCCTGGAACTTGCTCTGTAGACCAGGCTGGCCTCAAACTCACAGAGATCCATCCACCTCTGACTTCTGAGTACTGGGATTAAAGGCGTCCGCCGCCACCGCCACCACCACCACCACCACCACCACCACCTGGCATGTTTTGATTTTTTGATAATTTATTTTGTCATGCATCTATGCATACATGTGTGTGTATGTGGAGGTCAAAGCACAGCTTTGTGGGGAGTTGGTCCTCTCCTTCCATCATGTGAGTTCTGATGATCAAATGCAGGTTGTTAGACTTGGCAGCAAGTGCCTTTACTCACTAAGCTGTATCATCACCTTCTGTCTTTTTTTTTTTTTTTTTAAGATGGTCTCTCACTAAACCTGGAGCTTGTTGTTTTGGCTGGCAAGTGAAACCTTGTGATCTACCTGATCCTCACCCACTCTGAGTGTACACACCTCCACACCCGGATTTATTTTTTACATTCTTCTTGGGATCTGAACTCAAGTCATCATGCTTTCACAACAAATCACTACTCTTAAGACATTCCGATGGCCCACTGTTGACCAAAGGATAGAATTCAAAGGATAAAATCCAGATTTGTTTGAACTCCATGACCTCCCAAGAGTCACCTCTTGCTGTCAACCTGCTCATACTCCATATTGCGGCTGAACTAAGTTCTTCTCAGCTCTTCAATCATGTCATGCGGTGTTTTGCTCCCACGTCTGAGTACAGGCTGTACTGAAAAGAACATCTTGAGGACTTAGCTTGGATATCTTCTGTTCTAGACATGGTCCAGTGCCCCTCCTCTGTGTTTTTTTCTGAAGATTTATTTATTTATTTTCATTTCATTTATTTATTTATTTTGGGTTTTCGAGACAGGGTTTCTCTGTGTAGTTTTGGTGCCTGTCCTGGATCTCACTCTGTAGACCAGGCTGGGTTTGAACCCACAGAGATCCACCTGGCTCTGCCTTCCAAGTGCTGAGATTAAAGGTGTGCACCACTGCCGCCGCCACTGCCGCCACCCCCCCTCCCACCCAGCAAGCTTATCTATTTTTATGTGTGAAAATGTTTTGCCTGTGTGGATGTCTGTGTGCCCATATGTGCAGGGCCCTTGGGTACCAAAAGAAGGCACTGGATACCCTGGAACTGGAGTTATAGAAGTTTATGAGCCAACATATAGGTGCTGAGATTTGAACCTGGGTCCTCTGGAAGAGCTTTCAGTGCTATTAACCACTGAGCCATCTCTCCGGGACAGTCTTCGCTATCCTTATGGTACCTTATGTTCATGCACTTCTATCATCACTGTAGTAACAATAATAAGAGCAACACACATACTGCCTATTGCATCCTTTCTGTCGTTTTCTGTTTTGTTTTGTTTCGAGAAAGCATTTCACTCTGTAGGGCAGGCCTGCCTGGAACCCACTGTGTAGCCTGAACTAGCCTCAAACTTGGGATCTTCCTTCCTCAGCCATCCAAGTGCTAGGAATACAGACATGCACCCTTGTGCCCAGATACATAGTGTTTCTCGTGAGACTATTATAAGTACTTTATATGAGTTAATTCATTTGATTATCAACTATTTCATGATAGATATACCAATACTCTCTACTGTATAATAGGTGAGAAAATTAAGGTCATCATATACTTGTGTTATATTGTAAGTTCCTATTTAAACTCATTTCTCTCTGCTGGTATGGGGGCTACTTGATGGCATCAAGGATGTCCTTTATGTCTGTATTTCATGAGCCTTACCCCCCAAATAACTCTTTAAACATACCTTTTGCTAAAAAAAAAAAATGGGGACGGGGGTCTTTCTATGTAGCCCTGGCTGGTCTGGTATTTGCTATGTAATCCTACCTCTAGCTCCTAAAGGCTGGGACTACAAGCAGGCACCAGCTCCCCCTAGCTTCAAACACATTATCTTAATGAAAGACTAAAAGCAGTAAACAGGTTTGACGGCCCCCAGGAGACTCTAATGAGTCAGTGAACATTGCTCAGAAAGGATTACCAAAGTGTTACCCGTGCAGAGAATGAAGGGGATCAGAAGAAAAGGAGATATAACTGGAGGAAACACACAATGAAGAAATAGTTACACTATTCTCTCTCTCTCTCTCATTCTCTCTCTCTCTCTCTCTCTCTCTCTCTCTCTCTCTCTCTCTCTCTCTCTCCCTCCCTCCCTCCCTCCCTCCCTCCCTCCCTCTCCATTTACTGACTATCTTGCCTGTGTAGTTGAAGGTGAAAAGCATGCTAAACTTGTGTCTTGCTCTCACAGCCTAGGACACATGGTTAGCCCTGTTCGTCAGCACTGCTGTGACCGCAGTATCTATGTAAAGCAAGGCAGATACCAGGGTACATTTAGCAAACTCGGCCATTAACAGCTATGACAGGGGGCAAGTTCTTTCCTGGCACTGGTTTTCTTTTGCTATTCTGGTCACAACTGTGCCTATCCAGGTCGCAGATGCACATCTCAGCAAGGCCTTGAGCAACCCTGCTTCTCCCTTATAGACATGGCCCTGTGAATAGTTCGCATTTCCAATACATTTTAACGCCCCCTTCCCTCCTCCCACCTCATTATGCAGCTATTCCTGCCAGTCTGGACCTTACTCTTTTCAGTCAACCTTCTTAACCCTTTCAATACTGCTATCTCCACTTCACCTCTGCACACACTTCTCTGCTGGAGCCTCGCTTCTTCCGCTTTTGCCCCCCACTCAGAATGCTCTGGTCAAAGTCAACCATTTCCTCATTCTAACGTCTCATACTCATATATCTACCACCTTGCTTTGCCCCTCTTCTTCAGGAAGCTGACTTCTCCATTGTTTTCTCTAGTGCTTCCCATGTTGTCGTTCCTCTTTCTCTCTTTTTGAAGACAGGACTTCCAAATGTCGCCGTGGCTGGTGTGGTACTCACTATGCAGCCCAGGGTGGCTTCGAACTCCTAGCAAATCCTCTTGCCTTAGATTGACAATGGCTGTTAATTCCATACCTCTCCCGTAGATCTCTCTTTTGAACTCTAGGTTTGCATAGTCGACTGCATTTGGAATGACCACCCATGAATGTATTAATGTATTAATGGCACCTCAAAATTAACACATACAAAGCTGAAGACTCCCTGCTCGTCTTTCCCATCCTCAAACTACTCCTCATACAGTATGCCCTATTGCAGTAGTATAATCAGCCATCCAGTAACCCAAGCCAGTAAGCCTTGGCTCTTCAGTTTTTCTGGGTTTTTTTTTTTTGTTTGTTTTTTTGTTTTTGTTGTTGTTGTTGTTTTGGTTTTGAGATAAGGTCTTGCTATATAGCCCAGGCTGACCTTGAACTTGTGGCAACCCTTCTACTTCACTCTCTGAATTCTGGGATTATAAGAATGTGCCACCCCACAGTTGACTTCTTCACATTTCTTGACATATAGTCATGAAGTCATGCCAGATATACCTTCAAAACAAAACACAGATGTATCTGTTTCTCTCCCTCTGCACTGCCCAAACCTTAGTTTAGACCACACAGCCAGCATCTCTTATCTACAGGAAATCACGGACCCTCACATTGGTCGTGCTAATCCCACTTCAGCTCTGCCCCTGCAATCAGTCATCAAGCCAGTCACAAAGGATATCTCTAAAGTGTCAATCCAGTCATAACTGTCATGCTACCCCTTGCCATGCTTAAAAGACTTTTGGAACTTTTGATTCCTTTCAAGATAAGGCTTGCTCTCCTAGGAAACCAGGGAACGTGTTCTGTTGTCTGACCTCACCCTTTTCTTCTGAGTTTCATCTCTAACCATTAACCTCCCATTTCATGCCGTATGCCTTTAGGCTAACCTCCCCCCATGCATGTTCACACACATGCACACCATTTCAGCTGTATCTGGGCAGCTGCAGTTCTCTCCATCTCCCTTTGTGTTCAAGCTTTGCCATCCACCATTTGCCCGGAGACTTGCTGGTCGTCCTTTAGTGTTATAATCATCCATATTTGAGAACTGTTCTTGGACCCTCCTCCATTCCTTGTCCAGGCTGAGTTGAATACCTTCCCTTCAAACACGCAGAAGGGTGGAGAACTACCTTAAAGATAGGAAAGGACTCCTGGCTCTCAGAGAAGCAGCTTGGTGGCACATACCTGTAATCCCAGCACTCAGGAGGTAGAGAAAGAAGTATGGTGAGTTAAAGGCCAACTTGGGCTACATAGGGAGTTCTAGGTCAGTGTCAGTTACCATAGCAAGACTCTGTCTCAAAAACAAGCAACCAAAACCAAAACAGCAGACAGGTGGTGGTGTCGCACACCTTTAATCCCAGCACTCAGGAGGCAGAGGCAGGTGGATCTCTGTGAGTTCGAGGCCAGCCTGGTCTACAGAGTGAATCCAGGACAGTCACCAAAACAACACAGAGAAACCTTGTCTTCAACAACAACAAAACCAAGCCAGCAACCCTCAGTTTCCCCAAGAAAATCAAAGGTTCTCCAAGGGTAAAACCTCTCCTGAGAGCCAGGCCTGACTTAGTAGTTGTGAGAGGAAAGTATCTGTGAGTGCACTCAGGAAAAGGCCTTACCTGAAGGCTGGAGTCTTCACAAAGGGAGTTGCCATAGCTGAGCAGCCGGAAGGGGCACTACTAGAGTTTACTCAAATGGGGAAAGTGGCTCCCTGGGAGTTCCTTCTCCCATAGGGTCAGGAAGACAAGGTTGAAAAACTAGCAAGTGACTGGGTGATGAGGTGAGCTAGGCTGGATTCATCTTTGGTGAGCAGTAGCACTGAGGGCAGACACTGTGAAGATAAATGGTCCTGCCTGAGTGGCCAAAGCTCTTGTTTCTTGTCTCAGTTGTACCTACAACTTGTTGAAGAAATCCCCTGAGTTCTTTATGCCTGACTTTGTTTATCAGTAAGGTTTTCTTCACCTCGAATTAGGTAGTAGAGAGAGGAGGTCTCTCTCTAAAAATTTTTTTTTAATTTTTTAATTTTTATTTTTTACAAATGCAGAGGACTAGAAAGCTGCTATTTGAAGCAGAGGGCTTTAGAAGAAACTTTTCTTTCAGGGGTCCTCCTGAAAGCCAGGTGCCAGAGATTCTAGGCCTTGCTAGATGAAGTCGTCCCCTGGGAGTGAAGCCAACATCCTCCATGGCCAAAAGCTGGCGGAGAAAGCTTCCCTCTGGACCCTTACCTAATCTTCCTTAGGGCAGGGATTGGAAGTGCAGGGGAAGATTAAGAGGGTCAAGTCTGACTTAACTCCTTCTCACCAGGGCAGTCCCTTGATAGCTTTCCCATCTGTGGTGCCTGGTGTGTCTCTATGGAGGATGCTCTTAGAAACAAGAGTGTGACAGGACCATAAAGAGTCTCTGGCTCAAGGAAGGACCTGGTATAGCCTTCTGTTAAGAACGGAAGCCATCAGATCCTGTTTGCCGGTCATCCTCATGTTCCCATCCCTTGAGTTTAGAGCCCCTGGGAGGAATCTGAGACTGTCGATCCCTCCCCTGTCCCCCACTGCCACATCCCAAGGGCTCAAGCGGCTGTAGAAGCCATCTCTTTGCAGTCCACCTCTCTGCACCGGTTGATGGATGGCAGCTACGGGGATTGCACCCGGTGAGGGATTTTATAATTGTCTTTAAAAAGAAGTTTCTTTTTGTCCAGATCACCAAAGTCAAAGCAAGCATACTTTAAAGCACTGGGAAACACAGAGAAGAAGGATTTGTGAGACAAAAATCTGCCACTGTCTCCCTACCTATCAGTGCTATGAGTGTTTTGGCTCCAACTCCATTTTTGAAGAGCACTTGAAAAGAACAGTGCCTGAGATGGGGGCATTCATGGAGAGCAGCTGAGGGGTTTGAAAGGAGAGTCACGGGGAACCCACCTTCTGTTGCCCCATAAGCTCTCATGCCCAGGAGGACATTGGAGCTTCCCATCCTGCTTAGCCCCATGTTGGTCCAGCAAAAGGGAAAGCTCCAGCCCTCCTCCTCCTCCCTTATTCTCCCGAATTCCTTCATTTCTGATCTGAAGAACGGATCTTCTGGCCCTTCACCTTAAAAGACGGCAAACCTTGTTACAACTTGAAGAAAACACATAGTGCCAACCCATGTGCCCACTTCCATAGCCTCCCCCAGCTTCCCAAGGGAGCCCACCCTGACTCCGTCATGGGCTCTGGTGACTGCAGCTGGGGTTGAAACCACCCACCTAAGTGAGCCTGAAGGATGGCAAGTGCATCAGGATACTTACAGAGTAGCTGTTCTTTGGAAGAGCTCCTGCTGAAGAGATGCTCCCGGGGACAGAGGACTGGGTCCTGAGAAAGGCGAACCCGCTTCCAAGGGGCCACAGGCTGTGGTGATCAGGGATTTCTAATTGTTAGCCACAGCTTTTCAAAAATCCACCTGTAAATCGGAGCCTTCTTACAGATGAGAATTAAACCCCTGGAGGCTGGAACAGATTGAGGTACTCTTTAAGAAATGTTTGGTGGGTTTTATGTTTACCCTGTCAAAAACTCCAGCTGGGCTTTTGTGTGGTGGACCTCGGTGGGGAGGGGGATTGGGGCCAAGGAGGAATTTAGAACATTCCTGCTTTGGGGGGAGGGGAGAGAAGGGCGTTCTGTTATGCCCATTAGGTGTCCCTGGCTTGCAGCCCCAAGGCTCAGCAGGAAGTAAGCCTCATAAACAGGGCCTGGGTGAAGGAGGGCCTAAGTGTGGCCTGGCACTGCTGTCCTGTGCTGCCAGGCCTCCAGAAACTCCTTAACTCACTGTGGTTCTTTGGTTAGGTCCCCAGCCCTACGCCCCCTCCAACGCCAACTTCCCAAGAGAAAGCAAGTGTACCGTAGATCTGAATTTTTTACGGTGAAAACCCGGGCTCTCGCAGGCCCAACAAACTAGGTTTAGCCACTGTCTCTACTACACCGATGAAAGACACCAGTTAGAGCAAAAGCAGAGAAAGGAGATTTATTCAGTAGGGTAACTTTGGGAAGAAGAAGAAATAAGGGAGCTCAGGGATCCTGCAAGTCCATCTTCAGGGGGTTGACAGGAGGATTAGGTTTCTGGAGAAGAAACGTGTGCATGATTGGGCAATCCTGGGCATGGGGCAGCCCTATCCATCATTGATTGTCTGTTGTCTCTAGCTCCTCTCTGTCCTGCAAAGTGGTCTGATAACCCCTGTGAAATCTCTTCCTTGGTAGCAAGTTCCTCCTTTGCCTAGCAAAGGCTTCTTTCCCATCAGGCCTCAGCCTTGCCGTCTCCCATCAGATTTCAATTTTGCATGAGACCCCTGGGGAAATTTTTGTTCTTTCTGCTTGATTTTTCTCAATGGTCTGATAGTCAAAGGGAGAGACATAGGCATCTCTTTTTCAAACATATTCTCTCTGGACTAGGGAATGTAGGTCAGCCTGGTAGTTAGCTTGGTTTGATTCTTAGCACCCATAAAACTAGGCATGGAGCCCAGGCCTCTAACCTGGGATGGGAGGTGGAGGCAGGAGGTTCAGAAGTTCAAGGTAAGTTTGAGACCAGTTGAGCTATATGAGACCTGACCTAAAAAAAAAAATTAAGCTGAATGTATGAGTGTAGTCTCCCTTTCTCCTGCCCTTTCTCCTTCTTCTCTTCCTTCCTCCATCCTTCCCAGAAAAAGAATCTCTTTTCTCCTACCAAGAGAGATTACAGATGCTCTGTGGGTTCAGAGCAGGTCCTGCACAGTGAGCCTGATGAAGCTACCATAATAATAGGCTTCCTCCCCCCCCCCAAACACAGAGGTACTAAATTGCCATTGGAGCCCCCTCAAAAGTTCTGTATGATTAGGGTTCCTCACCAAGTAGAACAAAAATTTTCCTTTTTTTTTTTTTTGTAATTGTGACAGGCTCTCTATGTAGCCCAGGCTAGCCTCAAATTCACTATGTATCCCCTGGCCTAGAATGTGTAGCAATCCTTTTATCTCCTAAGTACTGGGATTTACACACATGAATCATCATGTCTGATGCTGTTGAAAAGAATTCAGAGGCTGAAATGTTCCCAGAATGCTACTGGCCAGTGAGCATCACTGCTAACATTTTGAAACCATTAATGGAAATACATTTTACAAAACCGAATCCCACTATATCTATGATTCTGTAACCTATCATTTCTAAAGACTGTATCAAGGAGCTGTTCCCATATCAATTAAAAACCAGAGCTTTTTAAATCTCCAATACCTACATTGCATTCTACCATGTAAAATGATGTCTTTAACCATAAACAGACATTTTGTCATATACCACTTTTGTTAGTACAAAATCTCATCTTTCCACATGACCCTAACAAATTCCTAGGCCTAGAATTGCTTAATTAGAGATGATTTACTTGTAAAGGCTAATACACTATATTATAAAACTAAGATGGCTGCTGCTGTTTCCAATGAAGAAACTTAAGTCCCACGAGGTGAGAGAACAAACTACCCAGCAACTCAAGGTGAGTTGGACCTGGTATCTAGGTGTCTAGTTGAGTCAACTTTCAGGTGAACACACTGGGACTCCGTCGGGTCAGGGGCCACTATGCAGTTGGTGGTGCTATGCCCTGTGCTAGTACTTTGTGGTGGTGGTGGTGGTGGGCTTTTCCCACGCATCTCTCACTGAGCTAATACAGAGCAAAAGCACGCCTGAGTACTAAACGTGGCCCACTCTGGACTTGGACTCTTAATCAGTGTATTTTAGGTGTTTTGGTTTTTTTTTAAGAACTATCAAAGCAAACAGATTTGTTGCCTAGGGAGAATTCAGCGAAGCAAATCAGAATTCATCCTCCTTCCTAAGATGGCCCATCCCTGCCTAGCAGGTATGAACTGGTCACTGATCCCCCTAACAGCACTCCTGCACAAGAGGCTCTTCAGGATTGTCCCCCTTGGCAGGCTGGGACAAGCTAAGGTCAGTGAGGCCTGAACTCAGGCCTGGGGACTCAGCATGAAAGCAGGCAAGGCCGTAGGGGCAAGAAGGATAACCTGCTAATCCTCTAACCAGCTCTGTGACCTTGAGCAAATCTTTCCATCCTCTTTTTTTTCCAGGCTCCCCACAGCGGACTCTTCAAGCCTGAACTAATGAATCCGAAAGTGTTTTGACACTTAGAAAAGGCTGGTTGAAGGCAAGATGTTTGACTTGGTGGTGGTGGGGCAGCTTATCAGCTCTCAGTGATACTGTGCAACCAAGGAAAGGCAGAATCTCAGGGACAGGTGCCAGGGCGGATGAGGGCACTGTGTTCGAAGGATGTGGTTACTGCGTTGGCAAGCATTCAAGGACTAGGTTCTAACAATGCTTCATACAGGTCGGCAGTGACAGATCCTGGTGGCCCCACGCCAAAGTGTATAAGCCCTGGGTTTCGAGGTTGGGAGGGATCTTAGTGATCATTCTGCTGAGACCCCCAGCTGAGATCCAGCCAACCTACCTAGGTAGAGGATGGAGTAGGATGCAAAGGAAAAGGGGAGAGCAGCAGTTTGGGGAGAGGAGTGTCTGGTTAAGGAGAAGAATGTGTAGTGTGAGAACAAAAGGAGGAAACTAAAGGTCTGAAGAGTGACGAGGAAAAGAGAGTGGAAGAGAGGAGAGAGCAGTCTGAGGAAGAGAATGTAAGTCGTGTAGGTAAAGCAAGGTCTTGAAGGAGAGAGAAGAGACCATATGATGAAAAGAGAAGTCTGGAGTTGAGGATATAGCTTAAGAGGCAGAATGTTAGCCAGGCGGCGGTGGTGCATGCCTTTAATGCCAGCACTCTGGAGGCAGAGGCAGGTGGATCTCTGTGAGTTCAAGGCCAGCCTGGTCTACAGAGTGAGATCCAGGAAAGGCACCAAAACTACATGGAGAAACCCTGTCTCAAAAAACAAAACAAAAACAAGTAGAATGTTTGTCTAACATGCAGGAAGCCTGGGGTTCTATGTAGCATGACACAAAGCTGGCCAATGGTTTATGCCCATGATCCTTATACAACCAGAGGCTGAAGCAGAATTGCCATGGATTCACGACTAACCTAAGGTACATGGTGAGTTTCGAGCTAACCTGGACTACCAAATGAGATTATGTCTCAAATAATAACAATGAACAGAACAACGAGAAGGAAACAAAAGTTGTCTAGAGAGAGAAACAACAGCAACTTGAGACAAAACTAAGGAGGAAAGGACTCTGGGAAGAGTTGGGGGGGGGGGACAGGGGAGAGATTCGAGAGATGGCTACCTGACCATTCCACCAGACCAAGACATACTTGTCACCATTGGCCCCATGCCACCAAGTCCAATGGCTACTTCTGAGACCTTAGCTTCCCTCATTTCCATACAGCTTTCTACACCCTCCATAAGTGCCCTGTGAGGTACTCCTTTTGGCTGCTGACACAACGCTCCCATGGTTTCTCACCCTACCTCTTGAACTCCTTTTTCCTTGGCTCTTTTCTCCTCTGTCAGACAATAAGGATTGCTGTTTCATAAAAGTAGAGAGTAGAATAATGATTACCAGAGCCTCAGAAGGACATGGTTGACAACAATTAATGTTTAATGTTTCAAAATAGCCAGTGAAGAGGATCATGAATGCTTCCCATACAAGGAAGTATTATTTGAGCTGGGGCAGGGGAGGTGTCTTGGCTGTTAAGAGCACTGACTGCTCTTCCACAGGACCTCGGTTTGATTCCTAGCCTACACATGGCTGCTTACAACCATCTGTAACTCCAGCTACAGGGGATCCAATGCCTCCTTCCAGCCTCTGAGGGCATCATACACATGTGGTGCACAGAAATACATTCATACACATAAAATAATAAAATACAAAGGAATTTTAAAGACTTCTCTGGAGTTAGGGTTGCATCAGTTATCCTGATGTAATCATTACATAACTCGAGAAATCTACGGAGTCTGCTTAAAGGGTAAATGAATTTATTAGGGAGGAAGACTCACTACAGCACAGAAGATTTATCTTAGGGTACTGGAAGTTTGAGGTACAGTCCAATGCTGTTCTCCTGCCTGGGTCTGTCTCAGCATCCAAGCCCTCAAGGGAGAGAAGAGAGTGGTATATGTGTGTCTGAGGTCTTAGGGGTAGCCCTGAGCCATTATGCTCCAGGGGCAGGTACTTCAATGTCACAGATTGGCAGGACAGTTACCTGCTACATCCCTAGGGGTGGTGCTTCAAGGTCATAGCTAGAACAAGTATCCACTACATCTACACACTGTACATATGTATCAAAACATCACACTGCGTTCCATATTATGGGCCAGTTACAAGTCCAAACAATTTTAGGTGGCTGGGGTTATAACCAAGTGGTAAAGTGCTTGCTCGGTATACTGATGGCCCAAGGTTCCCTTTCCAGCACCTCCAAAATTGTTTTAAAATATGGACATTTCTAGCAAGAGTGGGAGGGAAATAAGAGAGAGTGGAGGAAATAATTGGAGTGCATTATATACGTGTTTGAAATTGTCAAAGAGCAAAATTTATTGATACAATTTCATGTTTCTCAAGAGCCTGGCTCAGCTGCTGCTGCTGCTTCTTCTTCTTCTTCTTCTTCTTCTTCTTCTTCTTCTTCTTCTTCTTCTTCTTCTTCTTCTTCTTCTTCTTCTTCTTCTTCTTCCTCTTCTTCCTCCTCTTCCTCTTCTTCCTCCTCTTCCTCCTCTTCCTCTTCTTCCTCCTCTTCCTCCTCTTCCTCCTCTTCTTTTTCTTCTTCTTCTTTCTTTTTTTTTCTGAGACAAGATTTATCTACATAGTTTTGGTGTCTGTCCTGGATCTCGCTCTGTAGACCAGGCTGGCCTCGAACTCACAGAGATCTACCTGGCTCTGCCTCCCAAGTGCTGGGATTAAAGGCATGAGCCACCACTGCCTGGCAAACTTGCTCTTCTTATTCTGCATCATCACTCCAGGAAGTCTTCTATGTCCTTAATGGTTTCAATGAGTCTGTATAATCAGATAGCTTCCAAACCATCAATGTACGTTTCGATTTTTCTGAGATTTTGATCTCTCTGCATTGGTATCTTTTTAGTAGCTCATTGTGCCCCAAATCATACCCCTTTTTGTTGAGATGGAATCTTAATATGTAGCCCAGATAGAACTCAAACTCACCATTCACTGCCTCAGCCTCTCAAGCGGTTGGATTACAGGTAAGTACAACCATAGCTGACCCAAAATGATGGCCTTAATTCCTCTTTGAACTAAAACCAATCCTCCTTCATAATTCTGTCTTTGAAAAAGCCAGTTTCTTAAGCCAGAAACCTCAAAGTTGGCCTTCATTTTAATTTCCTCAGCTCCTCTCACCTGGATGCCCTCCCGATCCTGTCTCCCTTATAGTGTTTTCATTCCTCTAACTGGTTTCCACTCCTGCCTTATTACCAGTGTCTCCTGCCCAGACAAAGCTACAGCTTCCCGTTCGTGGCTGCCTGTCCGTTCTGCCTACAGTATCTCCGCAGGCTCTAATGCTCCACACTGATTCTCTCTCTCCCTCAAGACACTCCTCACTGCCTCCTTTCAGCTTCTCAAACCTGCCATGTACTGGCCTGGAACTCCTGCTTTGTCTAGAAAGCTTATCACCGAGTTCTCAGTTTATGCATTGCTTACCTGATGCCTGGTGTCCCTTTGTTGGACATCCTTCCTCTCTGCACTCAAAGCACTTTGTTGTCCCTGTCCTGCCACCACCACCCCAATCCTCCTGGGATGTAGTGGCTGCTTCTGCCCCACTGGTCTGTAATTGCCCAGAGAGCATGGCTTTTCCTTGTCATCTTCGTTCATCTAGTCTACAGTCATTAGCACATAGTAAGGGTTCCATACTGAACTGAGAAGACGATGTGGTAACAAGAGAAATGGCGAATGTATCATGGATGGGAGAACTCTGAGAGAAGAGGGAGATGTGAGAGGATTCTGTAATGGAAAAAAAAATGGAGAAGACTTCTTGAGGGTACAAGAGAAAGGTCTACAGACTTCGAGACAAGAGAGCCTAATGGTGTTTGAGTATATGGATCTGAAGATGCAGACAGAGAGATGTGGACTAGGTGGTTATAGTGTGCTGGTGCACAGTACATAGAGTTTGAGAAGGAAGGAGAAGCTGGATGGACATCTCACAAGTTCCCACCCCTAGATAAAGAGATATATGCAATTAAAGACTGCTTAGAGATGGAAAATCAGTCTTCCCCTGGGAATTCAGCCACAAGCTTTTGTCCTGTGCTGGGGCCAACAAACTCCAGACAGGTATGCAGGGTGCCTTTGGGAAGCCCCAGGGTTCACATTGGCAAGATTATCATGTCCATCTGTATCAAATTGTAGAATAAGGAATATGTTATTGAGGCATCATGAAAGGCCAACTCCAAGTTCCCCAGCTGCCAGATGACCCACATCTCAGAGTAGTGGAGTTTCACTAAGTTTAATACAGATGAATTTAAAGACATGTTAACCGAAAGGTAGCTCATCTCCAGTGACTACTACTGATGGAATTACTGATCCCACAGCTACATGAATGAAACTCAAATGTATTTTTATCAGTCAAAAAAGTCAGACTCCAAAGGGTGCTTACAGTATAATTCCATTTGTGCGGCCTTCTCAAAATAACAAAATTATAGGGATGAAGAAGAGATTGTTGGGGCAGGAATAGGGAAAGAGTTGAATGAAATGATATGCATAGGAATAGGAAATTAATTTGGTTATTGGACCTCTAACTGTTGTCTCAACAACCCTATGCATTTGTGGATCCAGGCATAGTGGTGTGTGCCTGTAATCCTAGCTCTTGGGTGCTGGAAGCAGGAAGATCAGGAGTCCATCCCCAGTTACATAGTGAGCTCAGGGCCAGCCTAGGCTTCCTGAGAACCTGTCTCAAAACAAAAACTTCTTAGAACTGAACAGCAAAAAGAGTGAAGTGTGTGTGTTCTTGCATATTATAAATCTATTATCTGATAAATAGCGTATATTCATGAAAAAATAATTGTGTTTTCCAAAACAGAAAAGGCATTATATTACATATTTGTAAATTGGCTGGATGAAGGACAGCCTGATTCTAAACTTGGCTCTTACACTCAAACTGTTGCTGTAGGTTGTTTGGAGCTGGGGTATAGATGACAAAGAGAAGCATTTTAAACATTTCCAGGAACAATTCTAGGATTGACCTCCAAACAACTCTTAACTATGGAGAGTTTCCTACTTTTGAGAATAGATATTTATAATGAGATATTCTTAACATTGTGCTAGTTATGGGACAAATAGAAATGATCTAATTATAAGCTCGCTTTAAAGAAGTCTCCCAGTAGTAGACAAGGAAGTCATAGGTCTTTGGAAGTGAGAAGTATTTGATGTGTTCTTGATCGTTTCAAACTACAGGGGCTACATGAGAAGAAATGTGCTTAGTCTTTAGATACTGAGAACTGCCTTTGTGTCACAGCCAGCAAGGCCACAGGGACCTCAAACCATACTCATAAGAAAGTGGATTCTGATAACAACCTTGGAAAGGAATGTTTTCTCAGATCCTCCTGATAAGAGCCCAGCCCAACTGATAATATGATTTCAGCATTGGTAAGACCCTAAGCAAAGAACACAGAGGAATCCATCTGGATTCTGACCTACGTCACTGTGAGATAATGGGTGTTGTATTAAGTTGTTAAGTTTGTTGTAATTTGTTATAGCAGCAATAGAAAATGAATTGTGTGGGATTCTTTATGATAACTAAACTTCACAAGTGGTAGTTTCTTAATATTTATTTGCAGTGTTGAAACTAAAACTGTATCAACGAACTTTTTGTACTCTGTTACATTAAAATCTATTGGTTTATCTTGTACTTTGAATGGATCAATTATCCATGCATGGTTTTTAGAACATCATGCATGAGTCATTATAGAGGTCTTCTGATTGTTGACTCATTTCTTGACTACACAATATAACGAGTTCATGCTCACCTAATATTATTACTAATCTTATCATAAAGGTCTTTAGGGGTATAAGGAAGTTCTCAAGCTCACAGTATGAGATGGAGGTTCTCAGACTTGTACAATTTGCCTGAAGGCTTAAAATTTATGATTGACAATAAATACTATCAGTTGTTTTCCTTATAGTGACAAGATCACTTTGTTGATCTTCAACAAAACACTAGCCAAATACTCAGTCAACTTTGAATAACCACAGCCTGTCTACTGATTTCAAGTGAAAAAAAAAAAAGCTCCACGAAAAGTTGGATAGTGTTAATTAAAAGGAGTGTGTGTGGGGGCATAGGGGAGGGGAGATAGAATTTTGCCAGGTTGAAAGGTTGGCTTTCAGTTGAGACACAAATGCTTTTGCTCATGAAAGTCATCATACTTCACTGTGAGGTGGAAATACTCCTTTTCTATTCGCGCGCGTGCACACACACACACACACACACACACAATTAAAGATATATTTAATAATTTGATATAGAATAAAAACCTAACTTTAAATCATTTATTATGATGTGGATGTGGATGTGTGTACCATGGTGCATGTGTGGAGGCCAGAAGAGAATCTTGTGGAGGTTTGGGTTTGGTTTGGTTGTGGTTGTTGTTTGTTTCTTTGTTTGTTTGTTTTCTTCACTTTCCCCCTGTGTGTGGGATCAAAACATCTAAGTCAGGTCACCAGATGTGGGGAGCAAGTGTTACTCTACCTACTGAGCTGTCTCTCTAACTCCATTAGATTTTTGCTTGTTTTAAGAGACAGTCTTTCTTTCTTTTTTTAATGTGTATGCATCCTCTAGCTGCATGCACATCTTTATTCCAGAAGAGGGCATCAGATCCCACTATGGATGGTTGTGCACCACCATGTGGTTGCTGGGAACTGAACTCAGGTCCTCCGGAACAGCAGTCAGTGCTCCCAACTGCTGAGCCATCTCTCCAGCCTCCCCCACCTTTTTATGGCAATGGTGCTTTGCCTGCATGTATATCCATGTGAGGGTATTGGATCCCCTGGAACTGGAGTTACAGACAGTTGTGAGCTGCCATGTGAGTGCTGAGAATTGAACCCAAGTCCTCTTGAAGAGCAGCCAATGCTCTTAACCGCTGAGCCATCTCTCCAGTCCTGAGACAGAGTCTTTGTATGAAGCCCTGGAGACCATGTTATATATTTGTTTTAAGAGATCAGGCTCGCTTCAGTTCACAATCCTTCTGCTTCAACCTCCTAAAGTAGGAGGCTTCCAGGCATGTGGCTACCACACCTGGTTGAAATGCAGTGATTTGGATCACTTCGTCAAGATGTTCTGAAGCGATATTTCCTCTAGCAGGAGTAGGTGCATTGGTCATGAAGACTGAGTAAGAACACAGCCTTCATCCATGCTGAGGCAATGGAACTTTTACCCCCTCCCCTCATTGTTTTTGCTCTTGACAGAAAAAGGCAACTAGCGTCTGAGCATTACAGAAGTCCACTGAACCTCCAGAATCTTAGGGGCCCCTTTTTTCTTTGGACTGCCAAGGCTAGGAGGATGGGAAGAAAAATTTGAAATGGCTGGCAATAAGGAAAATTGTCTAGATTCATTCTCCTGAGGACTTGCACTATGCCCCTGCCTTCTCCCAATTCACCTTGTGTCTGAAGGCATAGCTGCTCTCTAAGGCTGTCTGCATCCTGAGATCTTACATGTTCTGTATCACATGGCCAACAAAGCCAACAGAGGATCCTGCCATGGCCCAGGCACCTGCCATAGCTGTTTGCTAGTCCACCCTGGTTCCCTGTGGCTCTGCTAGTCCAGTTAGAGCTGTTTGTCTCTCCGACCAAATGCCTTGTGTCAAACACCATTCGACTCACAAAGAGCAAGCACCTGCTGTGGAAGCAGTCCAGTGCCAGGTGCTAACGGGAGGGAGGAAGCCAATGGCTATTCCTGTAACACTTACATAAAGCGGCTTACTTCACAACTGCAGAGGAGACCGAAGGGAAGGGGGAGTACCCCTTCATGGGAGGGGGCTTCAGATGAGGGGCCTCTGGGGAAGACAGACACTAGTGTGGCTTGAAGGCTCCCTGAAATCCATGTGAGTTCGTGGACAAGCTCATAGAAATCTCTTGCTCTAGGGGTGAGGGAGACATTTTAGACTGTGCATCAACAGTACTAATAAGAGTGATGGGAATGATAAGAAAGCTGTATGGAGTTGGGGATCAGACTGAAAGGGTGAGAACAAATCATGGGTGCCCAATCTCTTCTTGCCAGGCACGAGTTACTACTAAATGTGGATGAACAGGATGGAAGCCAGATCAGGTAAGCCAAATCTGATCCAATATGTAGAAAACACCGAAAAGTGTGAGAGACCGAAAGAACTAAGGGCAACGGATCTCCAGCACTTCATTTCTTCTTACTCCAGCCCCGTGAGGTGGGCCTTGGTATTTTCGTGTGCAGGAATTTGAGGCTCAGAGAGATGGATTAACTTACTCAAAGTCACCCAGATGGTAATCTACAGGGAAGTCCTTCCAACATAGGAATTTCTGCCTCTGCAGTCTAAGCTCTGAGTAACCACAGTGATGGAGGGAAAATAGAATAATAAAAATGTAGGAGTCATAGTATACCGAGTGCTAGATTCACATCAGGCTTTGAGGAAAGTGTATGCACTATTTGGTTCAGTCATCTCTGTAGGCTTCTGAGGTAGAGATCATTATCATCCTCATACCGAAGTCTAGCTAGGGAGCCAAGATTTCCTGCCTCAAGGTTTCCTGCAGAAACACAGGCATAACATGATCAAGGCCTGAAGCCAAGTGGCCGCAAGTCACTTCACAGGTACTGGACCCTTAGCCGATCAAGCGTTCTGTCCTCCGTGTTCTGCTCATCTCTGAGTGGGAACAATAATCCCTCATCAGATTTGTAGAAGCAGTACATGAAATAAGATAATAAAGTACTTGCCACACTGGTTGACAAGTGCTGAGCATGTAAACTTGCTAACAATTTTGTTGTTGCCATTTTATGAGTTTCCCAGGACCCACCTCCCAGGAAGGCAGGCATCTGTCAGTGGTTTCCAGGGTCTGAAGATTTAAAAGACAAGAAAAAAAAAAAGAGTCTATCACAGGGAATTCAGCCCCATCTTCAGAAAGCCCCATGCTAGTTAGGGCAGGTAGGCAGTATCAGAAGGAGTCGGGTCGGGAGGCTGGAATGGAAACGCCAGGCCTCGACCAGGCCTGTCAAAGTGCAGGAGGGAGAGAGCCCCGGTGGGAGCGACCTTTGCAGACCCTCTCTGTTCTAGCCTCCTCCCTCCCCTATAGTTTTGTTTTGCTAGGCCTCTGCAGTCCAAATGAGGAGCAAATGGGGAGCTGCAAGAGGCTCTGCACAAGACAGCGACACCACATGGGCCGCAGCCCGCACTCAGATGGTGGGCAGGACTCTGGCAGAGGCTGCCCAAGGAGAGCTGTGTGGTAACCAACTGTTCTCTGGAGGGAACTCCTTGTCCCAGCAACCTGAGGGGGTGGCTCCAAGGCTTGGCACATTTGGGACATTTGGACTTGAGGGCAGAGGCCCCAGGCACCATTTGCTATCTACACTATGGGAACGTGCTTGACTTGGGGACAAGACCTTCTTTTCTCGTCTTGCTGAGCAGAACCTGCCTGTCCTGTTCCTTGCCTTCATCACCTAGCACCCTCAACTGCACATCCAGGCTTTGTAGCCTCAGCACTGGGTGCTGATTCAAGAAGCGGACACCGTAAAGAGAGAATAGGATGAAGTTTTTAAACACGAGAGGACACTGGTTATGGGGACTTTCAGCTCGGCCTTCAGGGGATGCATTATCCATGCCTACTAGCTGAGACACTTCCGGCATCCTTGGTAGCCCCTTTCTTCCCTGGCTTCCAGTGGCAACACTGTAGGGCAGTGCCGAGCACAGTGATTGAGTTCACATCACAGCTTTGTCCCTTTGAGCTCTTTGACCTTGGGCAAATGTCTAATCTCACTTGCAGAATGAAGCCCTTAATAACACCTTTCTTCTAAGTTTGCTTGCGAAGCCAAATTAAGCCCCATAAAGTGCTTAAAACGATATCTAGCACATCAAACTTTAACTAATGTTCTCTGTTCTTCTTATCTGCTCTGTGCTACTTCTCCCTGCCAACATCACATCTCCTTCTTGATGTGCCCTTAAACACAGCTCAGTTCGCTTGCTCCCTCACCCAATAGTTTTTCTGGAATTGACCATCCTATTAAGTGCAAAGGACTATGTGAACAAAATGAACTGCAGAATAACATCTTCATTAACTACTTTAATGCTATCATTTCTTTTTACTGTGACTCACAAATCTGTGTCTCTGTCTCTCTATCTCTCTATGTCTATATCTATCTATCTATCTATCTATCTATCTGTCTGTCTGTCTGTCTGTCTGTCTGTCTGTCTGTCTATCTATCTATCTATCTATCTATCTATCTATCTATCTATCTATCTATCTATCTGTCTATCTACCTACCTATTGATCCATGTGAGTAAAATAAAAGTTTCTCAGAATACTACTACTCATCCTTGTTAAGTGGAATTCATTCTCTTTATATATTTATATTTTATTGTTGAGATATGGTCTTACTATGTAGCTGTCCTGGAACTCACTATGTAAGCCAATCTGGCTTCAAACAGAGATCCACCTGCCTCTCCCTCCTAAATGCTGGTAGTGGGAGTGTGCGACACCACACCCAGGTGTGGTTCCTTCTTACATTTGCTGTTCATTTTGGCAAGTGCTGATCTCAGCCTACTAAGTTGATTTTGAAGCCTACCATGAGTTATGACCCAAGGTCTGAGACATACAACCTCAGGGATAACCCAGAGACTCTCTAATACACTCCAGAGTGAAAGTAAGGCTTCCATAGGCTGCAAAGTGTAATTCCAGAGGAATGGCCTGTTTGTGAAATGGGGATAATCATTGGGAGTTGCAGAGAGTCTAAAGAGGCGGGAGTCTGGAGAGGCAGGCTGGACCCCAGTGACAAGGGACTACAATATAGAGGAATTTGGCTTTTTCCCGTATGCAACTGGGTGTGACTGGAAGTTTTTAAGCAGAGGAAGATCATCCACAGGACTGTTACAGGAAGATTGTTGGGTCACATGAGAGGACACTGAGTGGGCAATGCTAAGTCAAGGACATTCAGGAAGCTATATTTCTTCAAAAAGAATTGTGGTTTCAGACCATGGGTTTTAAATGACTTAAACTAGTCTCAAACATATCTTCATGGATCAAAATGGAAACCATAACATCAAGTTATTTTTGCCAACAAGAAGTAAGTTTGTTTATTCCTGTAGCATAAAAGTCTGTAATTTGGGACTCGACAAAGTCATGCAAAGCATTTTCTGAATCCTGATTGGGAAGGGGTTTCCCTGCAAAATATTGTCTAGATGATTGAAGACATAGCCAGTTGCTGAGAGGTTATGTGGGCGCCATGGGCCCTGACCCCCGACTGTGAGTGGCTGTAGCCTTGCTTGCCTGACCAGGTGTCCTTCCCATTCAGATTCCCTGCCGGTGTCCTTCTCACCTTAGGCTCATCGGAGAGCTTACCGGAGGTTCTTTGTTCCTACATCCTGCTTGTGATGTAAACAACTTAGGTGCATCCTGTATTTGGTGTAAACAACTTAGATGCAAGAATGCAGAACTTTGGGTCTAGAATGTAGACCATTGGTAGCGAACTTCTGCCCTCAGGGGATCCTCCATTTGTGTTGTAAGCCTGTATTTAAGGTTTCCTCCCTCTTTCAATAAACGGCATTCGACATCCAAACGTACGAATGACTCGCTGTCTCTTGTCTCTATTTTTTAATCCGCAGCCCTTCGCTCAGACATGGTGAACGGTTAGCAGTAACGCGGGCGTTACCTGCTACAGATGGAGGTTCCTACCGAGATTTGAGTAAGAAGGAACAGCTGACGGACACTCTTGGAAGGCCGGCCGGCATTTTTCAGGTAAGAGTGGATTGAAATGGGTACAGGTAGCTCACAGTCAGTTAATTGGACTGTTGAAGCAGGAAGGTACCAAAGTTAAGAAAGGGCAAGACAGCTAAAGATTTTAAATAAAAAGAAGGAAATCTTCCCAAAAGAGAAGAGGGAAGGAAAGGAAATTTCCCGTTAGAAATGGGAGAAAAATTTTAATCAAGAAAAAAGGATTTTTCCGGTAAAAAGGGGAAAAATTTTTAAAACTAGGCCTAAAGATTTGGGTCCTGTAGAGGAAAGATAAAGGAAAGAGAGAAGCCTCTTCCAGTGGTAATGGAGAATGTAAAGACTTTTTCCAGTTGTAGAGTTTTCAGGATAGCTGAAAACTCTTGAGTTTTTTCTTCCCGCCAGTGCAGAGCGGCAGCATCTGAATTACAAAGAATCGGCAGGTAGGCCTCATTGCTGCTGGCTGGAGAGCAAGCAAGCTTAGAGGTTAGAAGTTTTGCTGTCTGTTTGCTTAATTTGGGTTCAAATGTTTTTTATTTTTCCCTCAGAGTGGGAATAATTCAATATTTAGGATCCCTTTGTGGGAAATGTTTTTCTGTTTTTCCCTTATGGTGGGAATAACTCGTTATTAGGCAGTCCCTTCATGGGAGTAGAGAATTTAAACGTGAGTTTGTGTATGTGGGGCGCGCCCAGCGGCTGTGGCGGACAAAGACATACACGAGATAGCCCGAAGCAGCGGGCCGACAGGTACACGCCGTGGGAGGCAAAGCCGTAAAGGAATGCGGCCCAGGCAGGTGCTGGCAATAGAGCCTGAGCACTGGGCAGAGCCAGCGAGCTGAGCCTGGGAAGGGACTAGCGCTAAAAGTTTAAACGGGGTCTAATTTCTGGTGAAATATGGTTTCGGTCAGGACACTGAATGCTAAGTCAATGCTGTTTGAATAAAGGATGTTCTGTTCTTTTGATTGTCTTGATAAATGTTTGGATGAATGTTTAATCCTCATGGTTGAAAAACTAAAGGAACAAAATTCATAATTTTGAACTATATATTAGGTATGGTCTTGTCTGTTGATCATTGATTGTTGATCATTGTTGATCACTGAAAATTTGGCTCTGCAATTTAAGTTGCTTTCTAGAAATTCTTGGTTTAATTTTATAAAAATATAACACCTGAAATGAATTGGGTTATTAGCCTATTAAATAATGTTGCTAAGATAACCCATATATGATATTCTCTTCCTGATAAAGAGGTTACAAAATTAATCTTCCAGTAAATAAAATATACAGGTATATTGTTTGGTCCACATTGTTAATAATTGGCTATTTGTGCTAATGTGTTATTTGGGATCTATAAAAAGGAATCCTCTTTAAAATTTTATAAAATACTACTGAAAAGTATTACCTAAAGTTTTACCTTTTCAAACCCTATAGAGATTGTGTTTAATGCTTTTATAATTGACATATGTAAAAAAGACCATGAAAACAAAAGCTGGTGATAGAATTGCTCAATTATTATTGCTTTCATATTTTAAATTCAAAATGGCGCCGATATATAGAACTGGAGGCTTTGGAAGTACAGGGAAAAAGGTGTTTTAACAAACAGTTATCAATGATAAACAGCCTAAATTAAAAATAAAATTATGTATGATTGAGATTGAAAGATTATTGGATTCTGGTACTGGATATATCTATAATTTCACAAGAATCCTGAGATCCCAATTGGCCCCTTAAAGATTCTACCTCTCACCTACAAGGTATCGGCACAGCTCAGATGCCATTACAGAACAGGCTACTTTTAAATTGGAAGGATGAGGAAGGTCATGCAGGAGCTTTTCAACCCTTTGTGCTACCTGACATTCCAGTGAACTTGTGGGGACGGGATGTGTTGGATGGCATGGGAGCTGTACTTACTACACAGCCTGTACAACAGATGCTGAAGAGTCAGGGCTACTGCCCGGGCAAAGGCTTAGGGAAAATGTTGCAAGGAGACCCGCTCCCTGCGGCAGACAAAAACTGTGTCACTAGGGGTCCTGGCGATACTAGAGGATTAGGGTCTTTTCCGTAGGGGTCACTGCACAGCAGCCTTCAATAATACAACCGATAAAAATCACTTGGAAGAATGATGACCCTGTATGGGTGGAGCAGTGGCCCCTTGCTAAGGAAAAATTGGAGGCTGCGTATGCATTGGTTAAGGAGCAGTTAGATGCTGGACATATCATTCCTTCCACTTCACCTTGGAACTCACCTATATTTGTTATTAAAAAGAAATCAGGAAAATGGAGGCTATTACAGGACCTTAGAGCTGTAAATAAAACCATGCTTCTCATGGGAGCAACACAGCCTGGCCTGCCTGCCCCTGTGGCAATTCCTAAGCATTGGCAGTTAATTGTGGTTGACTTGAGGGATTGTTTCTTCACCATTCCTTTGCATCCCGAGGACAGTCCTCGCTTTGCTTTCAGTGTTCCTTCAGAAAATCTTAAGGAACCTTATCAGAGATATCAGTGGGTGGTATTGCCTCAAGGAATGGCCAATAGTCCTACTATATGTCAAATTTATATGTCTTTGGCCCTAGCTCCAGTTCGAAAAGCTTTTCCAGGTGTTCATATAATTCACTATATGGATGAAATATTAATGGCTGCTAAAGATAAAAAACTTGTTTTTGATGCCTTTTCTTATTTACAAGAGGTTCTTAGCTTGGCTAATTTACAGATAGCCCCAGAAAAGGTACAGGTATCTTTTCCCTATCATTATTTAGGTCATGAATTGTTACGCACGGGCATACGCCCACAAAAGATTACTCTGCGTATGGATCAGCTATGCACACTTAATGATTTCCAAACCTTTCTGGGAGATATTCAATGGCTTCGGCCCACTTTAAAAATTCCAACAGGTCAGCTTCGCCCCTTGTATGATGTCTTAAAGGGCGACCCTGACCCTTCATCTCCCCGTAAATTAACAGCTGAAGGACGTGTAGCCCTACAACATGTGCAAGAGGCCCTGGAACAGGCTCACGTACAGTATATAGATCTTAATTCTCCCTTATTGTATTTGATATTTTGTTTTACTCATTCACCTACTGGAGTGTTTTGGCAAACAGGTCCTATTTTATGGGTACATTCCCCAGCTTCTCCAGCAAAAATCATCACTCCTTATCCACAAGCTGTCGCTCAGATTATATTTAAGGGAATCAAGATCAGTGTTCAAACTTTTGGTAAGGAGCCAGATATTGTGGTGACCCCATACACCCAGTCTCAAGTAACATGGTTGCAAGCTAATGATAATGATTGGGCCATATTGACATGCTCCATGCAGGGTCAGTTTGATACTCACTACCCCTCCAATGATGTGTGTCAATTTTTTAAATTGCATCCTGTTATATTTCCCAAGATAGTACAAATGACTCCTATTCCTCAGGCCCGTGTGGTATTTACTGATGGCACTTCACGTGGTTTTGCTGTGGTGGTTTCTGGTAACATAGTAAAGAGAATAAAAGTCCAGGTCACTTCTGCCCAGGTGGCAGAGGTACAGGAGCTGTTGCTTGCTTTACAGATGTTTTCTGATGAGAGTGTAAATATTTATACCGATAGTCAATATGTGGCACATGCCATTATGCCTTTGGAAACAACAGCCTACATACCATCCATTTCTTCCATTCATGAATACTTATTGCAAGTGCAAGGACTTATATGGTCTCGCTCTCATAACCTTTATGTGGGCCACATCAGAGCTCATACTCAATTGCCTGGACCTCTAAGTGAAGGTAATCAGAGGGCTGACGCCATTACTCGTATGGCTGTCACATTAGTCTGTTCTGCCTTTGATAAGGCTACTCAGTTGCATCAGCGTTATCATCTTAATGCTGGATCTCTCCGTTATCATACAGGCATAACCCGGGAACAAGCCATCCAGATAGTTAAATCATGCCCTACTTGTGTGGAATTTTTACCTGTTCCTCATTTGGGAGTTAATCCTCGAGGACTTTTACCTAATCATGTGTGGCAGATGGACGTCACACACGTGCCTTCCTTTAGAAAATTACAACATGTCCATGTGTCTATTGATACATATTCTTCTCTAATTTTTGCTTCTGTCCATTCAGGGAAAAAGGTTAAGGATGTAAAGAATCATTGTCTTCATGCTTTTACTTACATGGGAGTGCCAAAATGCATAAAGACTGATAATGGTCCTGCCTACAGTAGTACGGGATTTTCAAAATTCTGCCAAGATTTTTCTATTGTTAATAAGACTGGTATTCCTTATAATCCTCAAGGGCAGGCTATAGTAGAACGCTGCCATCGTACCTTAAAAACTTATATTACTAAAATAAAAAGGGGGGAGTTAGGGGCTCATCTCTCCTCTCCACATTCTATTCTTTCCCTTGTTTTATATATTTTAAATTTTTTATCGGTGGATTCTGCTGGAGTATCTGCTGCAGATAAGCACTGGAGGGCTCCTGTTGCAAATCATCCTCTGGTGCGATGGAAAGATCTTTCTACTGGCACTTGGAGGGGACCCGATCCAGTGTTGGTGTGGGCCCGGGGATCTGTTTGTGTCTTTCCACAGGACAATGAAATTCCTCTGTGGGTTCCTGAACGCTGTGTACGCCCTGTGGCTGCTGCTGAATCCCAACATGGCAGAGACCTATTGGGCCTTCGTAAAAAATTCTCCCCTTCTGATGCTGATGGGGATTGAGAGCCCAATATGGCCAGCCTTGGCAAACATTATTGTAAGCCTAGGAACTGTAGCCATGTGGTTGGATTCTTCAGAAGGTAATGTATGGTAACTTTTTTCAAAAAACATTGAGAATGTATCACACCTTAGAGATTAAGGATAACTCTGAAGGTCAATGAACTTCATTTGCTAACAGTAGCATGCCAGCTAAGCTTTTCGCATTTTGCAACCCCCCTCAAGCTGGTGTAGTACCTACTTTTCAGGAATGGCTCTGTGCAACATTTATTTGCCTCCTGAAATTCATCTAGCCTTTTTGAAGATACCTCAAAATTTGTGAGCCTGAATGTAGCCATTATTGAGGTCATTAGTTCTGCTCCTTGTTTGCTGTTTTTGTTTTCTGTTTTCTTTATGTTTCTCAGTTGTTCTCTTGCAGACCTGCCAGCCTAAGTAGTGCTGGGATCAAGAAAAATGGGCCTTGGTGGTTCGTGTTCCTGGAGCCGTGTCCATGCCAGTGGACCGTGGCAGCTAGACACAGATGATGCTCACACGCTCCAGAAGAGACTCTGACATCGCTGTTGCCACTGCTGCTATTGTTTCTGGGATTGCTATTTCATAATTGGTTACTACAGCTAGCACAATGGAGACCCTGGCAGCAAAAGTAGCTACCACAGTTAGTTAATCTTTCTTCTTATTGGGCATGATAAATTTAATTCCACTTTTATACATTATAATTGGCTTTGTAAGTTATAAATTATTCTAACTCAAGTTCCATTTGCTCGGGATACCACCTTACAGGACTCCTATTTGCGGTAAGGCTCGTTTAAATAGGGAATGGTTCAATTGCCTGTAGCCCTCTGGCTATGGGTGGGTTAGGACTTCTGCTGGTCTTTTCTGTGTCGCACAGATTGCAAGCCCAGTGCCACTTTGAGATCTTTGGCGGCAGTCACTCTACAGCTCACATGGTTGAGTCTGTATGATAATGAGTATTCAGAGACGGGTAATGCTTGGGCCGCTGCCTCCAACCTAAGACAGAGCACTTGTGTGGCCTGGGCAAGTGTCTCTATGACGGGTAAGGTGGTCTGCTGGTCCCACGCAACCTAAGTCAGAAGCTCATTTAATAAAAAGGGGGGACCTGTGGGCGCCATGGGCCCTGACCCCCGACTGTGAGTGGCTGTAGCCTTGCTTGCCTGACCAGGTGTCCTTCCCATTCAGATTCCCTGCCGGTGTCCTTCTCACCTTAGGCTCATCGGAGAGCTTACCGGAGGTTCTTTGTTCCTACATCCTGCTTGTGATGTAAACAACTTAGGTGCATCCTGTATTTGGTGTAAACAACTTAGATGCAAGAATGCAGAACTTTGGGTCTAGAATGTAGACCATTGGTAGCGAACTTCTGCCCTCAGGGGATCCTCCATTTGTGTTGTAAGCCTGTATTTAAGGTTTCCTCCCTCTTTCAATAAACGGCATTCGACATCCAAACGTACGAATGACTCGCTGTCTCTTGTCTCTATTTTTTAATCCGCAGCCCTTCGCTCAGACATGGTGAACGGTTAGCAGTAACGCGGGCGTTACCTGCTACAAGGTTAGTTGAAAATGCCAGATGAGGCAAAATTAGGAAGCTCAAGTTTTTCATTTTCTCTCTTTATTAGTTAAATTTGTTCAGTGATAATTTAATATGCACGTATAAGGCATTCTGATTACTCTCACTCATCACCTTTTTTTCTGGTCTCCCTCTCACCCACGTCAAGACCCTTTCTCCATATACATTCCCTTTAAGCTTTGATTGAGATCAGGTGTTGTGAAGAATTGAGCCTCTTCTCTTGACAATACTGGCCGCACACATTGCAGTTGTCTGTTCATCTCATCAATGAGCTGAACATACTGCTCAGATGTAATGGCTTCATTAGGGGGCCAGAAAGCTGCACTGGATCAGGCAGGTATCACACCACCCAATAGGGCCCATGACTTAGTGTTTGATACAAGTTTGGCTTGGGGAAGTATTTTCAAACTTATCACTCCAACGACCAAGATTATTGTCACCAGTTTGTCCAATAAAATCCACCTCACTAAGCCCATTGAGAAATTGTCCATTGCTGTTGACCAGACTAATAAGGGAAGATAATACTCTAAATTGATGATTTAAAATATATTTTTAGACAACTCATGGGGCACCCACTCATTGAGTCTATACACAATTCCTATTTTCTTTCCATTCTGAATGGCTATTAAGTAGTCTGAGATGAATTCTTTGGCAATGTCTACCGCAGTTGTAAGAGGATCAGCTCTGATTGATCGCTGGCAGCTTCTGGGAGCCAACCATCATGCTCCTCATCTTCAAAGCTCTAGTCAGCTCTCTGTAAAAGTTCTTGAACCACCGCTGCTCTGTATGTTCCTAAGCTGTTCCTGGGCTAAATGTGTTGATCATGTTATGAGTTGCCTTTGCTTCTTTACAATCACTTTGGAGTTGAATAAGAAAAATCACTAGAATTTGCTTTGTGTGTAACACCATTTACATAGTATAAAATAATATAAAATAAGCACCAAGGGAAGGCCCTATAAAGATGGCCCAGTGGAGGAGCACTGACTGCTCTTCCATAAGACACAGGTTCAATTTTCAGTGCCCACATGACAGCTCACAACCATCTTAAACTTCAGTTCCAAGGAATCCAATGCCCTCTTCTGGCCCCCATGGGCACTGCATGCATTAATGCAGGGGAAATATCCATACACATAAAATAAAAATAAATAAATCTTAATAAAAAAAAATGCAGCGGGTCATGGTAGCACATGTCTTTAATCCCAGCACTTGGAGGCAGAGGCAGGTGGATCTTTGTGAGTTTGAAGCCAGTCTAGTCTACAGAGTGAGTTTCAAGACAGCCAAGGCTACACACAGAATCCCTGTCTCAAAGCAGAAATAAAAATAAAAATAAACAACATGTAATAAGTCATCAACAAAAAGACGTAAAACAAGAATGCGTGTTAAAATGGTATATAACATAATCACACTTATTTAAAAATGTATTAGCCGGGCAGTAGTGGCTAACGCCTTTAATCCCAGTACTCAGGGAAGCAAAGGCAGATGGATCTCTGAGTTCGAGGCCAGCCTGGTCTACAGAGTGAGTTCCAGAACACTCAGGGCTACACAGAGAAACCCTGTCTCAAAAACAAAACAAACAAACAAAAAGCATTAGTCTAACATCAAATGACAAACTTCACCAGTGCAGAAACCATAGCTACTTTTAGAGCAACCCAACAACGTGCAGGTGAGAGTAGACAGAAGGAGCCATCGTTCAGCAAATGAAAGCCTGGATGTGCTGGGGGAGCCAGGAGGAGAAGCCAGCAAAGAACAAAACTGACAACACACACAGGTGGAGGAGTCTAGATCACGTGACTGGCTCAATGTGATGCTGACTACAAGGTGGGTACACAGGCGATTTGTTGGGGGAGAAGAACCGTTAAACTTTGGAATGAATTTGAGATGCCCGTTGGGAAAAATTCCAGGCTGGAAATATAGCTCTTGTTCCTTCATTCTTTCTATAAATATTTATGAAACCAACACTAAGAAACTAATGTTTCCTTGTGCCAAGTGGAAACATTAATGAAATAAACTAGCATTCACTATCACCTTCACTTTGAAAGAGAGATCATTTTAACATCCCAAACTAGAAAGGATAGAATCTTAGAATGAAGGACCGTTTAGAATTCGATACATTTAAACTGTTGAGAAAGTCTCTTAGTGAACTTTCTCCTGGTGAAGTTTGCTGTGACCCATTGAAAACATCACTGCATCATCAGGATCTGAGGACCACTGAGTGCAGAAATGAGCACAGGAAGAGAGAGGTCAGCTTCAAAGACTGAGCCAGGCCTGGTAGAGCATGCCTGTAACCGTAGTGGGAAGCAGAAGGAGCCCGAGTTTCAGGCCCATATGGGCTACAAGAGCGAGACCCAGACTTTAAAAAAAAAAAAAATCCAAAACAATAGAAAGAGACTATGAGGTTCAATATCCAGGAGAGAAATGGCAGAGAGGAAGGGGGAGATGGAGAGAGGGAGTGAAGGAAAGGAAGGGGGTGGTTGATCATGAGGCCAAGAGAGGAAGATGGATTTGCTCGGCCAACAATGTCTATTGTTGGGCATCGCCTAGCAAGGGGATGGACTAGGAAGAGGAGCTACAGTTCAGAGAGTTCATTGGATTTGGCGATTAGGAGGCCATTGGTGACCTTTGTCAGTGCCTTTTCACTGGGATGATGGGACCGGAGCCAAATTGCTGTGGGCTAAAGTGTGAATGGGAAGCTGCAGAAAGTCTAAGTCGAGAGGTTAGGTTCTACTTTCAACAAACTGGAGAGCGAAGGAAAGAAAAGAGGGTGGTAAGGGGGCAGAAAGAGAAAGAAACTGAGGGAGAGCAGACTGGGGGAGAAGTGTGAGGAGGGAGGAGCTCGTTGTAGGGACTCACAGAAACAGAGGTTTATACTCTGGTGTAGGGAAGTTGGGTTTTCCTGAAGGGAAAGAGGATACTGTCTTGGAGAGAGGGCCCAGAGGAGGGTGGATGAGGCCAAGGCCCGGGAGAGAAGGGATTAGCCTTTAACGAAAGGGGCACCTTGTCCCTTGTTAGGGGAGGGTGGAGGGTGGGAAGGATGTTGGAGAGGCAAGCCAGTCTTGGGGGTTGGGGCAGGGCACTGAGGTAATCCATGCTTGAAGGCCTCTGTTTTCTCAGGGAAGTGGGAGGAGAGGCTGTTCTGAGCAGGGAGAAGGGTGCGGCAGGAACATGGTAGGGAACTGAAGGAAATTTGGAATGAGGCCCAGAGAAACGTGGAGGCTGCTTTGGGGCCGTGACAAGGGAACCTGTCTGAGGTTGGTGGAGGGGTTCCGGTTTGGCAGAGGCTAATTAAGTCTGTCTTCCTCCACCCTTTAAGCTGTGAGCACCTTGGGGCAGGAGCCACAGCACCTTCCTCATTCTAACTCATCTCCCTGCCAAGCAAAGCCTAACAAAGCGTCTGCCTCAGAGAGTGCAACCTTCTCCTCCCAGAAAACCTGGGCAAGCCATCACTGATAAACCCTGCACATTACAACCGATAAAGAAATTAGTTGTTATCGTCATTGCCTTTATTGGAAGTTCCCCTGTTTGGCTTATCCTGGTCCTTCCTGCTATCCCTTTGACCACCCCATTTCTGTTCTGTACTCAGTACAAGAGAGAACGGGTAGGTTCTGATATTTTGGTTCAGCAACAGGCTCTCATCCCCCAACAGGGGTCAATCAATGCCTTCATCTCCTCCATGGCTGGGTGATGCTAAGGGGAGTCTTAGGAGGCAGCAGTCAGAGCAGTTGTCTAGGGAGAGCTGAGAGTCGTGGAGACAGGGCTCCCTCAGAGTTAGGAGAGGATGCTGGAAGCTGAGCATAAGGCTTCCTGTGAGGCCTGCTGTGGCGAGGGAAGGGAGCGGCTGGAGGAATACAATTTCAAGGTCAAAGGTGGCATGGTGGGTGACATGACTAAGTCAGGCTGCGCATGACCTGGGACCTCCAGAGAAATGTGTGTCCTCCCCCTTTCCCTCTGACCTCCTGCTTGTTGTCAGAGGTCACCTAGAGGTCAAAAAGATTCCAGGGTGTGATAATATGTCTTGGGCTCTCTCTTCTTTGCATGCTGTCTCTTTTCAGCCCAGTCCTTTTGGCTTTGTTCCTTCTCCAAGTTCCTTCTCTCTCCTTTTAGCAAATTTCCACAGGATCCCCCTCTCCAGGATATAGCATCCAGCTCCAACTTAACAAAATTCAGCCTGAGAGAGCTTAGCCCAGTCCAAGGTAGCACATTCCACAGGGCTCATTTCATCTCATATAATAAACCTCTGTTTGTGGACAGCAGGTACAGTGCCAGGCCCTGAGGTGGTTGAGCCGTTCGAAACTTTTCCTTTGAGTGAGCCAAAGTGAGTCTTCCTGTAGCTCCATCCTTGGGCCTCTCTCTAGCTTTGCCCTTTGAAGTCACACAGAAAAGTATAATTCATTGCCATCTAATCCTCAGGTATTTCAAAATGGTTGCCATGTCCAAGAGTTTTCTCTGCTCCACAAATAAATGTTCTTTGTTTATGTTTCAAAAAATACATATAGTTCTATAAATCAGTTAAAATAGACATATATATATATATACTTTTTTGTTAATTGAGAATTTCATGCATCATATTTTTCATCCCCCCATCCCCTTCCAGATCCACCCCCAATCCATACCCACTCAACTTTATGTCTTTATTTATTTTTACTTTTTGTTCACCACACAGTATCGGTTCACTTGTGGAAATTGTTTCAAAACATCACAAAATCGTAAAGAATGAAGTAAAACTCCACCTTGCCCTCTTACTCCCTGAGCTGACAATTGCAACATGTTTTCTTGTAACTAGCCAATTTTTTCTGTGCATACTGTACATTCCACATTTCTTCCTTATCAAAATGGGATCGTCCTAAGGGATATTTTTGAAACGTATGCATTTCACTCTTGAATACATTAGCTGTTTACGAATTCCTCCGCCATGACAATTTGAATGTGGAGCTGTTTTCTTCACTGTTTTTCTGGTTCCAGGGGTCAAACCCTGCTGCGCCTGCGCTCCACCACTGAGCCATAGCTACAACTCTGCCTTGATTTTTTTTCTTTGCTGTACAGATCACAGTGGGGCTATAAAACTCAAGCAGAGTCCTGGGAGGTGGGAGCTGGATAAGGAGCCCTTGAATCCTATTAATCACATTCTTTAACATCTAGCTTTTACATTTTCTGCATTGATACCATGATTTTTGATGTGGCTACAAGGATTGACCACAATTAATAAAACTAACAGGTTTCCTATTATTGGACACTGAGGTTGTTTCTAATTTTTGAACATTACAAACCCGGCTGTGATGAACATCCAAGACACTAAATCTAGGCAGGTGCTGGCCACTGAGGTCAGGAGGAATATTTTTGAAACCTCTAAGCATGAAGTGCCTGCCAGTTGTTGTAACTGGAAGCTTTTTGGCTAAGGCCCAAAAGGTGGCTAATGCCAAGCGCTCTGCTCAAACCTTTTGGCTTGCTGAGGTCAGTACCCATTACCCAGCTCCTGTCACAGAGTGTTCAGGCTGCCAGGGCCTTGGGGACCACTGAGCCAGCACCCTCATCTCACGTGAGAGGACTGAGGCCTGGGATGGTCCCTTTGGCAGCACAGTGCTGGCCAGAACCCTCCCAGCCCCCAGCACCCGGGTTCCTAAACTAGGAGCTGAGCTGTGCCATTTGGAATCCGCCCTGCAAACTCCCTGGGCCCGCTCCCCACACCACACAACCCTCTGCCGAGGCCAAAGGGGGCTGTAGGCACTTTTGCAAGTCAACTGAGCAGTGAGGGGAGGATGTGGGTAGGCATTGAAAGGTGACTTGAGGTTTACCCTGCAAGAGACTGGACCTGCTCCATCCAGAACCCCTCTTTATCCCAAGCCACGTGACATGCTTCATGGCAGTGACCCTGTATCAGGTCCACCTGGCAAATCTACTTGGGATTTGAGCTGAAATACCTGGTGAGTCCCCCACTGTTCTTGGAACTGGCACCTACTTTTCTCACTGGGAACCAGCTTTCCTAAAGGCCCCTGTCCCAGACAAGCCTGGGTGCCTTTGGGAGTTAATGAGCTCCCCTCTTTCCCCCCTTGGGCCTTGATACTTACTGCCTGGGGAACTCACACAAATGGTGTGAAACTGGCCTCTTCTTTGTTTTCCTTTCTGACTTGGAGCTATCCCAGATCCCTCGCCTCCACCCGGACCCTGTTTATTCAACTGGGAGAGATTTAACCCCCAAGAACATTGCTCTCTCTCCAGGAGCCCCCTCCCTAAATCTTCACAACCGTCTGTCCCACATCCCCCCACCCCTGCCTGCAACGCCTGAATAATTGATGAGTCAAGGCAGGGCTCATAAAAGGGTCTCTGGGGGGGAATAGCCCAGAGTGCTGCTGGAGGTTCTGAGAACCACAGTCATCTGCCTTGGTGTCCCAAGGATGGACCCTGCTGCTCCTGCTGCTGCTCCCCGGGGCCTGGCCCTGGCCCAAGCCCCCGCCCTAGCACAAATCAATGGACAAGAAGTTTCTGGGAATGAAAGGTAAGTGGAACTTGGCCTTTGACAGCCTGAACCCAGGGTTAGGGAGATGAAGGCTGGAGAAGGTGAGATGCCCATGGTGATGGTGGCCCTGTTCTCCTTGAAGTGGGGAGACAACGAAGAGCCCCAGACCTCCCTCTACACTTTTGGCTGGAATATTTTACCTCACGCATCACCCCAGGTGACAGGAGTGGGCTGAGAGACAGTGGCCATTGCCAAAGCTGAAAGCCAAGCAGCCTGACCCTCGTGGGCTAGTCTGTACAACTCCCCGAGGGAACAGGAGAAGTTGTCCTGGAAACCGGGCTTAATGCAACCTGGACTATGGGACCTAGATGGTGGCAGGTGACACAGGGTGAGAGGGACAAAGTCTAAAGAGGCCTTTGGTTGGGGTGCTGCCTCTGTCCTGAGCATGCCATAAGTTTCCTATTTGCTTGTCCTTGCCTCTAGAAGTCTAGAGAAGAAGAAATGGGCCCAGGAGTATTCTGAGCCCTTTCTTGAGCTAGGAAAATGGCAGAATTCTCTTCTCTACCGCTTGATGCAGGAGGTAGGCAGCAAGACACTCCTCCAAATGTTCCACATTCACATCCAACAAACGGTTAAGACCCTCCTGTGTACAAGGCATCGTACTAAGGGTTGAGGATTCAGATATGCCCATACATATCATTCAGATTAAGAGACTCAGATGACAATCACAAAACAGTGGGACAAGAGCAGCGATAATGCTGTTGGAGTAGAGATGTGGGGTATCTGTCACAGCCTTGGCTCAGTGGCAGGGGACAAAAGGTATTCTGGAGCAGATGGCTTGTGTGCCAAGCTTTCAGGAGACCACTTCTGTCATCAGAGGAAGCCTGTGCTTAGGTCTCTTCCTCTCCCAACTGATCTGTTCTGTTTGCCCTAGAGAAACTTGTCTTTGGAGACCCTGGCTGTCCTCCGTAAATGACCAACCAAGGCAGGTGAGGATGCTGGTGGACTGGGTGAGTGTGAGGCCCTGTGGCATGTCTGCATGGGCACAGCCATGTTCTTCTCAGACATCCCCTGACTCCAGTCTAAGGCTGTGGATCTGGGGCAGCATCTTGCCAACTCTGCTCACATTTTACCCCCACAGAACCTCTGAGAGGAAGGCAGGGCCAAGGTTTCCATGACAAATGAGACCGGGAGATCAAAGCCTAGAGTGGGTAAGGGACCTGGGCTGGACTCACAGTGTGTGGTAGAGCTGTCGCTGGAATCCAGGTCTCTTGATACCTCGTCCCAGTGCTCTCCCACTCTGCTCCATGAATGTTTTATCCTGTAAGAGAACTCTGTCCCCTGGACAGCCTCCAAACAGGCCCTGGAACAAGGTCAGGGAAGAAAACAAGACCCATGACACTTTCCACTTGTTTTTAGATCAGATCCCAGACAGACCCCTTGCTGTAGGGCAGGGCTGGGAGGTGGCTGGAACTCAAGAGATGCCTAGAGTCTTGTGTAGATTGTCGGACCCTGCAGATCTCTGACCCTCGCTGTGGGAGAGGCAGTTAAGCCACATGCTAGCTTTTGCTTTGGACAGGCTGCTGGTGGGGCAACAGCGGCTGGCGCCACCAAGGCTGAGTTCCATCACCCTGTCAGGTAAGCTTCTGTTGTTCAAGTTCAGAACGGGGCGAACAGCCACGAGCACTGTGAATGCTCAAGACGAGGCGGTGACTCAGGAGGAAAGAGACCACGGGACTTAGCAGGCCAAAGTGACTTTCCCCAGAGGACTTCCCTGTCACTGAGCCCTAAGGATGAATCCTTAGTAGGAAAAGAAGGGATGGAGTGATGGAGTGGTTAATGGTGTCAGTGCTAGAATTGAAAGACGCTGGGTGGGCCCTACCCTCAACCTCAGCTGTAGGCCTGTCAGAGGTGACGTGCCTTCCTGGAACCATTTTGTAACACTTGCAAAGATTCTGTGCCAAAACTGCTTCTTCATTTCCCTCTAAGACCTTTCCTGCATCTAGCAACCAGATCTAAGGGTCTGAATCCTTCTTGGCCCTACTGGTCCCTCTGCATTTGAGAGCTGCCTAAGTTTGGGGCCTTGTTTCTTTTTTTTTTTGTCCACAGGCTCTTCTGGCCTAAATCCCGCTCCTTTGACTACCTGTACAGTGCTGGGGAGATGTTACTACAGAACTTCCCTGTCCAGGCCACCATCAACTTATATGAGGATTCCAACAGTGAAGAGGATGAGGAGGACAAGGAGGAGGACGAAGAGGAGGAGGAGGAGGTCAATGAAATAGGGCCAGAAGGGTGTGCGAGGGTACCAGAGGCCACACCACACAAGGCCACAGCTCATTCCCCTGACCAACCCCTGACCTGTCCAAACTGAAGCAGTCCCAGTTACACTTGACAGGTTTCCAAGGGCATTGATTAGCAAAGAGTCTCCAGACACAGATTTTCTGGACTGAAACCAGTGTCCTCAAGCTGTCTAGCTTACCCTGGCTCCCCTGATGGGCCTGCGAGTCTAGGCCTCTGGTATGTTCCTGTCTGGGCTGTCCTTGTGCCAACAGTAGGAGATTCCTCAGACCTGGAAGGATATCAGGAAGACTTGATTTCTGAAGCCCTCAGGAAGTAGAGCAGGGCAGGAGATGCCCTTGGACAAGAGAGCAGGCACTCCCCAGGGCCCTTTGATCCCCTAGTTTTCAAAGGTAGCCACGTGAGCCAGTCTCCGGGGGAGAAAGGCTGACTTCCAGAGACACCAACACCAGACCCAAGCAATACTGGGGCACCTTGAGGGAAGGGAATGGAACGGAATGGAATGGAAGGAGGCATCTTGAGAATCTGCTTGTCTGGGGACCTGCACCCGCTTTGCCTGCTATTCATTCAGTCTGGGTATTGGCATAAGATGAATCAGGAGGAAAATAAATGGAATGATGTTTGCCTTGTTCTTGGAACTGTGCTGATTTCTTAACTGAACTCTGCCCGTGTTGTGAAGCCACAGGTGGAGGTCAGTTCGTTGCTCCACCTCTGCCTGAGGTCAGCTGACAGATAGTTCTCCTCGGAGAATGCAATGCTGGGGACAGAGACTTGGGCCAGGCCTTTTCTGTCCACTTATGAAACCACGCTTGATTAAACTGCAAGGGCCGCTTAGAAAAGTGAGGGGAAAGCCCCCCCGTGGGGTAAAGGTGAGACACGTTTTCTCATTTAGTCCTTCGGGGCTGCTGTCACAGATGAGGAGGAACACTTGAGCACCCACCAAATCCTGTCGATTGTATCTCTTTGGCTACTTTTCAATGAATTTTCTTACTTCCAGCATTTTCTTTCACAATCTGTCTGCACGTGGGCCACCAAATCAGGTCATGGTCTTGCCTCACCAACAGCTAGCCTTATGGTTTGCTCTTTTTTTTCGGGGGGGGGGGTGACACAGATTACCAATGAAGCACTGTGGCTCTTTAGGAAAACATACGCCGACATACTTTAAAACACTCTACATTCACAAATCAAGTCTTTACGGTGGTATTCTGGATTCTTTAATCATTTACTTTATTTTATTTTTAGACAAGGTCTTGCTCTGTATCCCTAGCTGTTGTGGCACTTTCTAGCCCAGGCTGGCTACAGACTCACAGCAGTCCTTCTGTCTTAACTCTCCCCAGCCGGGATTACAGGCGTAGGCCCCAATGCCTGGTGCTAATCATCCAGTCTTTGCCTGTCTTTTCAGACTCATCTTTCTACCCTTGAATGTAGCATGCTTTCGAACTCCTCCGTGCCTTTAAACTCCTGCCTGCAAAGGCTTTCCACTCTTCTAGGCCCTTTAAACTCTCGGTCATTCGATAGAAGTACCTCACATTATCTCTCTGTGCGGAGCATCTCCAGGCCCCCAAATCCAGGATGGATAACCTCACACACACCCACTGTCTCATTTACGATAGCATCTGCCTCCGCCTTACTTTTGCAGGAACCCGTGTTTGGTATCCCATGCAACTTCCTAGCCTAGCACCCCTCACAAAAGATGGCTCGGAAAATCATGAAGGAAAATTGCCTGGATGTTCTCAAAGCTGTTGATTCACCTGCCCACCTCCTCGACTCTTTCCTTAACTGTGGAGGGGAAAGGCTGATGGCATCTTATTGAAAAGCAAAATGGCGCCTCCTTTCCTTCCCCTTCTCTCTCAGCCTGAGAGAGTTGCTCCAGTTCTGAGCCCTCGCTGGGACTTCCCTAAATGGGACGGCCAGCCTGGAGGTAAGCCACCAAACTCAAGCACTGCTGCCATCTATCGGTTAAAATTGAGCCTTGGTCTTGGGAGAAGGCTGTCAGGCAGTTGAACTTTGACCCCTCTCATTCCTTCAGCCCATTCGGTTTCTTCTGGTAAGTGAAGTGGAATTTCCCAGGAGCCAGATGCATGACCTTGGGTGAGTTACTGATCGACCCTGAGCTTCATTCTCTTGATCTTCGTCATGAAGATATGGGTGACAGTTGCTGTCAGTGTGGCCGTGTAGACTCAGTGAGACGGAATAAAGAAAACAGCCCAAGCCAGGGCACACAGGATGGCTACTCACAGGACAGCAGCGGTCACAGGGACAGTGTTTGTACTGGGAATTACTGACCGTATAAAAGAAATCTGTGTCCGGACTTGAGGGAGATGGTGACTGATTTATTTAACTAACGAGTATGTCTCGGGCCCCTTGGGTTAATCTTTGTCATCATTTGATGGTTTACCAGTCAGAGCAAGGCTGGCAGTGTTTATAAACAATTAAAACACAAGAGAGGCCTGCTGTGGCTTGCTGACCACTGGACAGTCAAGTGGTTGCTTAGATTCCTTTGTCCTGGGACAGAGGTTCTAAAACTTGACAGTCTTTAGCAAGAAACCCTTTCTTCTGAATTGAATGCAAAAGACTAACATGTAAACTAGATAAAAACGGAAGTCACAAAGGGGACTATGAGGTTGCAGAATCTCCCCTACCCCATGTTGTTATAAACTGGCTCTCCCATTTTCTCTTGTGAAATCCCTTCAAGGATCCCCAGACCGCGAGGAAGACAATTTGGAAACACTGTCCCTAGGGTTAAGTCAGGAATGATTGGAAACCCAAGGAGGATTAATTAGTCATTTAACATGTCCAATGTTCCGTTTAAAACCCTTGTTTTGAGTCCTAAGCTCCTAGCATTGCAGAGCTCATAAATTGCTCAAGTTCTTCTTCTACCATAGGTTATAGGGATTTAAAATTCTTGGAATCCCAATATCCTTGCTTTTAAAGTATTATATAGCATAGAATTACAAATCCGTAAATCCTCATGGGCTTTAAGACCCTAAAACCTGTGGAATAGTAATTCCTAACTCTGAGGGAGTGCTTCTCACTGGCCTCCCTCTCCTCCCTCACTGCTCACGTGCTATTTTACTGGGCTGACATTTTGTCTTATGTTCCTCCCAGGCTCGTGTCCTGAAACGGCTTCCAAGACCCCTCCCCCTGCGCAGTTGCTTAGTGATGGAAAGTTTCTGTTCTACTAGGCAGAGCCAGTGAGCCCTGCCTCACAACAACTCCAGTGCCACTGCGGAGATTCAGGAGAAAATACCTGCACAAAATTCAGAGTACTTCTAGTTCCTCCTACTTGTCCCACCCTTAGGGTCCCATCCACCATCACCCCAGCGTGAATTGTTCCCTACTTGACAATAACATTCATTGAAGGTGAGGTTGTGCGTGTTTGAGTTGGGCCTTGAAATATGGACATCGATACAACAAACACCGGGGCCCAGAGAGATCAAAACAATAACGTAAGGCTGCCATGTTAGAAAAAAAAGGCAGATGGGGAGATGTAAAAAAAATAAATAAAGAGGTTGGGAAGATCTGGGAGGAGTTGGGAGAGGAGAAAGAATGTGCTCAAAATATATAATATGAAAAAAGTAACCTCCAACGATTTTTTAAAATTTATTTAATATGTATGGATTTTCACCTGCCTTTGTATCAATGCACCATGCAAATGCAGTGCCTGAGGAGGCCTGAAGAGGGCATCAGATCCCCTGGAATGGAGTTACAGACAGTTGAGTCATGATGTGTGCAGGGAATCAAACTCCAATCCTTTAGAAAAACAGCCAGTGCTCTTAACCACTGAGCCTCAAGGCTCAAAATTTCACTACCAGAGACTGGGGAAAAAAGGGAGCAGACTGTCTACTCTAACCACAGAGGTCCAGTTTGAGGGGGTGTGGGTGGCTGGCGATGCCACTGAGGCTTCTGCATCCCAAAGGGCACTGGTGGGAGAAGGACTTGGGGGCGTGGCGGAACCACGGATAGTTCTTGAAGCGTTGCTAAGCAGCAGGCCTGAAGACTTGACATGAAACGTTCATAGAGCTCTGAGGGATGGGAAGTTGGGGAAGCTGAGGCTTAGAATGGTTTTATAAAAACCAATAACCTGGGCAAGTGCAAGCGCCAAGGTCTTCGTGTGAATCGTCTCGTTTAACCTTACAACATCCCCAAGTATAACAACCATTATCATCCTTATTTTATAAACGAGGAAATGGAGGTTCGGGGATAATAAGGAGTCTGCTCACAGTTCCAGATGTTTCAAGTGGCTAAGCACGGATTTGAGAAAGGACAGCATTCGTCCAGGGTTACAGTGGTGGAAAGTGGCAGAGGTGGGAGTGGGGGCCCTCAGGTCTGAAGCCCTATACCTTGAGGAGGAGAAATGAACAGGGCTTGGCAAAGGTTCTGTGTGAGGGCCGAGAAGAAAAGGTCTAGGTACTGCCTGGAGGAAAGTGAGTCAGAGGATGTGAGGAACTCTGGGCCAGTAGCCAGGAAAAGCTGAAGGCCATGAATAGGAGTCACAGAAGGAGGGACTTTGGGGTCTGGTGCTGGGCAGAGAGAAGCAAGCACTCAGAATCCTAGCTATAGGTACAGTGCTACCAGAGGCAGGGGACTGATGAGAGACATGAGGGAGTATGGTCACCACCCGAGAGTGCTACACTGGTTGAGAATGGGCCAGGCCTCAGCTGCCCACACCATGTTCCAGCTGGGTTGGGAAGCCACGCAGAACTCCCGACCGCTGAGTACAGTGTGGTGTAGATGACAAGTGTGGTGCTTCTCATCCTTCCCACCCTGCTCAGAAAGCACCTCGCCAAAGGCCGGCAGAGTGTGTGAGGTTATCCTCATGCATTTGACTCAGAGAAGTGGAGTGGCCCGGTCAATAGTCACGCAGTGGGACAGCTGGAGACCTGTGACAGTGCAACTACAGTGTCATGACTTGTAACTACTGGGTCCTCTCTCCATTTCCCCAGAGAAGCTTCAAGAGCCCCGCAGGCAAGCTGCCTCCCATAGACTACAGGAAAGTGTGTAAACTGTCACCTGAAGCCTGAGAGGAAGCGTAGATTTTAAAAGACTGAGAGACAACCTTAGAATGAAATGGAATCACAAGACGTGAACAGCTGGCCCTGCGCTCTGGATTCAACTGCTGTCCATTACCAGAAAGAGACCTAGCGCCCTCTCGTGGCTGAGCCCTAAACCTACAGTTTCAGGGCTCTAACTTGCTCTTAGCTATGATCATAATGAAAAGCTGCGTGTGTTTTCTGAGTAAACGAAAAAAGCTGACATCTACAAGTTGTCTGCAACAGTAAAAATTCTAGGAGACACGTTCAGAAATCTTGTTTGAAGGAGGTACACATGAAAGTTGAAGAAAATAATATAAAAAGATAAAAATATCACTTAAAATTCTCCATGAAAAAGAAGGGCTACACAAAATATTAAGAACTTGCCACGTGAGACTAGTACGGAACCATTAATATAGACAACAATCATTTCCAAAAGTTCAGTAGGACCACTGTTAAAAAAACAACACAAAGTTGTAGCCTATTGGCATGTTATGCAAGATTTTCAATTTGTCCATAGATCTAGTACAGCTTAAAATGCAAGTAGAAAGGCTCACTATGTGGTTTGCTGTAAAAATGCATCACCCACTTCGACAAAACCTACAAGAGGAAGGCACCTCACTGCACGCTGTTTCGTTGTTCCTGCGGGTCTTGCTGGGCTTCATCTTCTGAGTTTAAGCTATCCTTCTACCTCTCACACTTAAATAGCTGAGCGAGCCCAAGGGAAGGCGGCATTACACGTGGGCAGCAATTTTTAGTGCCTGCTTTTCATGGGGCTGGGCTGTGGCATCTAACCAGATCTCAATTCAGATATTCCTTCCTAGCCAAGCAGTCAGTGGAACATTAATTCTTTTTTTTTTTTTTTTTTTGGTTTTTCGAGACAGGGTTTCTCTGTGTAGCTTTGCGCCTTTCCTGGGACTCACTTGGTAGCCCAGGCTGGCCTCGAACTCACAGAGATCCTCCTGGCTCTGCCTCCCGAGTGCTGGGATTAAAGGCGTGTGCCACCACCGCCCGGTGGAACATTAATTCTTAAGGCTGCGTTTCCCCTCTCCCCTTCTGCTTCCTCCCTTCCTCTTTTTCTTCTTCTCTCCACTCTTTCTTCCTTTCTTTTAGACACGCACACATTACATATGCACATGTGCACATATATACATACATACACACACGTTTGTAGACCATCTTAGGTGACTCAGGCTGGCCTCGAACTCACTACATAGCAACTGAACATGCCCTTATATTCCTGTCCATCCTGACTTCATCTTCTAAGTGCTGGCATCACGGGCATGTGCTACCACACCAGGGGAACTGTTTGGTCATGTCTCTGACTTCCACTCTCCTCCCCACCTCGCCGGCCTTCTTCATTTTTCTCTGTAATGTCTCCACTCGCCCCAAAGGATTCACTGTCGACAATCATGTAAGGCAGAGCTTCTTAAACTGTGGGTCCTGACCCTGTGTGGCGTTATGTAACTGAATCAGGGGGTAGAACTTTTTTTTGGCAACAATAAAAGGTTTTTTTTTTTTTAACACATATATCAACATGTAATTCCCCAAATTGGTTTTCTCCCAGTAGAGTGCCACTGGGTGTATCACCCACACTGCAGGGCAGGCTCTGCTCTGTGGTTAGTCCCAGAGGAACTCCCTGGTTGTAGCATTTGTTGTTTTGTTTGTGTGTGTGTGCCTGTGTGTGTGTGTGAATTTCTTGTGTTTACATTTTTGGTATCATTGGGTTTCTTTCTGTTTTGATTTTCATTTTTGTTCTTTTTTGAGAGAGAGGGAGACAGGAAGAGAGAGAAAGAAGAGAGAGAGAATATCAAGTTGGGTGGGTGGGGAGGAGGGGAAGATCTAGCAGGCGTTGGAGGAAGAGAAAACACAAGTGAAATACATTGTGTGACTAAAAGAAGTGGACGATTACTTCCCAGTCACACGTGGCAGGAGGCTGAGGTGTTTTGTGCAGTGCTCACAATGGAGCATTGAGTGTCACATGCAGCCTTCCTGCCAGACACATGACACTCACACTTTGCACGGTACACGCTGTCACCCCATGCAGTGCCGATCAACGCTGTCTGAAGCGCCTGTCCAGAAATATTACTGTTTGATTATAGTCAAGAGACTTCCACCAGTTTCTTCCCAGCATTTCTCAGGGTGCATCAAGTTCGTTTTTGAATTGTATTAGAATGCTTGATTTTAAAATTTGCTGCTGCTGTTGCCAATTTTAGTTTCAGTAAAACAATCATCAAGTGAACTTTGGCTTGGAATTAATACAGCATTTCCAACAATTTCTGCAATGGTCTGAAACATGCTCTTACCATTTTGTACTACACGCTTAGGTAAAGTGGCACCGGCAATCATGAAATCCAAATGTATCAACTAACTCTGGAGAGGGTGAAAGATGCTCTAGAGCATGCAGGATCAAATACTCCGCCAAGGCTTCATTCTTTATGTAAACCAGACAAGCACATCTATCTCATCTGCAAGCAAGTTTGTTTTCATATTACTGTTGTTGTTGTTCTTGTGTCTGCTTGCACGGTGTGTGCCTGTCTGTGTGAGTGAGCATACCACGGCGCTCGTGTGGAAGTCAGAGGACAGCTTTTCACGGTCAGTTCTCTCCTCCATCATGGGATCTGGGTATCAAACTCGAGTCATCAGTTCGGCACAGCAAGTCTTTTACCTCCTGAGTCATCATACCCAATAAACCAGCCCTGCTTTCCTCTTTAACAAATGGTCAAACTACAGACATACCAAAGAGTAAAAAACAAGACAACAAATCTTCATGGTTGATTATAGGTACATGTTTGATGTGTATAACTATCGTATGTATTTGCATACCCAGGACTGTGCAAAATTTTATTGAGTGAAAAGGGATGTGAGCGGAAAAAAGTTTAGGATGCCTGTTTCAGTACTTGGGGACCAGACAGGCTAACACACTTGTTTTTCTCCATGTATAGTTTTAAGACTCTCGGCTGCATAGCTCCTGTCTCTTGCAGATGTTAATATTGCCTCACACAGGTGCTTGTGTCTTTCTGTATTTTAGAGAAACTTTGCATCCATGCTCTCCTTTGGTTATTGCCATACTCACTAAAGAAATGGAGTATGGTCAGAAAGGAAATTCATATTCAAGGCTGAGCAGGAGTCAGGGCCAGCATCCAGAGCCTTCTGGTCAAGCTCAGCACTTTCCACCAGCCCTTGCAGTCACTCATGGCCCTGAGTTCCATCCAGATATGAGGCATTTGTACCCCAGGACATGGCTGACTCTTGAACTTCACATTGTTGTACTCTGATACCCCATTTCCTGCTTCCACAGAGGCTGAAGTTGTTTCCCAGGTAAACTGTCAAACTAGAAATCTTCACAGAAAAGAAATGGCAGCATGTTGCCGGACCTGATGACCAAAAATAGCCACATCTTAGACCCATGTCAAGAGTACAATCAAAGGTTAGATGACAGGTCTGAGGCGATATGAACATTATCTCCTCAGCCGAGCACTGTGCACTTTAGAGCAATTGGCTGTGTTCACAGCCAGCTTGGTTTAGCCTCTCATCTCGTGTTAGAACTAACCATTGGGTCTCAGAAGGGCGACTTGTCTCTCTAGTCCATGCAAAGATTTCGAAGTGCTGATGTGCGTCATCAGCATGAATCCCAGCGACAGCATCTCTTTGCAGGCACCGGGCAGGGGGTGCGGTGAGGGGAGAGGAGCGATAATAAATAACTCAAAGCTGCCAGTGTCACCTGACACGACTCAGGGGCAGAGAATGTAGGCTTGACAGCACCAGAGGCTGTCTCCTCTTATTCTAACACACTGACTACCATCCAAGCAGGACTGAGATAAATGACTGAGCCCAGAGACCCCCCTCCATATCCCTTATTTGACACGGGAGCCCTGGCAAGCATGGCTCTGGGGAGGGGGGAAATCGTGTTACTCCCTCCTGCTGGATTTCTGAATGACACTGAATTTCTCTTTGCGCTGTCACTCGATCTTCACTCTCTCATCACCATGACAACCCCAGTGAAGGAGGCAGCATTGAGATCAATGCCTTACCAAGAGGCAGGCGTTTGTGGAGCAGCACATGCACACTGTCTCATAGTAGGGAAGCAGAACAGTTTCGACCTTCTCTTCATGCTTCAGCCATGGTCTGTGGAAGAGAGCAAATCCTTTCCCTTGCAATTCCAGGCACGTCACATATCACTGTCTTCAATCTTTCTACATGACAGTTACCAATCGGATTAGCTGGAGGTCAAGTACTGGACCTCCTGTCATTAGTGAGCATAGTCATAGCGAGAAATGATACCCATCTGTGAGTACACGGTCCATCTGCTACTGGATTATTAGGTCAGGCCAACTTTGGCTTCTCAGGCTCAGAGAGAAGTATCCTTATGCTGCATTTTCCCAGTTCCTCAAAACCAGAGTCCCTTGGAATGGAAAACGTAGGGGAAACATGAGGTCAACAATCCAATGGTGAACTCTCAAACCAAGGTTTTGTTAGTACCTTACTGCTTTGTCAGAGAGAAGAGCAAGTGTTAAGATTCAGGTATGAAGACTTCACTTTGAACCCAAAGCACCTAGGGTTTCAGTTCTACCCCAGCCTGTGTTCACCATGGGCAGAAAGGGGGCACATATTCATTTTCCTCACCCAAAACTGACTTCTGAGGAACTGGAGCATACATTCAAATTAAATTCAAATTCTTTTTATAAGTTAATACCTTTAAACTGACATGGTAACTATTCATGTTATTGGTGGGCATTCCAGTGCATTTATAATGCCAAGTAAAGATAGGGTCAGGATATTTGGCTTATCGATCCTTACAAAGATTTCTTTGTGTTAGGAGCATTAAAATTCCTCTGTTCTGGCCCACCATTCTACATAGAACGTAAGGAGTCATTTTTCCTAGTTAACTGTATTCCTACAGCCTTTTTTGTTTTGTTTTGGTTTTGTTTTGGTTTTTTCGAGACAGGGTTTCTCTGTGTAGTTTTGGTGCCTCGAACTCATAGAGATCCGCCTGGCTCTGCCTCCCGAGTGCTGGGATAAAAGGCGTGGCCACCACCGCCCGGCTCCTGCAGCCTTTAATGCTCATTTGTTCCTGGACTCTCACACTCTTCTCATCCTCTAGTTCCCAGAGACTCTAATATTTCCACATGCAAGTAAGAACACATGGCACTTGCTCCTCTGACTCAATCTAAGTCTGTAGTGAGCTGTCAGTAGTTCACAGCACTCCCATAATCATCATGGAGTGAAATTCTTTGTCTTGGAGTAGGGGCTTTGTCATAGGATAACAGTGAAAGCCCCCTCTGCACACAACCATGGAAACCTGCCTGATCAGCAGAGCATCCTTGGGAAACTATTATCCACGCTAAAACCAAACAAAACAGGCTTACAACACAAAATGATTCTCTTTTGTTTGTTTCTTGAGACAGGGTCTTATGTACGGCAGGCTTATCTTGAGTATGCTATGCAGCCAAGAAGATAACTTTGAGCTATAGATCTTCCTGCTTTTAACTTCCCTCCTATGGTGGTTTGAAAGAAAATGGCCACCATAAGCTCACTGGGAGTGGTGCTGTTAGGAGGTGTGGCTTTGCTGGAGAAGGTGTGGTCTTGTTGGAGGAAGTGTGTCACTGTGTGTGTGAGGGGGGGGGAGGGCTTTGAGATCTCCTATGCTCAATATAGACCCAGTGTCTCAGTTCACCTCCTGTTGCACGCAGATCAAGTTGTAGAAATTCTCAGTCTTGCTCCTGCACCATGTCTGCCTGCATGCTGCCATAGCTCCCCATGATGATAATGGACTGAACCTCTGAAACTGTAAGCAAGCCCAATTAAATGTTTTCCTTTATAAAAACTGCTGTGGTCATGGTCTCTCTTCACAGCAATAGAAACCCTAACTAACACAGTAGTTGGCACCAGGGACTGGGGGTATTGCTGTGAGGGGTTTGACCGTGTTTTTGTGTGCAGGAATATGGACTTTGGGACTGTGCATTAGAAAAGCAACGTAATGATTTAAGTGCTGCTTAATGGGCCATCCTAGTAGGAGCATGGAAGACAGTGGTGCTGAGGGTGAGCTGATGAACTGTGGGGGCCTGGCTCGAGAGCTTTCAGAGGAGAAGAATTTTAATATGTGGCCTAGAGACTGTTCTTGCGATATTTTGGTGAAGAATGTGGCTGTTTTGTCCTTGTCCAAAGATTGTGCCTGAGGCTAAAGTGAGGAGTTTTGGATTAATTCCATTGGCAGAAGAAATCTCAAAACAGCCTAGTTATAGACTCTGTCATTTGAATATTAGTGTTAACTTTGATGAAGAGTTATAACGAAAAGGAGCAAGCAGAGCAGGGTAAATTACAAAATGTACAAATTGAGGAGAAAAGGAGCACCAGAAAGTGGATTGAAGATAAATCCTGTGTTCAAGAGATAAACAGATGAAGAAATGGAATAAAGGGAGTGATGACCTCAGGGCAAGATCCCACCCAGCACTCCAGAGGCAGAGGCAGGTGGATCTCTGAGTCTGAGGCCAGCCTGCTCTACAGAGTGAGCTCCAGGACAGCCAGGCTTTGACAGAGAAGGAAACCATTGAAAACAGAAAGTTGGTGAAGATAAAATTGAACAAGAGGGCCATGTTCCAGTCCCAGCAAGTGGCAGAACTTGGCAGCTTCGGCCATGTAGTTCTGGAAGAAAGGGGCTATGGAATTTACCGCCTCAACTAAGGAAAGCTGCTGAGGCCGGGCATGTGTCAGGGGTCCATGAATGGAGGCCTAGAGAGGCCATTGTGTGAAGCTGTGAAGTTGAAGCCTGGATTACTTTGGAGACTTCAAGGCGTTGAAGATGCCAGAGCCGTGGGATACCTACTGAGGAAAGCTACTAACAGGGAGTGGAACCAGCGTAAGAGAAAGAAGTATATTGCAGTCAACAAAACTGAAAGGAGTTGGAGATCTGAAGAGGATTTGGACTTCAGACATGGAGATGTAAGTGCTGAGAAATAAACCTGGGTCCTCTACAGGAACAAGAAAGAGTCTCACAAATGTTTATAACTCCAGCTCCAAGGGATCCTATGTCCTCTTCTGACCTATTTGAGCATCCACACATGCGGTACACACATACATACATACACACAAAATAAATAAATAAAATAAAATAAAAACACATTGTTTAAAAAGAACAGAGGAATAAAGCTGGCATGGTGGCTTAAACAGTAATCCCAGCACTCTAGTGATGAAGGCAGGCAGTCTGTGAGTTTGAAGCCAGCCTTAATTACATAGTGAGAACTTGTCATTAATTCATAAATAAGTAATAAATATTTGAAAAAAGAAATAAGTGGGTTAAAACCTAACCATTTAAAATACACAAACAATATCTATGAGTACATACCTGTGAGATTTTAATTTATATTTTGTTGTTTCCCAAATGCTCCCTAGAAGGCTTACATTGGTCTTTTTGGCTTTAAGTCAAGAGTTCAGCCTGCTAGAGGGCAAAAAAACCAGATACATTAGCCTCAAAAGAGCCACAATAGAACTGACAGCTTCATGGAATCAATAAAAGCCAAAGACAGCGGGATAATATTGTTAAAGTCCTGGAAACAATAAACAAAAACAAAAAAGTAATCTAGAAGTTAATACCCAGCAAAAATGTCTTTTAAAAATGAGAGTGAATACACCCACACATACAGCAAATTGAGTTTTGTCAAAAGCACAAAAGCAATTCTGGGGGAAAAAGATTTTGTCCAAAACAATGGTGCTGGAACAACTGTACAGGTAGAGGCACAAAACCTGAAGCTCGAATTGAACCTCATATTTTATTAAAAAATTCAAAGTGAATCAACTCTTTCAGATTCCACATATAAGTGAGATCATCTGCCATTTGTCTCTCTGTGGGTGGCTTCACTTAGGATGGTACCCTCCAGTCATCCATCACAAACAGCAGGATTGCTTTCCATTTTAAGACTGAACAGGATTCATCGTGCATGCACATCACCTTTTCTTCATCTATTCATCTGCAGTTTATTCTATTCATAAGTTCTTGTGTAGAGTGCTAGAAGGACCATAGGAGCATAAATATCTCTTCAACACACAGATTTCATTTCCTAGAGTTTACCTCATAGAAATAGGATGATGATTGCTCAGGGCAGAGGTGAGAGAGCAAAGAAAGGCGCTTGGACAGATACTGGTGGAAGGACACAGAATCTCAGTTACTGACAAGTGAGTTCATAGGATGACTATGGTTATGGACACTACATTGTAGTTTTGAAAAATGCTCACAGAGCCAGCATGGTGGCACATGCCACTATATGATACCAGTACTTGGGAGGCTGAGACAGGACTAAAAAGCCTAACAATAAAAACAGAGCGCACACGTGCCAAGTGTTTACACAACTTCAGTTCCAGAATCCTGACCAGAGGCATGAGTGAATGAAGAAAAGACAGGCACATTCTATAAAAGCCAAGAACTGGTAGTCTGAGCTCTCTGATGGAGAAGCCACAGGACCCCAAGAGGACAGCCTGTTTATCATATACAGTTGAACAAGGAGGTGGGTTATTGCATAACATTGAACAAGGAAGCGGGTTTATTATGAAGTATTCTTCAGGCCACAAAGCCTAGGGGTGGGAGAAAGCTACAGTGGACTTTTCTGCACACACTGTTAACATCCACACATAGGCCAGAGGGCGGCTTTGCCACCCCCCTGTAGCCCACTTAGGAAAGGCTTTTCCACTCCTATGGGTCTGAGGTATTGGGGTCTTTGACATGACCACGCTCATGTCAAACAATACGCATTTACTCAGGACTTTACTTGCTCCCTACACACACACAAATAAGACAAAATAAATGTGAAATAAAACCCAAACTAAAACTCAAAATGTATCATAGGGCTGGCAAGATGGCTTAGCAGGTAAAGGTAATTTATGTGATGACCTGAGTTAAATTCCCCACACCCACACAGTGCAAAAGGAGGGCCACAAGATGTCCTCTGACCTACACACGTGTGTCATGGCATGTGTGTGCATGCACATACACACATACAATAAATACATGGCACAGGCACATAATAAATACATGTATTTTTTAAATGCATCATAGATCAATGCAAAACCAGAAAATTTTGAGATCTCCAAGCAGGCAGAGTGCCAACATCAAATTTATGATACTACAAAGGAAAAATGAATAAACTGGATCTCATTAAAATAACAAGTCCTGTTCTGTTAAAGATCCTCTGCGTCAGAGAAAAGACAAGCTATAGACTGTCTGAAAATTATTCCCATGCAACAAAGGACAAAGACTGGTACCTATATTAGAGAGTCCTCAAAACGCAGCAGCAAAAAGCCAACAAGAAAAAGAAAAGAGATATACCAGTCAGTTAGGAAGTGGGCAAAGGGCATCAACAAACACCTCCCCCGTGAGGGTATACAGATGGAAAAAGAGCACGTGGGAAGATGGCCGGCATCGTCAGCTCCATTCAGTTGCTACGTCTGCTATAACAAAACAGCACAGGCTGTCTGACTTAAACAGCACAAACAGCTTTCTCATAATTCTGGTGGCTAGAGGGCCAAGACCAAGATGTTAGCAATGCTGGGTTCTAAGCCTCTCTCCTCAGCTTGTAGATGGCTGCCTTCTCCTTGTTTCTCCATGTTCTCATCCTTCTGTGCACACACCCACCCAAGTGTCTAATTTTCTTTTCTTAAAAAATTACCATATTTATATCCATCCTTCAAAATTGTCATGTAAGGATACAATACCCCTCCACTCTCACCCCCATCACTTCCCAATGCCTCCCAACTTTTCGTCCGTCCATCCGTCCATGTGTGTGTGTGTGTGTGTGTGTGTGTGTGTGTGTGTGTGTGTGTGTGTGTGTCTCACTGAGTCCAATTAGTGATGTGCATATGCACATGGCTGTGTGGCCACCCACTGGGGCATAGACAACCTACTAGTGGCCACACCCCTAGAGAAAAGTGATTCTTCTTCCACCAAGCTGTCAACTAGTAACTGCTCTTCAGCTAGGATTGGGGCCTTGTGAGCTCCTTCCCTATGCATGCCAAAATTTTTTTATCAATTGGATATGTATAAAATTGTGCGAGTTTGTCTTTCTTAACATGAAACCATTTGTTGTTGGATTAACACCCCAACCTACAGGCCTCATTTTTAGATTAAATATATCTTTGACAACTTCATACATGTGTGTAATGTATCCTGGTGACTCTTATCCTGCACTTTCTCCTTCCCCACTTCCACCCCCTTTAAGACTGGGCTGGACAACAGTCAGTCATGAATGAGGGCAGGCGATCATGGGACCCTCTCTCTTCCTGGGGGGCTACTAGCTTTTGAAGAATATTGGGACAAGGCCTTAGTTTTGACTTAATCGCCTCTTTGAAAGCTTTGATTTCAAATATGCTCACACTAGGAGGTAATGGGGATCGGGCTTCCATATCTGAGATTGAGGTGGACACAGGATCATCTCATAACAACTAATACGATCATAAAATGGTGTTCAATATTAAGCATCGGGGCAATACAAATTAAAACCTGTGATGAGATATTGCTATATACCAAGACAGCTGTAATGAAAAGACAGAAAATAACAGGTGCTAGCAGGGTGCAGAGAAAGTGGGAACTTGATCCAGTGCTACTGACAATGTAAAACAGTCCAAGCATGCTACAGGACAATCTGTCAGTGCCTTAAAATATTCAACAGGGACTTACCATATGCCTCAGTAATTCCATTTCTAGATATAGATATACCTCAAAGAAATGCATAAATATGGGCACAAAAATCCAAATACAAGAATCCTTACAGACACATTATTTATAATACTCCCAAATTGGACAGCCAAATTTCCATCAAAAGTAGAATGGAATTTTTTTTTTACTATATCTATACAATGAAACATCACGGCACAATAAAAGGAAACTGTGTTGAGACACCATAGGAATGCATTCCATGAGCATAATGCTGAGTCAAAGAAGCTAAATATAAAATAATACATATTTCATCATGGCTGTGAGATCCCATGCATACAATTTTCAAAAATGGGCAAAACAACTTTGTGATTTTAGAAATCTGTATTATTTTAATCTCAGCAGGAGGGGAAGGAAGCTCTATAATGTGTCCAAGTAATATGTTCATTCAACAAGACTGCATCCATTTAATCGTGTGCTTAGGTTCATACAGCAAAATAATTCACTTAAAATTTCCAGGGCCTGTGACTGGGGTCCTAGTTCTGACAGAGGCAAGTGGACAAAGACGCCCATATCCAACCAATAATCTATCTCCAACTGAGATCTGCTTGCAAAGGAAAAATTAATTTTCTTTAATGGAGCCTCACTGGGTATATTTATTACACTTAAGAATGGGCTCCATAACCAGCAGTATATGGCCAACACAAAGTAAATTCAATGGTATTTTTGTACACTTTTTCTTTCATATTGCTTTGTTTGGGCATGTTTTGTCTTATTGATCTTTTGTGTGTATACTACGGTTTCCTTTTTGGTTTATTTATTATGTATACAGTGTTCTGTCTGCATGTATGCCTGCAGACCAGAAGAGGGCACCAGATCTTATTTATAGATGGTTGGGAGCCACCAACTGGTTGCTGGGAATTGGAACTCAGGACCTCTGGAAGAGCAGCCAGTGCTCTTAACTGCTGAGTCTTTCAATTTTGTATTTTTATGTTTGTTTTTTTTTGTGTGTGTGTGTATATTTCTTATATTTTTTATTTTTTCTGTTTTCTAAAGAGAGAGATAGAGAAAGAAAGGGCATGGAGTTGGGGGGTCTGTATGTCTGGGAGGAATTGTGAGAGGGGAACCATAATCAGATTATATTGAATAAAAATATTTTTAAAAAAATTCACAGGGCCAGCGAGACGGCTCAGCTCTTGCTGTGCAAGTATGATGACATAAGTTTGATCCCATGAACCCATGGCGGAAGAAAAGACCCAATTCCTAAAAGCTACCTGTTCTCTGACCTCCATATGACCATTGTGGCATGTGCCCCCCCACACATAAAAAATCAAGTTATAAGACAGTTGTGTAGCTTGACCTGCTTAGGGGGCCCCTTGGCAGTGAGATCAGGATCCGCCTGAGGTGCAGGAGCAGGCTTTTTGGAGCCTAGTGCCTATGGTGGAGCACCTTACACAGTCTTGGTGCAGGGGGAGGGCTTGGACCTGCCTCAACTGAATCTACCAGGCTCTGCTGACTCCCGATGGAAGACCTTGCCTTGGAGGAGGTGGGAATAGGGGGTGGGTTGGGGGGAAAAGCTGGGGGGTGGGAGGAGGGAGGACAGAGGAATCTGTGGTTGGTATGTGAAATGAATAGAATATTTCTTAAAAAAGAAAAATAAAAAAAATAAAATAAAACAAAAATTGTAAAATATCCCCCGATTATTTTTTAAAAAGTCAGGCATGGTAGTAAGGCAGGTAGCACTGAGGGGGTAGAGGCAGGAGGATTATGAGTTTGAGGCCAGCCTTAACTACAGGATACAAAAAAGTTCCATCTCTTCCTAGAACTCTCCAATGTTGCTTCTTTGCGGTTACTTCTACCCACAGCCTGGGGCAGCACTGGTCCCTTCTGTATCACTGTAGGTTTGGCTTTTCAAGAATCTGTCTAGACTTCGTTATTTTAAAATAGTGTAATATATGTAAAGAAAGACAGTTGAGCAGTCCTGAGGGACAGCAAAGAGCCCGAGAGTGAGGAAACAACCCACAGATTAGGAGAAAGCACTTGCGATCTATTCATTTGATAAAGGGCCATTATGCAAAACCTGTAAGAAGGAAGCTCATCAGCAAGAGAGACCTGTTCAAAATGATTGTCTTCATCTCCCTTGCTGTAACAAAAAAAATGAATACAGAACACATATTCATTGCTTACAGATTTGGAGACAGGGAAAGTCAAAGACCATGAGGCAAGCAAGCTTGCAGCCTTCCTTTCTGCTTCAGAAATGGTACCCTTCTTCCTGTCTTCACAGGGCACAAAAGACAGCTCTCTTTCCCAAGGGGGACTAATGCCTTGTGATCTAATTAGCATTGGTCTATAATAGCTATTTTGTGTTGGGAATTACGTGTCAATATATGAATTTGGTAAGGAGAGACACAGACATTCCAACTATAGCAATGAACAAAGGCCTGGCATGATATTTCTAAAATAAGATAAATAATGAACACACGTACTGTTCAAAAACACAAACAACCAACCCCCCAACAACTCAGCATTAGTAACTACACAGAAAACACAAATTGGACCCACTGTGTGCCATTACCTTCCACCTGTTAGAATGGCCGATATCCAAAAGACTGAAGATAAGCATCAGCAATGACATGGAGAAAAGAAGGACCACTGCAGGTGGGCATGAATAGTATGCAGTCACCGTGGCCAACATGGAGGCGACTCAGAGAACTGGAAAGAGAAGTTCTGTACCATCGAACTCAGCAATCCTCCCCCCCCCCCCGGGGGGGATTCTACTTAGGAAAAATGAAATCAGTATGTACAAGAAGAGACACTTGCACCCCTGTGGACTGTGCAGCAGTACCTACTCGCCACAGTCCAGAAACAGAACAAACTTGTCTGTCAAACTGATGAATGGTCAAAGAAAATATCTCTCTCTCACATACACTTTTTTTGACAGCCTGTAGGAACTTTATTTTCCTTCCACCTTTTTTCCCTTTGCGCAGGTGTCTGCAGAGGAGCTCAGGACCACTCAGTGGTGGCTCCAACCCACTCAGTGGCCTGTACTATGGGAGCTGCTGACCAGTCAGTCCTCAGTGGCTGGCTGGGCACTCCAGTCTTCAGTAGGGAGCTGCTGGATGGGTACAGAGGGCACCTGCACACCCTCGGACCAGTCTGCCACCTCTGGCTGAGCAGCAGTGAACTCAGGAGCTGGTGCAGTCCATTCGCCCTGGAATTCCTCCTTGGTCACGGCCTCCTCAGCAGCGGCCTGTTCCTCCTTTTCAATCTCCTCTGGGTCTCTGTAGAAGTAAAGATCATGCATAACTTCCCATGGGTGCTCATAGGAGATAGTGCCACGCATGCAGAGTACTTCCCAGGCCAGCATCCACCACATCAGACCCACTGAGTGAGCTCCCTTATTGTTGCATGGGATGGCAATGTCCATGTAGCACAGAGGAGAGTCTGTGTTACACAGTGCATTGGTGGGCAGGTTGACATAAGACGCCTCTATGAGGGGCTGGTGGGCAGCTGTGGGGTCAGTCACCACTAGAAGCCGCGGCTCCCTGAAGGCTGCTTGAATCTGGTTAGTGAGGGTCCCAGGGGTGAAGCGGCCAGCAATCGGAGTGGCTCCAGTGGCGGCAGCAAACTTCAGCACAGCTCGCTGCCCAGTCTTCCTGGAGGAGATGACGCTGACATCAGCAGGGTTCTCAATGGCAACAATAGCACGGTCTGCAAGTGACAGCGTCTCCCGGGTCCTCTTCAGGTTTATGATGTAGATGCCATCACTTTTCCTTTTGTGGATGTACTGCTTCATCTGAAAGTCAAGGTTGGTGCCACCTAAGTGGGTTCCTGCAGCAAGGAATTTGAGGACATCCTCCTCCTTCATCTGTAGGACATCAAGGGCTCTGGACATTGTGTAAGTTTCCCTTTAAGTTACGACGGGAATCAAGAACAATGCCGTATGGACCCGTCCCAGAGTAGTGCGGAAAGCCATACACTTTTTCTTTAAAAAGAAGAAAATGCTGGATTTGTGATAAAAATGGATGAACTCTGGGACGCTATGTTAAGTGAAATAAGCCAGGTACAGAAAGACAAATAACATAATGGTATATTTTAAAAAGAAGTCAAACTCATAGAAGTTGATATAAGAATGGTTTGTATCTTTTCTTCAAGACTTGTGGAGTAATAGAAGAGGTCATATTCAGGAGCACTCAGAGTACTGGAGGCCACAGCCTCATAGGTGAGGAGTAAAGGAGAAAAGAGGATGAGGGATCGAAATTAAATGAGTGTTTTACATATTTATTGCACAGCATAGGGACATATCATAATAAATAGTTTAAGTTTTCAGAAATAGTGCATTTTAAGCATTCTTTTTGTTTTGTTTTTTTCGAGACAGGGTTTCTCTGTGTAGCTTTGGAGCCTGTCCTGGAACTCTGTAGACCAGGCTGGCCTTCAACTCACAGAAATACACCTGCCCCTGCCTCCCTAGTGCTGGGATTAAAGGCGTGCGCCACCACTGACTGGCCATTTTAACTATTCTTATCACAAAAAGTATTTGAAGTTATATTTGTTAACTTGCTTGATTTATTCGTTCCAATATACACACATGACATTTCTACATTATGTCCCATAAATATACACAATTATTGTTAAATAAATATTAATAATTGAAGAATTACTTCTACTGAAAATTGTTAAAAGAAATGATGAAAAATACAGAGAGGATGGAAGAAAGAAAGTAGAAATTTATGGGCTCTAATTTCAGTCTTGCTATATTCCATTGTGCTACATTACAAATCAGTGTGTAGGTGGAGAGTTCCTGGTCCTGTCTGGCCCACAGTCAGGACAAATCTCTCTCACCTGCCAGTCCCGCAGCTGCTCAGACCCAACCAAGTAAACACAGAGACTTATATTGCTTACAAACTGTATGGCCATGGCAGGCTTCTTGTTAATTGTTCTTATATCTTAAATCAACCCATTTCTATTAATCTATAAGTTGCCATGTAGCTCATGGCTTACCGGTATCTTAACTTCTGCTTCTCATTGTGGTGGCTGGCAGCATCTCTCTCTCTCAGCCTTACACTTCCCAGAATTCCCTTCTCCTTGTCCTGCCTATACTTCCTGCCTGGCTACTGGCCAATCAGTGTTTTACTTACTAACCAATCAGAGCAACACATTTAACATACAGAACATCCCACAGCATCAGTGCTCAGACAAAAAGTTCATCTGTAGTCACTTTCCATGTTTTCATTCATACTTTGACTTAGGAGAGGAACGATTAATAATCTGTGGCCTTTGGCTGCCAGGGTAAATAAGAGAGCCATAGATAACTTCAACTTTTAATTGTAATCATGCAAGGAGATTCCTCCATGAGTGGTAAGCAAGGAAATGAGATAGTCTCACTAGTTAAAATCAGATTCTTAGGATACTAGTAATCATGAATTAGGGAATCAGCAACTCTAATATGTTCTGGAGGTCTTAAGACATTATAGGTGGGAAAGAACAAGGTTATTTTTATAACATATATATATATATATATATATATATATCAGTTCTCAATTAATTTCCCTTTCTTATTCTTTTAAAATGCATGAGAAAATAAGCTACATACAATATAATATTGAAAAATTAAATGAATTAGAAAATTCAAACACATGTAATGGAAATAAAAAATCATTCTTCACTGGAATTTCACAGGATCCTGGGAAAAATGATCACAGGGCTAGTAGGATTCCCCACTCAGAAAAGGTTAAGGGAGTAAGGGAGTATACTGTGTTTCTCAAAATGCTTCAGCTCAAAGGAAAAGTCATATATGCAGAGGGCAAGCTTTTGGAAGCATGTGATCTTCAGGGGATCAACTTTAAGATAAAAAGGGAGAAGGGTGGGATGGAAGATGTTCATGTATTCCTTGATGTGACCTTCTATGACCTAATAAATTGTGAGGGGGAAAATCCTGTTCTTAATGTGGTTTAATTTCTATTAGAAAGTGATAGAGTTTTGGGTCACAGTCTTAGCAGCCATGATGGCTAGTTTTCTATCAATGTGTCACAAGCTGGAGTCATCTGAGAGGAGGCAATTTCAATTAAGAAAATGACTGCATAAGATTGGGTTGTAGGAAAGCCTGTAGGATATTTTAATTAGTGATTGATGTGGGAGGGCCCATTCCACTGTGGGCTCTATAAGCAATCAGGAGCACCTCTCCATGGCCTCTGCATCAGCTCCTGCTTCCAGGTTCCTGCCCTGTTTGAGTTCCTGTCCTGCCTTTCTTTGATGATGTGACATAGAAGTGTAAGCCAAATAAACCCTTTCCTCCCCAAGTTGTTTTTGGTCATGGTGCTTATCAAAGCAGTAGTATCCCTAGCTAAGACAGAAGTCTCATAAAGCCTGAGAACATTTAGAAACAGTGGATGACCCAGAGAAACATGAGAACAGAGACAAGATCACTTGACCAATTCTGGGTTTCCTGTGATTCTGGAATCAGGCTCAAGAAAAATATGCTTTTCACTAAAGAAAGAATGCCATGGTTTATTGTTCAACTCTTCCCATTCTCTAGTAATTTGAACAACAAAGACACTTGAAATTGAGAGATGGTTCAGTGGTTAAGAGCTCTAGCTGCTCTTCCACCAGACCCAGATTCGGTTTCCAGCACCCATAGGGCAGCTCACAACCATCTGTAACTCCATTTCCAGGGGATCTGATGCCCCCCTCTGGCCTTTGTGGGTAACAGGTACACAAGTGGTCCAAAGACATACATGCACAGGCAAAACATACATACACAAAATAAAATGAAAAAAATATTTAAGAACCAGATAAATAATAAGAAACTGCAGAACACTGGAAAGATCATGATCTTAAAAGCAAGAAGGTGGAGGCATGACTCAGTGGTTAAGAGCACTTGCCACTCTTCCAGAGGATCCAAGTTCAGTTTCGAGCATCCACACGGTGGCTCACAAACATCTGCAACTCCAGTACCAGGGGATCCGACACCCTCTCTGGCCTCAGTGGGCACCAGACATGAATGTGGTGCACAGACATAGGCAAACACTCATGCACATAAAATAAAAATAAATACATCTTTTATAAATTATTAAGAGCAGGAATCAGAGAGATGGCTCAGCAAATAAGAGCATGTGTTGCTCTTCCAGAGGAATGGAATTGGTCTCCTAGTACCGTATCAGATGGCTCACAACTGGCCCGTGACTCCAGCTTCAGGGAATATTATGCCTTCTTCTAGACTCCAAAGAAATCTGCACTCATGTGTCCATGCCCACCACACACATCCACACAAATTAACAATATCTTAAAATTAGCCACAAGAAAAGAGTGTTACCTGTAAAGGGAGTAGAGTGGAATTAGGAAGTCTGTTGATGGATGAGATGGTTGGAAAAATATAGTTCTAGTGACAGAAATAGAAACTGCAGCATAAATGTGAGCTTAAGAATAAAATGTGCTTCCTTTGATGATTGATTATATGCCTAGCAATGTAGTTACGGGAATAATTTGCCCTGCCTTTAGAGATTCAGTGCCACAGGCACCTGTACGTCTGCTTCAAGCCCCCAAAACAGATTATAGCTGATAAAAAAAACAAAACAAAGACAAATGAAAACTACTGAAATACTAATAAGGTCTGCTTGAAAATGGGTGGGGAGATAAATTGTGGGCATTCCAAATCATTTTAACCCCTACTTCAGAATCTTGATACAAGGAGTGCTTATATCAAGACCTCCGTCATCAGATGTACTGCCTTTCCTATGGCTTGCTGTACATTCAAACATTCTAGGAACAAGTATCTAATTAGCCATTCCTCAGTTACATGGTTCTGAAGGACAGAGCCAGTGGGAAAGTAATCATCTGGTGTTTTATAAGGTTGATAAAAAAAACTGATCAATTGCTGGCTAGGGGTGTGAGAGACTCCATACACGAATGGCATGAGGGAGTTTGTTTTTAGGGTGAAGGAAGTAGTCTGTATCTTGATGCAATACAAATATGCATGTGTTAAGAGTCACCGATGTATATACCAGAAAAAGCTGTTTATGGTATGATCAGACCAAACCCTCCCCAGCACAATGATAGCCTTGACTGGTTGTATAATGAGGACTGCAGGAGCCACCCACTTTCTACATCTCCTTTAGGTATCTATTTATACACAATAATCAATTTCCTTCAATAGTCTGTCCTCCTACTGTTTTGTATTAATTGATATTAACTTTATAATTTAGTTTATACATTGTAGCAATATCAAGATTGAATTGAGGATGAACAAAGGGGAATGAACACCAGCCACAGATGGATTCAAGTTACTGATAGAGACTTGGCGCTTCCTTTAGGAGAGATTGGTGGATTTGCGCTCATAGGAGGAGGGTTTATGTGATGATGGGCAGGGGCAGCTGCTGTTGCTATTACATTGTTCTGCACAGTGAATGCAGCAGAAAATATAGACAATGAAACAGATCAGTACTGGCGGCAGGTCGATTCTAAGACTCTAGGGGCACCTCTCATTATCTCTGCCTGCTGGTCTTCATGTTTTTATGCAGTCTTCTCCCCTTGAGCGCAGGTAGAAATGGTTACTTGTTTTTAATCAAAAGCATATGGCAAAGGTAGGGGTACAGCTATTGGGATTATGTCACATGTAAGTCACTCTTTCTGGACTACTCACTCTAGAGGCTATCTTTTCAGACACGATGAAAACCATGTTGGAAAGGCCCGCGTGGTAAGACCTATAGATGATAAAGGTAAATGCTAGGGATTGTGTGAGGTCTTTAGGAGCTGAGGGTGGCCACCTACAAGAGGCTATGCTTTCAGACCTAGATATAAAGGACATAGTCAACTTGGAAGTAGATTCTTTTCCAGTTGAACCTTTACCTGAGAACCAGTCTTGATTATACCTTGGTCACAGCCTTTTAATCCTACCCAGAAGACCTAGCTAGGCTGAGCCCCTAGTCGTGACATACTAAAATGGTGAGATAATAACTGTGCATTGTACTAATTCATTATGCAGCAACAGAAGGAGAAAAAAAACCCTCACACAATTCTCAGTATCTAGTCCAGTCTATTGGAGTGTTTCCTGTACTTCAGAAGCTAACAGTACATATTCCACATTCCTTTACAATTATGATTCTGGACTTCTGAGGCTTGGCTGACAGAAGCAAAGTGGACCCTGTGCTTCCGACATCTCTGCTGCTGAAGATGACTATGGAGATGTTTGGCTGCCCTACTGCAATTTAGCCGTGAGTGCACGGGCGCAGAGGGGCAAGGAGCTTGGCATTGATTTGAGGATGGATCATGGTTTCAGAGGTAGCAGGAGCAGTAATGTATGCAGTTTCCTAATCATAGGAGAATCAGCAACTTCCCTGGTATCCTGGGAGTGCTGTGGCCTTAAATCTTCTTTTGAAAGTTTCACTAAGTTCGTCCTTCTAATAATGACACAAGCCACTTAATATCCAGTAAGAAACAGTTTCTTGCCTCAACTAACTGAGAATGAATTCTAATTTTCTTGCATCTAGACTCTAAACTGATGTAGAAAGGACATCCTCAAGGATATTTAAGCTGTGTGCAAGTAAAATTCATAATAAATGACATTCACCTTTTAAATAAACATTTTCATATTTAATATAATAGATTTTAATACTTAGTTTTATAAGTATAAAGACAAAGTCACTTTATAACATTTAATGTAAAAATCATAATGCACTGGTCCAGTTTGACACAACAAAATATTTTGAATATTAGGAACAACTCATTTGCTTAACAAGGCAGCAGCTATAAAACTATAATGTGTTTAGCTCATCTCTCCTGCAGACTCAGAAAATACATTGTCTTGTTAGCCGTCATTTATAATCTTCTTGAAACTCAAAAATCTCTTTTAAGTATTTATTTTTAATTAGTCTAGGCTAAAATACAATATTCAGTAATCTTCACTATTCTGACTTTAAAATAATATCAAAAATTAACAACATATTCTTTAAGAAAGGATGTGTTGTAAATACAACTGACAAAATATTCAACAAAGTGTTTCTAACAGTGCCTTTGTATATAAGCATGGACCATATGTTTTTCTAGAGCTTTTGTCGTATAATTTAACAATCATTACATAATAGCAGATGTGACAGTTCGCATAGAAACTATTAACTAAGATTGAAAATTGGGACGTATTTTAGCAAATAAATTCTGAATCACAGCAGAAAGGCTTAGTTCTAAATTATCTTTTTAAAGTAGTCATTTCCTTGAAAAGAGCATAATCAAATCTTAAAGATGCTACCAGTGTTTGGCCAAATCCAACTTAGGAATTTTTAAAGACTCAACTTGAAAAGTGTTTTTCATTGGAAAGAATATATGCTCCATGACATAGCCCTCTGTGCTAGGTTGTATTCACAGTACATTCTTGCCCAAGGCTGATCACACCAGTTCCTTCCCAGACAGGGAGACTTCCTTGGTCACCATAAAGGAGGTCTACCCTTTCATTTTTTTGCTTCTAGCCAAGTCAGAGGGCTTGAAATCAAAGTCTAGTGTGAAGACAGAAGCTCCTCAGGGTGATTTCTGCCCCATAAATTACTCTTGCTAGGAATGGCAGAAGACAGGACAGGTCCACGTGGTTTGATTTTTTTTAAAGTGCTATCAAAGTCGATATATATTTAAATGGATTATCGTGTAATGTCTGACCTAGAAGAAGCATAAAGTATGTAAAAATTACTCAGCTAAGTCACAGAGTCAAACCTTTTTAGGTAGATGCTGGCAATTCTACATAGTACCTTAGTAAGAACATGTGAACTATACTTCATGTGCTTGCCAGACTAATAAAGCAATTCAGTCTTAGTGTAACTGTTCTACACTACCTACTATGAACGAAAACACAAGTGATGAAAATTCAAAATATAAGGCCGGACACAAGCAATCACAAGCCATTCTGAGACAAATGGCACAAACAACATCACTCTAAAGATTTTCTATTTCTGTCTGATTGTAAATGAAAGAGCTATACAATCAACTGAACTGTTTCTTAACCTTTTCAAAATGCTGGCTTTATTCTATTTAAGTCTAAATCCAGAGATGTTTTTCTTTATATCAGCCCAGAATTTAGACTTCTTGATTTGTGTTTACCAGTAACAGAGTTAGTAGTGTGAACCAGCAAAGTCTGAATCCCTCAAGAACAGAGAATTCAGAAGTTGCTTTAAAAAATCATATATTACTGTGTTGAAGAAAATTAAGTTTTAAAAGTTAATAAACTTCCAGTTACATAACTTGGAAATCAAGGCCCTAAATGGGCAATTTCCTAGATAAGGCTACAGTTCTAAAGCCCAGTTTTCTAATGTGTTTTTACAGGACTGGGGCAATTTGAAAAACCAAGTTTACCAATATGCCAAAACAGTCCTACTAATAAACACATCACCACCTTTGGAAAAAGCAGCAATCTGCAAACGGCAGCACACATTTGTAACTGACTCACTAAAGTGATAGGGTGGTGCCCTCTGGTGGTTCCACTGAGCTGTATATCTTGTGACACAGTGGGAGAGTTTTCTTTTTAACTGCAATTAATACAAAGGAACGAATCATTGTGCTTCTGAGAATCTTTCTTTCTTTTTCTTTTTCTTTTTTTTGCCTTCAAGCACATAAGTAATGCAATATATCCCTGACAAGTATTCCCAGGAATCAAGCTGATAGATGGTACAGGAACCTGACAATGGCAGAGATTTACAACTTGGTTCTAGACCTTAACTGGAAGCTTTTCACATTCTCTAGCTTGGCTTTTAAATCTAAAGGTCTCTCAAAAAACCTCACCAAGGCTGGTTCATTTAACAGGGAAGCAAGAATCTGTTCGAACGCAAAAGACCACTGATGTTCTTCCCTGGGAGAAGAAGGATCTTTCTCCACATTGCTCTCTGCATTCCCCTCAATGGGTCCAGAATCACCGGCTGTCCTGGAGAATCCTTTGGCTGATGATGTGGGGCTATGGAGTTTCCTTCCAACTTCTTCCATCCTGAGCAAAAGGTTGGTGACAATAGCAATAGCTTGATAGAGTGACTCTTCTTCAGGGTCCTCATGAAATAAATTATACAGGGTCTTTGAAAACTGAATAAATTGTGACTAGAAGACACAAGTTGGAAATATAACATTTTAACGTTAGACTTAGTAAATATAAATGGAACTTAGAAATGGATAGAATCCTGTAAAAAATTTATAATATGTAACCTTCACCATAGAACTGAGGACTAATTCCATGACACATCTTTGCTCTAGGAAGGTAAAGATGAACCATGGAAGAACATTTCATTTAAGCCCTCTCACACACTGTCAAACTGAAGACTATTACATCCACACTAATTCTTGGCTGTTGACTTGACAGTATTATTTACTGTTGGGCGATAATTTTGATTATGCAAACTTCCCTATTTTCATCCATGTAATTCTCATCAATCAATTTTAAGAAAAGGATTAAGGACTTCCATTTGATATCAAAGGGCTGCAATGGACACTCGGCTAAGATGAGTTAATATTAGGGAGGAAGGACTTTGGGACCTAACTAGGGTGCAAGAACGCTAAGAAAGCCCTTTGGATGTGCAGAAAAGCCCTTTGTTTTTAAAGGCAGATAATGGGGCAAAGTTAAGAGAATCTAGTTACTTTGCTAACTGCCCCCAGATAATTTTAGATATTCCTAGAAAATACCTGTCAGTTTAAAAGTTATTCAAATCCAAGAGTTCTCCAATTCAGCCGCCCAACCTTACAAGTTGGTATGTACATAAAACAAGTAAAAATAATGACTCATAAAATATAATGTAAAATGCTTTACTCCTTCCTTTTATACTTCTGTTCATATATAATGATTTTAGAATAAATATCGCAAATTGGTTTATTTTATAAAGCATTTATTTTACTCTCAAACTGGAAAGTCCATTAAAACCCTCTAAGCTACTTGATAGTTTCATTTTGGTAAAGTTCCAGGGAACTTCAGTATCTGCATCAACGAGCCTTTCTTTTAAGACTATAAGAACATGTGGGCAATGTATAAGAAAGAGATCAATTTAAATAATGTCTACACTAGTCCTTACTATTGCCCATGCAGTGTCAAATACAAGATCATTGGGGATTCCAGTGAAATTTCTCTTAGTAATTTCTTAGTAACTAGCAATAGATTTGACATCGGGTAGGCACTAACTAAATGACTACTTAATACATGTATATATTTAATGTTGAGATATGTTATATATACAAAATTTTCTATAGAAACACTAAATACATTTAAATGTTTAAGGTATAAAATAATTCAAAAATTTTGTTCACATCTTTCATGATTAGCTGAATCTTATAAAGATGATAACCTCTAGATTACTAAACTATTTTTGTAATAGTATATAAGTTCTTTCCCTTTCTTTTGTGGTATTGGTGACTGAACCATGGGCTTCATGTACTCATATTAACAAAAAAAAATTAAGAATTTTCACTTGGAAAATTCTATACCTGATTCATTCTTGGTAAATCTTTAATGTTTTCTTCTTTTTTAAGAAGCTCATCTTGCCATTGACTTAAATAGGCTTGAATATCAATTTTTCCTTTGCCTGAATGAAAGAAACAAGCAATTTTATAATGAACAACTCATAACATTTCCCAAAATCTCAAAAAGAATAACTAAAATTGAGAGAGATTTCTCTGACATAAAAGAGCCCATCTCTTTCAGTCCAGGATATAATCTGAATTTAGCTTTGATCTCACTCATTGGCTTTCAGAATACATTCTCCACTTCCACTTAGACCAAAGCTTTCACTTTGGGAAACTTGGGGAATAGCAAAAATACAGAAAAAAAGGGGGTTAAAATGATGTATTTAGATATACATGAGTATATGAGTATGACTACATGACAATAAATGTAGTCATGTGTGTCATGTAGTCATATTCATACATCCTTCTATGCTTAATCTTTTCTATATTGAGTTCTTCATATGTACATCTGAAAGTGGTTAATGGTGGCTCTTTTCAAAAATTGAAAACACTACTTATTTATTCATTTGTTTAAAGGGTTCAGTGAAGATGATATTTGTGTGACCTTGCAATTCTTATTTAAATTTTCATGAAAACTGGGTAAAATACTGGAGGAGTTATGTTCAACTAGATCTTCTGTCATGGAATATTAGTTGAAGATATGTTATATTTGTTTATGCTGTGGAACATTTGTTTAATGATGCAAAGATGTGTTGCATTTTTATGTTGCATTTATTTATCTGTGAAGCTGTGTTACTTTGCCTATCTATAACACCTGATTAGTCTAATAAAGAGCTGAATGGCAAGTAGCAATGGCAAGTAGCTAGGCAGGAGAAAGGATAGGCAGGGCTGGCAGGCACAGAGAATACATAGGAGGAGAGATCTGGGAAGAGAAGATCAAGGAATGAGAGAAGGAGAAGGAGGACTCCAGGGACCAGCCACCTAGCTACACAGCAAGCCATGGAGTAAGAAGTAAAGGTATATAGAATAGAGAAAGATAAAAAGACCAGAGGCAAAATGTAGTTGGGATAATTTAAGAAAAGCTGGCTAGAAATAAGCCAAGCTAAGAACTGGCACAATATGCCTCTGTGTATATATTTGTGAGATGGGTAGAGGGCCCCCAAAGACCCAAAAGAGTAAAAAAATTAGCCAATACAATCTTCAGTAATTATTTTTAACTAAATGTTTTAAAGTGTAGAATGATGAGCTTTAAATGAATAATTTCATAGTCTCTATCAAAATATCAAGTGTACATACTACTTTATTAGATGTTTTTACACTCCTCTGCATTTATATATTTTTATATTCATTTTAAAGAAACATTTTTAAATTATCCTGAAATTTACATGTTTAATTTTTTTTGGCATCACAGCTTGCAATGAAAAAAAAATTGGAACCATCTTAAATGTCCACCAGTATTGAGCTGGTAATTGAAACAAATTATGTTGCAACCAAATCATGAAATGTTCTGTTCTCTTTAAAAGTCAAAAGGAAGATCAAAATGAATAGAGATGGAAAATTATCCATGATATATTACAAAATAAAAAATAGCACCCAGTAGAACAGTGTTTATAGATATTTTAAAAGGAGAGATGTCTAAATATGTTTACAAAGAATCAAGTGTGAAAGGATATAGCCAAAAATGTTGACAGTCTTTACTTCTGATTGGGCTTGTGTGGGGGTAAGAAAGCCTATATGCTGTCTGAATTTCTGCCACAAAGATTACCTATTATATTTGTAATTAAAATAAAATCTTTAAAATAATAAAAATGAATATGGATCATTTACTATTAAACTTTTATAACTTCTGAGATGTAAGTATCACAAGAAGAAATAATAAATTGTTACAGTAACATGATGTAACTAAAAACCATATCAGGACAAATCTACAGCCTTTAAAGAGCTCTACCTCCTCCCCCGTTATAGCCATCACTATTTATAGAATTAAAAATTTAATAAATTGAATGATAGTCCCAGATTTTTATCACAGTACCTTTTTCAGGGGTATTTTTTCCTGATTCTGTTTCCTTCCCATCTGCATGCTTGGAAACTAAAGGGGAAAGAGGGCAACTGCATATTGTAAAATGTTAAAAAAGTATCTTTTCAAAATATTAGTAAACTAATATTTTGTATACTTATAAGCACTTACTATTTTTTGACCCACCAAAGCAATTTTATGTGACCTGACCTCCTGACATTAGAATGCAAAGTATCAAAAATATTCATAGAAAAAGAAAAGAACACTGTATATTAATGTTAAAAAAATCTAGAGGGCAATACATCAAATTTAAGTATTTGCTTCTGAGTGATAGTTTCTCCATCTGACTGCCTTCAAATTAAGATTTATTAGTAAAATAAAATATAAAAAAATGGGGCAAGAGAGATGGCTCAGGGGTTAAGAGAACTGGCTTGTTCTTCCAGAGGATCCAAGTTCAATTCCCAGCACCCACATGGCAGCTCACACCTGTCTGTAACTCCAGTTTCAGGGGACCTGACACCTATGGCAAAACACCAATGCACATAAAATAAAATATAAGATTTATTACTGGGAAGAAAGCCCCACACATAATGGGAGTCTGAAGACCAAGCCACACATCCCAAGTAAGGCAATAACTCATTGTGAAATCCTGTACAATTTATTTCTTTCTGTACTCAGTGCTCTTCCACATAAAGTAGGCAGACTTAGATGGTTTTTGAGGTTTTGTAATTCTCACTTTATATATAGTAAACAAACAGTTACATAAATTTTCTCTGTAAGACCACATACCTATAAAAATGAATCAAAAGACACACACAAGCATGTATCACTTCCAATTTATGTGAGAAAAGCAGATGCAGTCTTGTATCTTATACTTGATTTTTAAGTATTCACTATTTAAACAAAAGTTATGGTTTACAAATCATTGATGATTCTACCAGTTTCATTGTCCTTTATTAAAACATAAAAATGGTCTGATACAGACAAGTCGCCCCCCAACCCACCCACCCTCCGAGACTGCAGCTGCTCCTTGAGACAGTCCACCAGCACTGATTGGACTAAGAGGTGAGTCTTTGCTCTCATAACCAATCACTCAAGCCTCTAGACTTTGGGCCCAGGGGCACAACCCTGTGCCTCTACATCACTACTCATTGCAGTCCCAGTTTCAGGCCAGCAGGCAGCTCTCCTGCAGGCAGCCTGGACTACCACCATCCCCCACCAGGCCCTGTAACCTACAAGCCCTACACCACCCCTCAAACCCACCCACCCTCTGAGTAAACAAGAGCTCTGATTGGACCAAAGGTATCAATTAGACCAAGAGAAGCTCCCTCAGACACAGACACCGCTTGCACCAAGTGGAGGAAGAAATGGGTAGATGCCAGTGCAAAGACAGAGTCAACAACATAAAGACCAATATGGCACCACCAGAACATAGTGGTTCTACATCAGCAAGACCTGAACATCCCAACCCAGAAGAAGCAGAAGAAATAAACCTTAAAAATGACTTTAAGACAATGATAGAGGTCTTTAAAGAGGAAAAGAAAAATTCCCTTAAAGAAATCGAGAAAAAGACAAATAAAAAATTGGAAGAAATCAATAAATCCCTTAAAGAAAGCCAAAAAAAAAAAAAAAAAGAAAAGAAAAGAAAGAAAAGAAAAGGCAATTCAACAGGTGAAGGAAACAGTTCAAGATTTGAAAACTGAAGGAGACACAAACTGAGGGAATGCAGGAAATGGAAAATCTGAGTAAACAAACAAGAACTACAGATGCAAGCATAACCAACAGAATGCAAGAGATGGAAGAGAGATTCTCTGGCATTCAAGATATGATAGTAGAAATAAATTTATCAGTCAAAGAAAACATTAAAGCCAACAAAGTCATAACACAAAATGGCCAGGAAATCTGGGACACCATGAAAGGACCAAACCTAAGAATAATAGGGATAGAAGAAGGAGAAGAATACCAGCTCAAAGGCACAGAAAATATATTCAACAAAATCATAGAAGAAAACTTTCCCAACCTAGAGAAGAAAATGCCTACAAAGACACAAGAAGCTTACAGAATACCAAATAGACTGGATAAAAAAAAAAAAAAAGTCAGCTCGCCACATGATAACCAAACCACTAAACATACAGAATAAAGAAAAAATATTAAGAGCTGCAAAGGAAAAAGGCCAAGTAACATATAAAGGCAGACCCATCAGAATAACGCCTGACTTCTCAATGGAGACTCTGAAAGCCAGAAGGTCCTGGACAGATGTTATGCAAACAGTAAGAGACCATGGATACAAACCCGGACTATTATATGCAGTAAAACTCTCAATACCTGTACTCCATTTCTAAAAGAAATGGACAATTTTCTGGTACCATATACCAAAGTTAAATCAAGACCAGATAAACAATTTAAACAGATCAATAACTCCTAAGGAAATAGAAACAGTCATTAAAAGTCTCCCAACAAAAAAAAAGGCCAGGACCAGATAGTTTCAGTGCAGAATTCTACCAGAATTTCAATGGAGAGCTAATACCAACACTCTTCAAATTGTTCCACACAATAGAAACAGAAGAAACATTACCAAAATCATTTATGAGGCTACAGTTACCCTGATACCCAAACCACACAAAGATGCAACAAAGCAAGAGAATTACAGATCAATCTCCCTCATGAACATTGATGCAAAAATACTCAATAAAATATTGGCAAACTGAATCTAAGAACACATCAAAAAATTATCCACCATGACCAACTAGGCTTCACCCCAGGGATGCAAGGATGGTTCAACATATGAAAATCTGTCAATGCAATACAACATATAAACAAACTGAAAGAAATAAACCACATGATCATCTCGATAGATGCTGAAAAAGCCTTTGACAAAATCCACTTCCTAAGTATAACACCAGTAGCACAGACACTAAGGACAACAATTAATAAATGGAACCTCCTGAAACTGAGAAACTTTTGTAGGGCAAAGGACATGGTCAATAAGGTCATACCACAAGGACACATGCTCAAAAATGTTCATAGCAGCATTATTTGTAATAGCCAGAACCTAGATGCCTGTCAACTGAAGAATGGATAAAGAAAATGTGGTACATATACACAATGGAGTACTACTCGGCAGAGAAAAACAATGATATCATGAAATTTGCAGGCAAAGGGTGGAACTAGAAAATATCATCCTGAGTGAGGTAACCCAGACTCAGAAGGACAAACATGGTATGTATTCACTCATAAGTGGATACTAGATGTAAAGCAAAGGATAACCAGACCACAAACCCACAGCTCCAGAGAAGCTAGGAAACAAGGAGGACCCTAAAGGGACGCATGGTTTGCCCTGTGAAGGAGAAATAGATGAGATCTCCATGAGCAAACATGGGGGTGAGAGGGGTAATCGAGGGCTGGGGATGGGGGATGAGAACATAAAGGAATGGGAGGTTTGAGTTGGAACAGGGACAGAGTGGGAGAGCATGGAAAAAGATACCATGATAAACGAAGACATCGTGGGAATAGGCAGAAACAGGGTGCTAGGGAAGTTCCCAGGAATCCACAAGGATGACCCCACCTTAGACTACTAGCAATAGTGGAGAGGGTGCCTTAAGTGGCCTACTCCAGTAATCAGACTGGTGAATACCCTAACTGTCATCATAAAGCCTTCATCTAGTAACTGATAAAAGCAGATGCAGAAATCCACGACCGGGTGCTAGGCTGAGCTCCAGGGGTCCAGTTCATGAGAGAGAGGAGAGATTCTATGAGCAAGGGACATCAAGATCATGATGGGGAAACATATAGAGATGACCAGGCCAAACTAGTGGGAACTCATGACCAATAGATGTGGACCAATAGCTATGGAGCCCCCATGGCCCTCTGCCTAGGAAAGACAGTTGTTTAGCTTGAACTGTTTAGGGGGCCCCCTGGCAGTAGGATCAGGACCCATCCCTAGGGCATGAGCTGGCTTTTTGGAGCCCAGTGCCTATGGTGGGACGCCTCACACAGCCTTGGTGCATTTGTAGGGGCTTGGACCTGCCTCAACTGAATGTACCAGGTTCTGCTGACTCCCCATGGGAGACCTTGCCTTGGAGGAGGCGAGAATGGGGGATGGGGGGAGGCTGGGGGACGGGAGGAGGGAGGAGAGGGGGATCTGTGGTTGGTATGTAAAAAGAATAGAGAATTTCTTAATAATAAAAAAAGAAAGAAAAAATGGTCTGATACAGACTAGAAATTTCTTTAATATAATTAAAAGCAAAAATATATATATATACTTTCTTTTAAATAATAAGCTATTTCAAAAAATAAAAAGTATTAAACACAGTCTAGTCAGTCAAATATTTATGAACTACCCTAACTGCTATTATAGTATCAAAATGTGAAAGGTACAGTTACTTTAATTCAAGAAGATCTCCACAAGTAGCCAATCATCAAGATGCCCACAGTCCTATCTACCTGGGAGACTGAGGCAGGATGATTACTGCAACCCAAGAGTTTGAGACAAATCTGAGACTCACCTCAAAACAACACAAATTCAGTTACAAGTTTCAATGAATATTTACCCTGGAGCTGGCTGAAGTAAAATAATTCTTCTGTTGAAAGCTCATCGCCCTTTGAAGAAGTCTTAGACACCACTTCAGTATAAGCTGAAAGCATATAACCCAAATCACATTTACTAACAATGAAGGACAGAGAAGTGGTTCTTACACCCGGACAAGCTGAAGAGTATACATTAGATGAAGTGTTTAAGAAATGTGCACAAACAGAAATGCGGAAATAACATTGCTCTGCTCTGTCGTGTAGCAAATAAACATTTGATCACTCTGAGTTCTAGGATTTCTCTTACTTGTTTGTCTTCCTTTTTATTGCTTAAGAACTTCCTATATGCATATACTATATTTGATCAAAGCCATCCCCTCATTTCCTCCCCTGCAGTCCCTCTTCCACTACCATTATTCCCTTCTAATTTCATGGGCTCTTTTATAAAACCCCCTGAGTCCATTTGATGCCAAGGGCCATCTATGGGAGCATGGGTAACCTACTTGCTTTTTAGTAGTTTTCTGAGAGTCACTACGAATTGAAAGAAGAAAATCTGATGTTTAGATTATGTTTGAAGATGAAATCTTAAAACTTACAATTCCCGCACTAGCAAGGAAAACACGAAGCTGAGTGTTGTACTGTTTCCCCATGCTATCCCACAGAAACCCAGTGTTTCCTAGTTTATATTTCATCCTGTTTCACAGTCCTACTTCCAGTCCCTCGGCCAACAATGTAAGAAATGGGCAATTTAAATATTCCAATGGTAAAGTAATCCAATCAAATCTATTGTTATAATTCAATTATTATGTGGTTTGTCTTTTGTTTTTAATGCTGTGTTTGTGATTTGGGTCTGAAGGGTTAAAGGTGGCTTTAGTTTTTTGGTCTGATAAATAATGATTCCTTGCTAACCTGAAAAGCCTTAAAAAAAAAAAAGCTTTAAAATGGAGCCAGGGAGAGACTTAGACAAATTATGAGGTGTTATTCAATTTTATGAATTACCAAATACAAGCTACTTTTCACAATATTTTCAGAGTAGGGATGTGTTGGGAAATAATCTTAAGGACAGTGAAAAAAATCTATGAAAATTGGAAGAGCATGGTGACTTTGAAGAAGTATCATAGAACAGGAAAAAGAACTCTGGAGTCGGATGGATCTCATATTAACGATGTGATATCTGGCACATAATTGAACCTCCCTGACCCTCAGTCTCCTTTTTGCAAAAATTGGAAGGATAATAAAAATATTTCAAAAACTATGAGGTTAAAATAAGAGACTGCATAAAAAATACATTTTATGTGTGAGCCCATGCATGCATGTGGAGGCCTAAGGTTAACATTGGGTGTCAAGTGAATGTTGTGACACAGCACATGCTAATTTGTACCCACTTGCAAGTATAGTAATCTGCCTAAAGTGAATCTTTATCCTAATGACGATGACAGCAGAAATTCAACATCATCTCAATATTTTGTTTTGCTTTGTTTTGTTTGTTTTTCGAGACAGGGTTTCTCTGTGTAGTTTTGCACCTTTCCTGGAACTCACTTTGTAGACCAGGCTGGCCTCGAACTCACAAAGATCTGCCTGCCTCTGCCTCCCGAGTGCTGGGATTAAAGGCGTGCTCACTGCCACCCGGCTAATATTTCAATGACACAGAATTTCTTGCACAAGCTATCATTTAAGAGATAACTAGCAGGACATGGTGGCACATGCCTGTTATCTTTGCACTTCTGAGGCTGAAGTCAGTCTGGGACATACACTGAGACGCTATCTCAAATGGCATATATCTATACATACATATATAAATAAATAAATGCCTACTAACAGGAAACTGAGGATCCACCTGTTATACAGAATCTCTTCCATAGATTTCATTCCCTAGGTATCTATATCTACACCAGCAAAAATACTTGTGATATTACTTGATGGCCACAATGAAACAATAACCTTATATTATGTGAAAGATTGTTTTATTTGTTAAAATGAAATTATATGTGCCACAATGCCTGTTACAATGGAATGAACTCTTACTATATACCATTAAAGACGGTTAAATTCTTACCTGGAGGAATATGCAGTTTAAAAAGCAGCTTAAGCTTCTCAGTAAAACTTCCATTGTACATTACATCTGTTCAACAAAATTCAGTTAAAAAACTCATGTATCTAAACATTCAACCAATTCCAACCAAAGTGATTAATATGCAGACAGTAGCCAGGAATTAGGATCAAAACATAATCTTTCTTTCCTTCTTTCTTTTCTTTCCTTTTCCTTTCCCTTCCCTTCCCTTTCCTTCCCCTTTTCCTTCCTTCCTTTCCTTCCCTTGCTTCCCTCCCTCCCTCCTTCTCTTTCCTCTCCTTTTTTTTCTTGGCTTTTCAAGACAGGGTTTCTCTAACAGCCCTGGCTGTCCTGGATCTCACTCTGTAGACCAGGTTGGCCTCGAACTCACAGAGCTCCACCTGCCTCTGCCTCCTGAGTGCTGGGATTAAAGGCGTGCACCACCACTACCCAGCAACATGGTGTTTCTTTTTATTTATTTATTTATTTATTTATTTATTTATTTATTTATTTATTTATTTATTTATTTATTTATTTATTTATTTAGGTTTTTTTCGAGACAGGGTTTCTCTGTGTAGTTTTAATGCCTGTCCTGGATCTCACTCTGTAGACCAGGCTGGCCTCGAACTCACAGAGATCCACCTGGCTCTGCCTCCCAAGTGCTGGGATTAAAGGCGTGCGCCACCACCGCCCAGCAACATGATGTTTCTTGAGCTAACGGTTAACTATTCAATCAGTAAGATCTTCTCTTTCAAGCATATAGCTGAAACACTCCACTAGGGGAATAGCATGCTCTCTTCACTAGCTCCTTTCTCCCAATCTCATATTTCCCTTTTTCTTTTGAATGAGGCCTTACGATTCATTTGAGGAAAGAACTGCTCTTCAAGATAATCTGTGAAAAGAAATCATTGCTGGGGATATGAAAAAAAGGGAACAAAATCTATAACATAGCAACTATAGGCACAACTCATTTGTTTAGTATTTCTGTGTTACTTATCTAGGCCATGTAGTTAGATTTTTACCCAAGGGGAAAATCCTTCTATTGCATCTATCTATCTGGTGTGAAAAAATCCTGGATATTCTTTTCCTTCCTGTTAAACCATTAAACCATCCGCATCTCACAGCTTGCTTCCTTGAGAGGGTTGGGGCAAAAAGAAACTAATATGTGGGCCTAGAGAGATAGCTCAGTGGTTAAGAACACTGAATCCTCTTCCAGAGGATCTGGGTTCAATTCCCAACACCCACATGGCAGCTCACAACTGTCCGTAGCTCTAGTTCCAGGTGATCCAATATCTTCACACAGACATACATGTAGGCAAAACTTCAATGCACATTTTTAAAAAGCCTCGTAATTACTAAACCTGAAGACAATGTAATCCAAAGTGAAATAATCTGCCTAAGCTAGCAATAATAGGCGGTAGTATAAAATATTTTTGGGTGGTAGGGAATATTTTGCGGGGATAGGGAAGATATTTATGTTTTGCTTTAGAAAGTTGAAGGGCATCAGCCTACCAATTGCAGAGGAGAATTCTTTGAAGTTTATAAGGCAGTCAGAGTTTTCATCCAATAATCTGAATGTCCATAAGGCTAGCGAGTCTCTGTTTGCAGAGTGAGCCCAGGGACTCAACAAGTGATACAACACTCTGAACTGCTGGCAGTCAATCTGATATTGTTCCAAATATGACAGGCTGGGGTCATGATGCTTCAATCCTGGACAACTCAAATACCAATAACAAGATATAAACAGCTCTTTCTATGAAAAACAAATCAAAAAGGAAAGTCATTAGATCAGAAAAAAAGTAAAAGATTTTTTTCTAAATATGTCTGTTAAAACTTAAAAAATATTTAACAGTAATTGCAATAAAATTCTGCTAAAAGATTAGACTTCATTAAAAAGGAACAACCGTACCTTAAAAATGACATAAAGTTCATCCAATTCCTGAAGATTCATTTTCACATCTTGTGATACAACACGCAACTTTAAAAAGATTAAAAGCAATTTAGACTGTAACATTTCATTTTAAGAAGTCTTTGAATTCACTTGAAGTTTTCCACTATAAGAAGATATTTTCTTTCTTTTTTTAAACCTACGTATCAATTATTATTGCAGCTCTATTAACAACTGCCAAGTTATTTCTTGATTTTTTTAAATTATTGAATTAATCTTGTGTTTCTGATATAACTCCTACTTGACTTTAGTGTACTATCATTATATAGTGTTAGACTATTTATTAATACTTTGTCAATTAATTGAAAAAGTAAAATAGACCTTGGTGTGATAAAAGATATCATAAATAAACATCAGTGAGAAGAAGGGTATAGTATGTGGGCTGACAAAAATGGCTCAGTGCATAAAGGTACTTGATACCAAGACTGAGGACCTGAGTTCAGTCCCAGGGACCCATGGAGAGAGAACCAAATGTCATAATTTGTACTCTGGCTTCCACATGGATGCTATGGCACATGAGTCCACCCCTCCAATAAATAAATGTAACAAGAAATTAAAAAGGATAACATATAAAGATGGATAGAGAAGTCATTAAGGTGTCCATCATACAGAATGCAGCATTTAATATCTATTAAATGAACTCCAAAGTGGTATGCAAATATATCTGAAAATTGAGATAAAATAAATAATTCCCTTGGGAAACATGTCGCCAAAATTAACTCAATGTGCAAACAATTTGAATAGAGAGAACAGAAATGGTAACCAAAGAGCTGCTATCACCAGACATCAGCATACTTAAAAGGATTCCTAGGCTTGTTTTCTCAGGCTTTCTAATAATGGTTAACTCTAAAGTATTTCAGAGCATAGAAAACAGGAGTTTACTACAAAATTTATTATGTAACATAAGCAAAATTGATATAAAAATTAGCATTCACAAAAAAAGAAATTCTTAACTGGGCATGGTGGCACACACCTTGGATCGTAATACTTGGGAGGCAAAATTAGGCAGCTCTCTGAGTTTCAGGACAGTCTGGCTAGCTAGGGCTATACACTGAGACCATGTCTCTAAAAAAGCAAAAGAAATTCTGAAATCAATGTAATTTTAACACAGATGCAGAGAACCTTGCTAAACTATTTAGTCAAATTATCAAAATAGAACATGAATAGATATTATAGCCAAAAGGTTCATTTAAAAATGCCTTTTCTTCTGAATCTACCAGGCTGGGCTGACTCCCCAGGGGAGACCTTGCCTTGGAGGAGGTGGGAATGGGGGATGAATTGGGGGGGGGGAGGCCTGGGGAGTGGGAGGAGGGAGGACTGGGAATCTGTGGCTGATATGTAAAACGACTAGAAAATCTCTTATATAAAATTTAAAAAAAAATAAATGCCTTTTATTGTTTATCTCCATTTAATTTGATGCTGGCAATTGGCTTGCTATATATTGTATGTTTAGGTATGTTCCTTGTATCCCTGATCTTTCCAAGATTTTTATCGTGAAGGGGTATTGGATTTTGTCAAAGGCTTTTTCAGCATCTAATGAGATGATCATGTTTTTCTTTCAGTTTGTTTATATGATGTATTGCATTGACAGATTTTCATATGCTGAACCATCTCTGCATCTCTGGGATGGTCATGGTGAATGATCTTTTTGATGTGTTCTTGGATTCGGTTCATCAGTATTTTATTGAGTATTTTGCATCTATGTTCATGAGTGAAATTGGTCTGTAATTCTCTTTCTTTGTTGGATCTTTGTGTAGTTTGGGTATCAGCGTGTTTGTGGCCTCATAGAAAGAATTTGGCAATGTCTCTTCTGTTTCTGGAATTCAAATAATTCTTTAATAAAATTTACTATATTAATAAAGTAAAAAGACATAAAATCTCAAGATATGAAAGTCATTCTATCAAAGTTAACTTTCGATAATTTAAAAAACTAACTCACTATGAATTTTTACAAAGAATTGTTTCCATTTCAGTTAGAAATCTGTGTGCAAGCATCTACTACTGAGCTTCATCTTAATCCTTTCAGCCCAGAAACTTAATAAAACTTCCTTAGTTTAATAAAGGACATCCTTCCAAAATCAATAGCAATAAAATAGGAGAGGCATCTCTATTAAATTTAGAAATAAGACTAAAAGGCCAACTTCTACTGTTATTATTCAATATTTCTTCAAGGTTTCAAGATCATAAGGTAATATACACACAAAAGAAAAGAAGCATACTTATTAGCAAGGGTCAAAATTCTTAGCACTGGAAATTATACACTCTCTATTTAGGACACCAAAAAAGTCAGTATTAAGATGGTACAAACAGTCAGCCAGTGTTGTGACCACAACAAAATGCAAGAAACTCAAATCAAGAGCTTTCACACTTACACAAATAAGTAATTGGAAAATGTAAAGAAAAAATCTCATTCATTTTAGTCACAAAATGGAATTATGAAAAATCCATGAAATATTTAAGGCCGATGTGTGGCTTAGTTTTATTTCAACTTGACACAATCTAAAGTTATTAGAGAGGAGGGAACCACAATTGAGAAAATTTCTCCACATGTAGGCAGGGAAGCCTCTAAGGCATTTTCTTAATTAGTGATTGATGGGGGAGAGTATAGCCTACTGTGGGTGGGAATACCCCTGGGTTCTAGAAGAAAGCAGGCTGAGCAAACCATGAGGTATGCAGTAAATGGCCTTTAACAAGAGAGAAACTCCAGGCTTTAGAAGAGCTGGTAGAAGAACAGTTAAATGCTCAGCATATTGAAGAATCAACCAGCCCTTGGAATTCTCCTGTATTTGTTATTAAAAAGAAATCTGGTAAATGGAGAATGGTAACAGACCTTAGAGCAATTAACAAAGGAACTCAGCCAATGGGCTCTCTACAATCTGGGATGCCTTTGCCTACTCTGTTACCAAAAAGGATGGCCTCTCATAGTTATTGATTTAAAAGACTGTTTCTTTTCAATACCCTTACAAGAAAAAGACAAAGAAAGATTTGCTTTCACAGTGCCTACTTATAATAATTCTCAACCGGTTAAAAGATTTCAATGGAGGGTCCTCCCACAGGGAATGTTGAATAGCCCAACTCTGTGCCAATATTTTGTGCAACAGCCATTGGAAGTGATACATAAAAAGTTTCCTAAATCTATAATTTATCATTATATGGATGATATTTTACTAGCTGACTCTAATGCAGATACTTTAGAAAGAATGTTTGAAGAAGTAAAGAAAATTTTGCCTTGCTGGGGATTACAAATTGCTCCTGAAAAGATACAAAGAGGAGATTCTATTAATTATTTAGGATATAAAATAGAGCTACAAAAAATTAGACCCCAAAAGGTGCAAATTAGGAGAGATAGACTACAGACTCTTAATGACTTTCAAAGATTATTTGGAGATATTTCTCATCTACGAACTATTGTTGGGGTAAAAAATGATGAACTGACTAATTTGTTCAAAACCTTAGAAGGTGACAAGGACTTAAATAGTCCAAGAGAATTATCACCTGAAGCTGAGAACAAATTGGCCTTGGTAGAAAAGAAAGTGCATGAAGGGCACATGGATCGTATTGATCCAAAGCTGGATTGCATTTTGGTTATTTTACCTTCTAGGCGTTCTCCTACTGGAATATTAATGCAGAGGGAAGGTAGGACCACCGCAGGAGGAAGGGTGATATTTTAGCTCTGAGCTCTGATCTCTTGGCTTTCTCTTTTACATTGGTTCTGTGTTTCTTATTTAATAAGACAGTTGGTTACATCTACACAGTACTCTTCTATGGAAGCTGTATGAGCTTCTTCCTCCTTCAGGTCCCTGCCCTGACTTCCTTGGGTGATGGACTGCAATATGGAAATGTAAGAGAGAGAAATAAAGCCTTTCCTCAAGTTGCTTTTGGTCATGGTGTTCCTAACTAGGACAATGTACAGGATCAAAACTACAAATGCTTGCCAAAGGACATCCAAAAAGTCACCTACCTACAATGGACATTAAAAAGAAAAATTTAAAGTCTCACCAAATTTCAAAATGTACTATAAAGGTACAGTAATTCAAATATATGACATAGTTTCAATAACAAAAAAGTAAAATAAAGAAGTGCTCCCACATATGTATATAAGAATTCAGAATATGAAAAAGTACAATACAGTAAGAATAGACCATTTAATAGTTTTCAATGAATGATTTTAGTTGGAAAATATTAACATCATATATAACAAAATCCTCGAGGTATATTAACCTGTATGTTAAATGTTAAAATATTAAATGTTAAAATAAAAACCAACATCAGTACTGTGAGCTTGTAACAACTAGGTACTTTTAATTTGTATTATTTTAGCTAGAGAAAGACTAAGTTTTAAAGGAAAACCAGCCATTATGTAAGAAAAAGGAAAGACTTGACTATGTCAACCTCTGTAATTTGTATACTCTGATAGACATAAAAACCACGAATGACAACAAGGGAGAAATATTAGGTTATAAATAAATTGTCAAAGGAATACTACTACTATATTCAACGAGATCTTAAACACCAAGGATAAAAAGATAATCTCATAGAAAAAGGGCAAAGGCTACAACCAGGCAACCAAGAAATGAAAAAGCTAATAAATACACAAGCAGTAAAATGAAACTTAAAATGACATTTGATATTTATCTACCAAATTAGGACCAAGTGAATATTTTAATACCTAGTGGTAAACTGTGAAGAAAAGGATATTCTTTTTTTGTTTGTTTGTTTTTTTGAGACAGGGTTTCTCTGTGTAGCTTTGGAGCCTTTCCTGGAACCCACTCTGTAGCCTAGGCTGGCCTTGAACTCACAGAGATCCTCCTGCCTCTGCTTCCTGAGATTAAAGGCATGCGGCACGACCACCTGGCTCAGAAGAATATTCTTATACACTGTTTGTTATTATAATTTGCTGCAAATCTTTTGGAGGATAATTTGGCAAGATCTGTCAAATTTTACATAAGGATACCCTTTGATTCAGCTTCTACTTCCAGGAATATATCTTATAGACATCTTGGTGAGATGACTCAGTGGATAAAGGTACTTACCACTAAACCTAATGACCTGAGTTGGATTCCTGAAACTCACAGAGTGGAAGGGACAGAACCTATCTGTGCACGTTGTTTTCTGATCTCTACATGTGCATGCATGTGTTCACACACACATAAATGTAAAAAAATAGAAAAAAAGAATATATAAATAGGAGCATTTACCTGAAGTATAGTTTATAAGAACAAAAAAATGGAAAAAAGTTAAGTGTGCATCAGTAGCAAATATTTAAAAAAAATTAGATTGGTTATCCTCTAGAATAGTAAGACTCTATGGCTGAACTCAGCGCATACCTGAGTCACAACACGGACAAATCCAGCTGGTCCTGGAAAGGGCTACACATCTTTAGTTACATCCACTTGAGAACTCTGCCTAGTAAGATATGCCCATTGGTACAACAGTGGCTAACAACATTTTTCTTAGATTTAAGGAGCACCACAAGATAGAACCCATAACTGTTACTTTCAAGGAGGCCAGGAATCTGTGGCTATATATGTCATAAGTCTTAGGGGAGAACCTGTTATTATTCTGTTAAATGAACACAGCAATAAAATGATTCCTAACAACTTATTGCTGCACCCACATGTCAGTGCACCACTTAAGCCTCATTAGAAAATCTGCTCCTTAGCATTATTCATAACAGCCAGGACCTGGAAACAACCTAGATGTCCCTCAACCAAAGAATAGATAAAGAAAATGTGGTACATTTATTTACATAATGGACTATTACTCAGTGGCAAAAACAAAGTAAAAAAAAATGACATCATGAAATTTTCAGGCAAATGGATGGAACTAGCAAAAAATCATCCTGAGTGAGGTAACCCAGACCCAGAAAGATAAACACAGTATGTACTCACTCATGAGTGGATAGTAGATGCAAAGCAAAGGATAACCAGGCTACAATCAACAACCCCAGAGAAGCTAGCTAACAAGGAGGACCCTAAGGGGGACACACATGGATGGCCCCAGGAAGGGAAAATAGTTAAGCTCTCCTGGGTTAACTGGCAGGAGGGGAGGGTATGGAGGATGAGAACATGAGGGAATGGGATGGTCAAGCTAGAGATGGAGAGCAATGAAAGAGATATCTTGATAGAGGGAAACCTGGTGCTAGGGAAATTCCCAGGAATCCACAAGGACGACCCTAGCTAAGACTCCTAGCAATAGTGGAGAGGGTGCCTGAACTGGCCTTCTCCTGTAATCAGATTGGAGACTACCCTAATTGTCATCAGAGAGCCTTAATCCGGTAACTGATGGAAGCAGATGCAGAGATCCACAACCAAGCACTGGACCAAGCTCCTGGAGCTCAGTTGAAGACAAGGAGGAGGGATTATAGGAGCAAGGGGGGTAGGAGTCAAGATCATGATGGTGAAATCCAGAGACAGCTGATCCGAGTTAGTGGGACCTCATGGACTCTGGACTGACAGCTGGGGAACCTGCATGAGACCGAACTAGGCCCTCTGAATGTGGGTAACAGTTGTGTGGCTTGATCTGTTTGTGAGGCCCCTGGCAGTGGGACCAGGACTTATCCCAGGTACATGAACTGGCTTTTAAGAACCCATTCCATATGGAGGGATACCTTACTCAGCCTTGATGCGGGGTGGAGGGGCTTGGTCCTGCCTCAACTTGATGTGCCAGACTTTTTGATTCCCTATGTGTGGCCTTACCCTCTCTGAGGAAGGGATGCGTGTGGGAGCCCACAGAGGTTTCCTAGTGAGATCTGAGCTTGCTTTACAAGCAGGACTGCATAAGAGGATGACTGGACCATGGACCAGGTGTTTGGAAGGGTCTGCACTTGGCTGTATCTAGCAGGGGGATGTCTTTTACCTCGCCCCTTGGCATTGTTATAAAAAGCCCTTTTGAATGAAGTTCTGGGCCGGTGGATAAAGATCCAGGCTCTCCTGAGCTATACTGTGTTTCTATCTGTCCCTCTCCCCTCTATCTTTCTATCTAAATATTTCTCACTTCTCCCTCCTCAAAAGTACCCTGGGGTAAAAGTGGGAGTGGGCCTCACACAGATGGGGGAGGTTGGGATGAGGGGTGGGTGTGGGAGAAGAGGGTGAACTGGGGTTGGTATGTAAAATGAAAATTTTTAAATAAATAAAAATGAAGGAAAAGCTGCTTCTTGCAGTAGACAGCAATTAATGTAGAAACCTACAACTGGTCAATGGGTAGAGAATAAGAGACTCGGCAGTGTTCAGCCCTAAGTGAGATGTCTATACTACACCCTGCCTCACAAGACTTAGATATCTATGCAGAAGAGGGGACAGAAAGAGTGTAAGAGTCAAAGGTCATGGATAACTTCGTGGAAACTGTTTTTCAGATACCACACGGAAGGTGCACATATTAACTCAGAGTGATTACGACAGTATACACAAGACCTATACAAGCTCAAAGCAGACAAAATCCCAGCATATCGGAGGGGAGGTAGGCACAAAATCCTCCTAGCTGAGAGGCTAGCATTTGATGACTATTGAGAGAGGCAATGACAATTTTCTAGTGTATTGACTGTACTCCAGGGCAAGCCCCATTCCCAGGAATACTCAGGCAAAAACACTGGACTTAATGGGTTTAAAAGAGACAGATCATGAAGTTGAGTGGATAGGGAGGTTGGGAGAATCTGGGAGGAGTTGGTGGAGGGGAATGAACATGATTAAAATACACTGTATGAAATTCTTGAAGAATTAATTATATCATGGTATACTACTTTGTGCACTAAAAAGAATGAGTTAGATCTAATTATATGCAATGATCATTATATATTTGAGTGAGTGGTATAATGTGTGATCTCATTTTTAAAAATCTATATTTCTTTTCCCTACCAACACGTATATTTTATGATACTAAATAGTGAAAAGAAATGTAAAGATACACTTGACTCATTTTAAGATAGTTACTTGTGGGTTAAGAAAACTTCATTTTTTATGTTTCTTTAATGCTTGAATTATTTGTGATAAACATATGTAACCAATATTTTAAGTTAATATTTAGAAACAAAAACAAAGGTTCTCTGCCCTATATCACAGTAACATTACTAAATTATTTAATTGAAATCTAAACCTAGAGTCTTCAGAAATACTAATTTTCCTAGATTGCATCTCTGAGAACCCAGTTTCTTTTCTTTTTTGAGATAGGGTTTCTTTGTGTAACAGCCCTGGCTGTCCTGGAACTCACCTGCCTCTGCCTCCCAAGTGCTAGGATTAAAGGCGTGCACCAGCACTGCCTGACAGAGGACCCAGTTTTTAAATGAGGAGGTTTATAAAACAATAAATCATAATGATAAAAATCAAACAGTGTAGAACAATATAAACAACAAAATAAAATTCTTCCCCTTGGGATCAGTGATCTATTCATCTCACTGACCAGAGGAAACCAATATTAGCAGTTACCTATGGAACCATGGAAATATTTTAAGAGTGAATTCCGTTTTATACACTTGTAATTTTCCTTTAGGTATTACAGAGAAATATTGTTTATTAGAAACATTTGCTGTTATGAGGGTCAGCTTTTTTATTTTGATTTTTAATTACGTGTATATGTCTATCTGTGGGTTTGAGCACATTTGAGTGCAATGTCTGTGGAAGCCAGAAGAGGGGGCTGGACTCATTGCAGCTGGAGCTATAGGCAGTGATGAGCTGCTGGATATGGGTGCTAGGAACCAAACGGGTTCTCTGGAAGAGCAGTGCATGTTTGTATTCACTGAGCCATCTCTCCAGCCCAAGATATTCTTACTGAAGCTGCATGCCACAAATGTTTGTTGCTCAAATGCCTACATTGTAGCATTCAGTACTGCTTCACAGTACAGTTGAAGGTCAAATAATATAAAACATGTTGAAATAAACACAATCATTCAGCCAGAAGAAAACATTTCTCTCTAAAAACTCACAACTAGGCAAGCCAAGGCAAGAACCTAGCTCTAAAGTTTAGCTCTTTCATTTTATTCACGTGGCAGGTTAACTTTAAAGGAAGTTAAAGAAAAGTTACTTCAGGGTTTCCCCCACAGGGTGTATGTATACTCACCACATTCTGTTTTGTTGTTTCCTCCAGGGTCTGTATCACATACAACCGATTTCGACAGCGCATGCTATGGATATCTTCATAGCGAATACTACCATATTTCTGCAAGAAATGATTTCAGTGGATACTATTTCATAATAAACATCCACTTCTCTTACAACTGAATTTCACCAGACTCAATTCTTTGAGGCCTTGATTCTATTTCTATTTTCCTGATCTGTTCAGTGACTTGAAACATTGCCATCTATGTTTTTTATATATGTTCACTGGAGAAAATTACATCCATCTATTATGTGTCTTGACTAAGAACATTGGTCAAAATCTTAGTCTGCAAAAGAGAATCAGTTTTAACTTTTCATAGAGTTTTAACTTTAACCACATAGTTAAAGATGGTCATCATTTGTGAAAGCAAGTGAATTTAATATAATTTAATGAAAAATAAATTGAGGCAGAGGAAGTTATACAACCTAGGATCAATTCACAGAACTCAATGTCATAGTAAAGTTAGATTTTTAAGTTGTTTCTTTGTTTGCATTGTTATTGTATTCTTTTTTTTGTTTTTTCGAGACAGGGTTTCTCTGTGTAGCTTTGCTCCTTTCCTGGAACTCACTTGGTAGCCCAGGCTGGCCTCGAACTCACAGAGATCCGCCTGGCTCTGCCTCCCGAGTGCTGGGATTAAAGGCGTGCACCACCACCGCCCGGCGTTACTGTATTCTTAATATACAATATATAAGTATGGCATGCAATTATTTATAAATATTTAAATATACTATGTAATCATATTTATGGTACACAAAACTTACCTCATTGGATTCTCTAATCAAATCTGTAATATCCACTTTAGTATGACTGCTTTTTTCATCATTGATATTTGAACCCTGCTGAACATTTGAAGGCAATGGGCTATCCTTATTAATGACATTGTCAAAGAACCTATCCAAAAGTGACAATAATATAAGAATTAGTGAAACTAAAATAGTTGCAGCAGAGAAAACCACAGCTAATGTCTCCTAAGTCAGTCAGAGGTCAATTTTAATTGAGAACACAAGGGAAGGAGTATGAACAAGAAGAATCTAAAGATGGTTTGGAATTAAGAAAATGGGTAGAAGGAATGAGATGCAAAAATCACTTTGGGAGTGAGAAAGAACATGAGGGAAGTGAACAGGTTCAGTGCATACCTGGTAAAAACTCCAAACACATTTAGAATGGAAAGAATATCAGGTCTACAGAAGCTTGAAAGGGGAAATAAGTTTTAAAAAGGAAAACTGAGGCCTTATCTTAGAGTTCTGAATGCCAAAGGGAGGTGACTATATTATTCTGTACAGAACTGGGTTTGATGAAGCATTAAAACAGCTGTCAATTCAACTTTCATTCACGTAACTCATACAAATGTATGAATATATATCTACATACTCAAAACCCCATGTGCCCCAACACAAAGTAGTATTCATACAAAATCCACCAGGAAAATAAAATTCAACCTACCAGACTGATACCACCTGGAAACCAGGATAATTTTCCCCACTGGATACTTTAACATTGCTAACTAGCTCTCTGCCCCTCAGATTACTTTCTATATAGACACGTTCTAGTTTAAAGTAAAATTATTAATATTAATAATTAATGTTATATTAATATTAATATATCAATATTATTATTATTAATTATTATGATTTACTGAATTAATGATGTTAGCATAAATGTGTAAGGAACCTAACTGTTCACATCAAAGTGATTTACTCTTGCTGCACTCTCTTTAAATACAAAGAATAGTACTTTGGGTCTGGCTGTTTCTTTCAACCACCTCTGTGACTTAAAGCAAATTGCTTGATGTTTCTAGAACTCAGTTTCCTCACTGGTAAACTAAGCAGCCTGAACAACATAATCACTCAGATCTCCACCGGATTTAAAGATTTTAAATTTTTACTTATGTGTTTGTGTGTCTATACACCATACATGCTGGGATGCTCATGGAGGCAAGAAGAGGCTATTGGATCCCCTGGATCTGGATAGCAGCCTGACACGGGTGCTGGGAATCGAACTCATTTGGGATAGCAGCAAGCATTCTCAATTGCTAATCCATCTTCCCAGGCCCACCTCCAGATTTACAATACCTGTTTAGTGCTGTCACAGCTTCAGCATCATCTTTACATGTCAGAAGTTTGTCTAAATTATAGTCAAGTATTGCCAATCCTAGTTGTAAAATGGCCTTTATTCCATCATAGAAAAAACAGTCCACCACATTCACGGCACTTTCAATAGGCAGCACACTAATGAAAAGTGTGAGGAACCATGAGAGAGAAACTGAGGAAAAGAAGGTCATATCAGTCATGTGTTCTGTCAGCTGAGGAAGGTGATCCCTAATAAGTTCTTCAAACACTGCCTGATCCACCAAGGCACCTGGAAAACATCAAAACAAGTTTAAGAAATGACCACCTTTCAAAAAGCTTTCTTTGTGGTTCCTGTCCACTTTCATTAGCTTCCTGATACAGCTCATCTCACTGCCTTCAAATAGGAACCCTTTGGTGCCTTTCTATAATTTGCACATCTCTGCAACAGCTAGCTGAATGTTATGAACCTAAGAACACTTGAGAAATTCAATTTCAATTCATTTGAGGGGTTCCTTAGTTCTTCTTACAGTCAGAGACATGTACGAGATGCTATTTAATGATGTGGGATTATCTTCAAAGCATTTAGTATCTTTTGTGGTAGTAGGCTAGAACTCAGGGCCTGTGCATAACAGGCAAACATGCTATCACCGAGCTACATCCTTATTCCTACTAGAATTCAATAATAATTGCAGTAAAGGTAAATGCACACATAACTTATAACAAAAGACAACATAATCAAGACCTAGGCACAGTACTCTATAGTTATTAAAATGGGATCACAGATCTTTATATATTTGATAACTGAAGATAATATCACACAATTAATAAAGAAAAACTTGATTCCTTTTTATATATAAACTCATATAAATATGGAGACTTTAAGTCTCCCTCCAATCCAGAAACTATTAAAAATTTCCTTAGTAGCTCTGGATGTCTCAAATCATCATTATTTTGGCAATCTAGTGTTTATAAACACAAATTAAATTTTCCTTTTTATTACAGAGCAGGCCAAGTCCTTAATTTTGAAAAAGTAACATATAAAATAATTTTCCAACTACACTTTCAATATTCAAAGGTCTTTGCCTAAGAGCATCAGTCAATGTAACATTTTGATATTGCTTGTGTTTTCTGTCTTTCTCAATCTAACTTACCAACTCTTCAGTTTGACTGGTAATTTAATAGGTAAGAAGCCAAGCTTGGTGGTATATATCTATAATCTCAGCACTTGGGAGAGACAGGAAGACTGCTACTTGGAGCTACACATCCTGAGCTATACAGCTGGACTTTGTCTCAACACACAAATGTCCCCCAAATCCACAAACAAAACCACTCTCCCACCAAAGAGACAACAGACATTAAAATCATTAGAAAAGACTAAGTCTTCTGCGATTGAAAAAAATTCCTATTTTAGAAACTAAACCACTCTTCAATTCACATATTAATACTATTTAGAGTTAGGACCTTCAGGAAGTGATTGGATCACAAGGGCTCTGCCTTAATGAATAGATTAGTTAATTCATAGATTAGTAAGTTATTGTTATACAAAGCAAGCTAATTCGAGTGTGCTTGCTCTGTCTGGCCAGAGGATATCCTAAGCTACATTATTATGATGCAATAAGACCCTGACAACATGCTGAGCCGATGTTGGCACCATGCTCTTGGACTAGTTAAACCTCTAGAATCACTAGTTAAAACAAATGTCTATTCTTTATAAATTACTGTCTGTGCCATTTGGCGATAGCAGCAAAAATAGATTAAGCCAGCATTCATGTGTAGATATATGTATGTATGTTTGTGTGTACGTATTCTTTTTATATTTGTTTTTACCAATGATTCGACGATTAAAATAATCGGGCAACATTCGTTCACATACAGCAACCAGAAGCCAAAAAGCTTCTTCTTCTTTTGCATATAGAAGCAATACTGAAGTCAAAATGTTCATTGCCTACATTTCATAGAAAAGAAACAAAGAAGTGATTATTGCTTAGGTAATAACTGCATTTCTTCTTCAAGCATAGAACTCTGCAATAGCAATAATGACAAGTGAGTAACAATAAAGACAATCTAAGGACTTGAAGCTAATCCAAAGCAAAGCAATGTATAGTTAGGTTAACACTTGCCAGTCAGGTATTTTATACAGTACTATTAAAGGGAAATGAAGCAGTAATATCATGGCTATGAACACCATCAATGGGTTAAAATATCTTAATTATTATGAGTCTTTAAAACAAAACATATTATTGTGAATTATATCCTAATATTGGAGAAAACAAATTTTATAACTATCTCCTGGAGTTTACTCCTTTAGATATCAAATCAAATCAACCACTTCATTATTCACAAAACTAAATATTACCTCTCTTTAAATACTTTGTCTTCTTAATTATTCCAATTTTCATCACTGTAGAAACTCTTTATTTGGTACATGCAATTTTGATTCAAATCCTACAGCTTCTATTAACAAAGTGTTTTTTTTTCAAGATAGGGTTTTTCTGTGTAGTTTTGGTGCCTGTCCTGTACACCAGGCTGGCCTCTAACTCACAGCAATCTGCCTGGCTCTGCCTCCCAAGTGCTGGGATTAAAGGCATGCACCACCGCCGCCTGGCAACAAAGTGTTTTTTTTCATATATATTCTTTCTTCTCCATTTCCATTGCTACCTAAGTTTCTGCTTATACTGGAAGGAAGAGAAAGGGGTTGGAGTTCTTTCCAAGTACCATTTGTAGACTGTCATTATTCAATCTGTCTGGTACTCTTCGGGAATACTCCATTTACAAAGCTCTCTTTACTTGACCTGACACAGAGTTCATCTAGCACAAAAGCCTTTTCTCCAGAGTGTTTGTTAAAAATAATCAGAGGTAGCTATTGAGGTGGCTGCCTGAGGCAATGGGTAACAGCTGGGCCAAACAAGAAATTAACAAAAACATTTGAAGAAAATCTGGGGGCTTTGAAAAACTCTAGCACATCCATTGGTATCTAGAAATCCATGTTCATGTATATTGCTTTAGGTATATTTATAGCTTTATGTATACTTTTTTCGGAGATGCTTGGGATGAGAGCCAGGGCTTTGGCAAGCACTGTATCACTGAGCCATATTCCAGCCAGCATGTATGCTAAGAAAGAAGAAGGTCAAGCTCTCACCACTGGCTAGTTTTTGGGCTTTTGGCAATCGTAAAGTGGTAGGGAATAGAAAAAGAAATGAAAAGAGAACTCAACATCAGTCTTGCTCAGCGAACTACAATAATGGCTGTCCTTGCAAGACATTGCCCATTGGTGCAACAGTGGAAACAATATTGTGGGAGTAACTTACCACTTTGTTTATGTTTATGGCCCGTTCCATAAAATGAAACCCATACCTGAAATATCTGAAACCATTATCAGGCCAGGAACCTATAGCTAGAGAGATCATAGCTCCTAGTAGAGAACTTACTACTATTATTCTGCCAAATAAACATAGTATTAGTATGAAACCAATGCTTAATGATATCATCATACCCATACATTAAGGTATCTCCTAATCCTCATCAGAAAAATTCTGCAGTAGATGATGATCAACACAGAGAGCCACAACTAGCCAAAGTGCAGAGAATAAGCTGATACAGAATGTTCAGGTATAACTGGAACATACGTATTGCACCACCTCCTCCAAAAGCTCAGGGGTCATTGCAAAAGGGGGGAGAGAACAAGGGTAGGAGGCAGAGGTCATGGATGACTAAAAGGAAACAGTGTCCTCTGGATACAGCAGGGCATCTGCAAATATGAACTCAAAGTGGTTGTGACAGTATGTCCAAGACCTATGCAAGCTTAAGGCCGAGCAAATCCCAGCATGGAGAGGATAGTTGGGCCCAAAGTTCCAACCCTCTTTGAGGAGCTCCTGGCAATTCTTAGCGGCTTGGAGAGGAAGGGTTAGTTTTCTTTATGAATGCAGCCCTTGATATCTACCATGCTGCAGTGGAAGGCCACACATGCAAGAACATTTAAGCAGCACCAATTGGCCTTGATTGGGCAGGGAAAGGACAAAGAACACAAGGTTGGGTGGGAAGGGAAAGAGGGTGAATCTGTGAAGAGTTGGGGAAGGGGGAATAAATGTGATTCAAACATGTTGTACAAAATTCTCAAAGGATTAATGAAAATATATTAAAAAGGAATTTCAACAAATAAGTTAGGCTCACAAAAATATTTTAAAAACAGTATTCTTTAAAACTACATACTTTTGGGTAACCTAAGCAAAAAGATAAAAAAGAGAGGGTGAACTCCAATTATTACCATCTGAAAAGCGGTAACATACAAATAATATTACAGAAATAGAAAAGAATGTGGTAAACAACTGAACGTTAACAAATTAGATAAAATGGGCGATTTCTTTAAAAAATACCAACTACTAAAACCAGTTCTAGAGGAAAGAAAAGGGAGAATGGAGATACAATAAGAGATTGAAATAGCAATGACAACACTTCCTACAAGGACAGCGAAGAACAGCTGGCTTTATTGGCATGTTCTACTAAACATTTAAAGAAGTGACGCCAGTCCTTCACAAGCCACGTCAAAACCAAGAGCAAGAAACATCATCCACCTCATTCTGAGAAGTACTGACACCAAAATTAGACACAGATATTACGAGACAACTAATTACACTGCAATGTATTTCACGAATATGAATGTAAAATCCTTAACAAGACAATAAGAGACCAAACTTGAGAGTATACAAAAATATATACTGGGATTTATCCTGGAAATGCAAGAGTAGTGCAAAAATATTTAAACCAATCAATGAATTTTAACAGAAAACACATAATGTCAGTGAACACAAAGAAAAAAATTTTTAGAAAATTTCATGAGGCCTCAGCCTTATGCAAAGAACTACAGGTAACTGAGGAAATTGGAAATAGGAGAGGTGATCCAGTACCAAATGGTCAGCCCTGAAAACATACATGTGAGTAACATTATATGGACTGAACAGGTTATATTTAAGGATATATATGTACACACACATCCATCCATACATACATACATACATACATACATACACACACACATACACACACACACACACACACACACACACACACACACACACACACACACATCCATGCAATAACAAGTAGTGAAAACAGAGGCCATGAATTTGAAGGAGAGCAGGAAGGGGTTTATGAGAGAAGTTTTGGAGAGAGGAAAGGGAAGGGGGAAATGTTGTAATTAATTTAAAATATTAAAAATCTAATACTTCTTTTTCCTGCTTTGCTTCTTTAGAGACAGAGTTTCAGTATGTAGCCCAGGCTAAATTTATATTCAAAATCCCCTGCTCTATCCTCTAAGTGTTAGGATTACAGGTAAGTTTCACTGTACTCAGCATCTACAGTCTTTCTCATATTTAAAAGGTAATGTTCAGAAACTAGGACTATAAAGGGAATTCTTCAACCTGATAATCTACACAAAAATCCTCTACCGTTAATTACATACTATATGACAAAAGACTGGCTCTCTCTAAGATAAATAACAAGACTAGAATATTCATTTTCAATACAACTATAAAGCCAGGTGTGCTGGGGTATACTTGTAACAAGTCCCAGCTGCTCAAAAGGAAGGAGTGAGAAGATCACTGAAGTCCAGGAGAACTAGACAAGCAGGAACAATAATGAGATGCCATCTCAAAAAGTAAAATAATACTATTAACAATTCCATTTAGCATTATATCGAAGGTTATCCATTTAGGCAAGAAAAAAGAAAGAACAGTATTCAGATTGGAATGGAGAAAAATGTCATTATGCAGCTTCCATGATTTCATATTGTGGTGGTTTGAAAGAAAATGGCCCCCAAAGGCAGTAGCACTGTTAGGAGGTGTGGCCTTGTTGGAGGAGGTGTGGTCTTGTTGGAGGAAGTGTGTCACTGAGAAGGCGGGCTTTGAGGTCTCATATGTGCTCATGCCCAGTGTTACAGACCACTTGTTGCCTTCTGATTAAGATGTGGCCAGCATCATGTCTGCCTGCATGCCGCCATATCCTGCCATGATGATAATGGACCAAACCTCTGAAAAGGTAAGCCACCCCAATAAATGTTTTTCCTTTAGAAGAGTTGCTGTGGTCATGGTGTCTCTTTACAGCAACAGAAACCCTAACTAAGATACATATATTGAAACATGAAAGAAGTCTACAAATGATCTTCTAGAAGTCTAAAGGAGACAAGATTAGTATATAAAAAATGAACTGTATTTTAATATGCTAGCAAGAAATAAGAGACAAACATGCATTTACTATAATTTCAAAAGCATAAAAATACTTAGAAATAAAATTATCATCAAAATAAGTTTTAAGATTTTATATTGAAAGCTATCTAATATCTTTTCAGAAGAATAAACCAGAGACCTACTAAATAATGAAGGAAACACCCTGTGTTCATAGTTTGAAAGATTTAATATTGTTAATATGTAATACTCCCAAGTTGATCTGCAGATTCCATGTAATGGCTATCAAAATCTTAGTTTTATTTCTAAGATGACAGTATATTTTCAACCTATAGCCCAAGTCCCTTACTAATCTCACAAAAGAGAACTGTCTACTGACCTAAATTATTATTTCTGTTTCCTTCTTTAGTAATAATATTCTATAATATTTCAGTTACTATCTATTTGTGTCTGGTAGCAGTCAACTACCTAATTAACACAGTGCACCCCTAAAGGATTTTTACCAAGGACTTCCCCATTGTCTATAAAATAAGATTTAAACTCCTAACCAACCCCTAACTACCCAGTGTTTTCTCCAAATAAATTACTGCTTTATTCATCCCCCCTTTATTAAACAGTACATGACCTTACACATATTCTTTACTTACCTCTATCTGTATTAGACTGCACCAATCCTTTCACTTAGAAAGTTCTTTAATTCCATTTCTATATGTTCAAAATTCACAAACTGCCATGACCTGCAAAAGCTACGTAGCTCTTCCATGAAGCCCTCTCTGATACTCCCAGATGAAAATAGTTTATTACAAATCCTGACTTCACTTTACATTCAGTTTGTCTCCCTTGATTTTCAATTTCCCAATGAATATTCATTTAACTATCTAGCTATTGTGTGCATATGTACACGGGTGTATGGGTGTGCTCTCCTGTGGCAGGTACATGTGAAGGCCAAAGATCAATGTTGTGAGTTCATCCTCAGTCATTATTCCACTTTATTTATTTATTTTGAGACGCTTTTTTTTTTTAACTGAACCCAAAGCTTGCCATTTCAGCTAGACTGGATGGAGAGCAAGCCCCCAGGACCAGGATCCACTTGTTTCCACCTCTCCCCAGCACTAGAGTTACAGATGCATACTGCCATACCTCGATTTTTTTTATATTGATGCTAGAGAGTCAAACTCAGGTCCTCACGTTTGTACTACAAGCACGTTATCCACTTAGATATACCTCCTCAGACCTGATCTATGTATTTTTGCTGACAAGATTTTTATCTGATATATCTTTATATAGCATGTGACACAGTGTCTTTTAAAGAACAATAATCCAATTGTTATGAAAAAATGTGTTTAGGAACTCTTGGTGCTCTTCAGAGGACCTGAGTTCAGCTCTCAGTGCCCATGTTGGGCAGCTTACAGCTAGCTGTCTGTGGCTCCAGCTCCAGGAGATCCAATGCCCTCTTCTGGCCTCCAAGGGTACCTTTACACATATGGCAAATACCCACACAGAGATACACACATACATATAAATAAAAATAAATCTTTAAAAAAAGAAAATAGTGAGATATCAATACTTTAAAATGTTCCCACTATCATCCTACTTTAATATCCACAATCAATCTCAGCCCTACCTCTGCTCTCATTATCATATGTCCCAAAATTCTCGAGTTGAATTTGATAATATCATTTGAAATATGCACATAATATTTGAGATCACAGTGAAGTTATACCTGGCAGTATCCTATTTTGGGATTCCTATATGCATAAGCTGTCAGTACCCGCCTCAGAGCAGATATGCCAGTATCACTCTGAAACGCTGGGTGCTCAGGCAGAGAGCGACGTAAATCACGTTCAATTTCTTCAGTAGCCAAGTTGCAGGTCCCTAAGGACTTTTCAACCACTTCAGCATAATAGCCAGGATTGGTAGCCATGTCATTAACAGCACCTGCAAGGACAATTGCATTCACATATATAATGAATAATATAACAAAGCTAAGATTTTCATATAGTGGCATATTTGCACTTTATTACCTTGAGGTTTAGCTTTATGCTCAAATAATATCTGAACACACACAAAAAAGAAAGAAAATGAGAGAAAAGGGAAGCAATACATGAGTCTACAACATCAATTCATTTGTAGATGGAAGTTTTCCTGTGTCCTGCCCAGTCCCACAGCAGCTCAGTCCCAAGTAAACACACAGAGGCTTATATTAATTACAAACTGCATGGCTTATGGCTCAGGCGTCATGCTAGCTAGCTTTTTCATCTTAAATTAACCCATTTCTATTAATCTATATGTTGCCATGTGGCCATGGCATTACTGGTTTGCTAGCATTTTGTTGCTCCTTGGGTGGCAGGCTGGCATCTCTCTTGACTCCACCCTTCTTCATCTCCGTCTTCAGTTTGAATGTACCGCCTAACCTTATTCTACCTTGCTACTGGCCAAACAGCTTTATTTATCAACCAATGAGAACAACACCATCCATAGCAGTCATTATTTATCAGGATAACATTTTCATGAAGTTTTTTCATTTAATTTTCCCTTGATGCTACAGATATGAACCCTATACCCCCAATTATACATATCTTGCCTAATAATTAATCTTGTAAGATAGTAGATATGTAGATATTTAGGTAAGCACATGTAAATACAGTTTTTTCTCTTTGACTAGTCTAAGCTCACATCCTAGCCATCTTTGTGCTTAGAGCATAACTCCTAGAAGCGGCACACTTAATGTCTACTAAATGAATGAATCAAATAAGTGTAATACCTGAGAAAAGCATCCAGAGCTCTCCTCTCAAAGTCTCTGGAATCCCTCTTACAACTAGATCTCGGGTCTTTTTTGTCCGGAACATGCTAACACCACGCCCACATTCAGAAAATAAGATGTTCCAAGATTGTTCCTTCATCTTTTCTTTCAACTGTAACAGAAAAATCAGGGCAAGTGAACAGTGAAAAATGAATTTCTTTAAGATAACTTGCTCATTCTGTTTACCATGAAATAATATATACAGAGCAAAAATTTAGAAAATAAAAAATCATATTCACATAGTAAAATACTGAATCCTTAACATAAAAAAAAATCTTAAATGCATGCAAACTCCTAAAATTGCAAAAGCCTAACACATGGAAGGTAAAAGCTTTGAACCACCATTCTTCCAAAATCAAATTGGGTTTAGCAGAGATTATTAGGAACCCACGTGACTAAGACTCAATAGCCAACATTCCTCTTTTCTCTTCACTATTGATAACAGTCTGAGTGTTGTGGAACCAAACTAGGCTTACTTCAAACCTCAAAGGTAAAGCTTTCTGTTTTGATACCATCCAGTACAGTGGTTCTCAACCTGTGGGCTATAATCCCTTTGGGAGGTGGGGATCAAGTAACCCTTTCACAGGGGTTGTCTAAGTCCATTAGAAAACACAGATACTTACATTACAATTCATAATAATAGCAAACTTAGAGTTATAAAGCAGCAACAGAAATAATTTTATGGTTGGGGGTCACCACAACATGAAGAACTGTATTAAAGGGTCATAGCATTATGAAAGCAGAGAACCACTGATCTAGTATATTCTAAAAGTTATTTTCCATTGATTGCTCTAATCCATAGATTTAAATATTATTCTGTTTTCTTACCATTTTAGAGTCAAGATTCTCCAAATTTTGAGGGTGAAATACTGTCATTAAAGCTTCAGTGTTCACAGTTTTGCTGCATTCTTTTTGACATGCCAAAGGTTGCTCCCCAAAATTATCAGGTGGGCCTGTAGAGTCAGAACTAATAGCAACCTGAAAAAGAAAGTCAGAATGTGATTGTCCTCATTGTATGCTCACAACTTTAATTAAGAAAAATGTATTGCTGGGCTGTGGTGGCGCACACCTTTAACCTCAGCAATTGGGAGGCAGAGGCAGTTGGATCTCTGTGAGTTTGAGGCCAGTGTGGTCTACAGAGCAAGTTCCAGGACAGCCATAGCTGCTATACAGAGAAACCTTGTCTTCAAAAACAAAACAAAACAAAACAAAATAAAATAAAAACAAAGAAAAAAATGTGTTAATGTTCTGTTTGCCATTCATAAACCACACTCTATGGATATATTAAACATTAAGGAAATGTCTCAGAAGCATTATTTTCTTATCAAAATTAAGGGTGTCAAAAAAGTGATCTTGGAAATGACAAACTCAGAATCTCAACGAGCCCATTCCTCAACAAAGGCAACACAATACTATCAAACACAAACCATTTCAGAATGCTACAAGTTAACCAAAGGTGAAGAATGACTTTAAAGAATTTACTCAAGGAAAACTAATGCAGGCTGAAGCTGTATCTCGTGGAAGAGTGACTGCCCAGCAAGCTTAAGAACCTGGGTTCATCTCCAGCATATACAGAAAAGAGTGGGGAGAGGAAGGAAGCATCAGAACCCCTCATGAGCCTTAGTAAGAACACCAGAGCCTGAGCTGCTTTAACTTGAGGCTGTTCCTGCCCTAACTCAGAAGTGCAGTAGCCATGAAAAAAAGCCAGCGGTAAGGCAGTCTTCTGGATTTCCCCCTAAGTGACACCTTATCCTCAGCACAGTCAATATTTGATCAAACTGGCAGCTCCTGGCAAATCTCCACTTCTAAGGTGTTATTTGATTTGATTCACAGCTCAGCTCTGAAACAGCTCGGTTTCCAAGGCATTAAAGAAAACCCCAGTGACCTGCTTCTAATATCACAGGTGTTTAACTCTGTCATGTCATTTGGGGCAAAAAAGGGGTAGCTAGAAATCTGAAAGGAAGATATGGATAAGCAGATAACCATCTGGAACTTTGAAAGGCTTAGACATATTCTTGAGTATTTAGAAGTATCTACACATGTGCACCCCTCTGAGCTGTTCAAGAAAATAAATGTGACAGAAAAGGGTCTTAGTTATTCAACTCCAGCTGTCTTTGAAGGTGGGAAATGAAAAGATTCATGATTTATAAACTTATGTTTGTGTAACATCTACACACACTATTTCCTTGGATAAAAGATGGAAGACTTAAAAGTTCAAGGCACTTAAGGAAATCTAACCCATAATGGGATAATTGCTAAATTCTGCTAACTCAGAAGTTGATCTTGGGAAGGTAGGCTTAAAAATAAAATCAAAGCCGGGCGGTGGTGGCGCACGCCTTTAATCCCAGCACTCGGGAGGCAGAGCCAGGCGGATCTCTGTGAGTTCGAGGCCAGCCTGGGCTACCAAGTGAGTTCCAGGAAAAGGCGCAAAGCTACACAGAGAAACCCTGTCTCGAAAAAATAAAAATAAAATAAAATAAAATAAAATCAAGAACTTTAAAAAAGTAGCCAAGAGAAAATGTCCCTGAGGGTGACTAGTTGTTAGATTTCATATACAAAGATTATAAAGCAGATATTATCAACACATCCAAGGAATTGAGGAAATTACATTTAATAAATAAAGGACCCAGATCTCTCTTCACAGGCCCAGAGAACCTCAGACAAGGGATCAACAAAAGTTTTAAGCAAAAGTCAGAGACAAATATTTTAAGTTTCACGGACCATAAAGTCCCTAATCAATTTTCTCATTGTGGTATTGAAGCACTCATTGACAAAACATAATTGAATGGCATGGCTATGTCTCAAAACTTTATTTACCACAACAGGTTACAGGTTGCCAATCTCCATACTAGAAGGTGGGGAAGCCATTGGGAACCTGGGACCCCATATGAACTTTATGGAGTGAAGCTTGTTAGCATTACCCTAGTCAACTCTCATTCAGCTGTGACCTAAAAAATAAATGCTTGTAATGTTAAGACTCCAAGATTTGGGAGTCGTTTTAATTTATTATAACATACCCTAGGTATTAAGGAAGACTTATGGGTGGGTCTTTAAAAAAATACCTCATAGGGCTGGGTGTGTGATGACTCAGTGTGCAAAAGTTCTTGCTATAGCCTGAACTGGCCATCTCCTGTGATTGGGTTAGTGACTACCTCAGTTGTCATTGGAGAGCTTTCATCCAGTGACTGGTGGAGGCAGATTCAGGGACCCAAGGCAAAACATTAGGCAGAGTTCCAGGAGTCCTGCTGAGGAGAGGGAGGAGGGATTATAGGAAACAGGGGGGGTCAGGAATATTGCAGGAAAACCCACAGAAACCACTAACCTGGCTCATGAGAACTCAATGGAGTCTGAATCAACAACCAGGGAGCCTGCATGGGACAGACCTAGACCCTCTGCATATATGTGACAGTTGTATAGCTTGGTCTTCTTGTGGGACTCCTAACAATGGGTTCAGGGGCTGTCCCAGGTGCTTTGACTGGCTCTTGGGAACATAATCCTCATGCTGGATTACCTTGCCCAGCCTTAATACAAGGGGAAGTACTTGGTCTTATGGTAGCTTGATAGGCCATGCTTTGCTGAAGCCCATAGGAGGCCTCCATCTTTCCATGGAAGAGGAGTGGATGGGGGAGAGGGGAGAGGGGAGGAGAGGGGAGGGAGTGTAAGGAGAGGAGGGAGGGGAAGTGATGGTCAGGATGTAAAATAAATAAATTTATATAAAAACGTTCTTACTATACAAGCATGAAAATCTGACATCAGATCTCCAGGGCCTATGCAAAGCTGTAAGCAATAATATATATGCGTAGCCTCAGCATTTCTAGGCAAGATTACAGGCAGACACAGACATACCAAAGTTGTCCTCTGACCTCCACATGGGTACTTTGGCTTTGAACTGCACATGTATTTGTTCTGCGTGTGTGTGTGTGTGTGTGTGTGTGTGTGTGTGTGTGTGTGTGTACACACATCTTACAGAGAAGGTGGCATTCATTTTATGCCTTGAGAGGTAAGTCAGTGTACTGGTAGGCAAGGTGAAGGGTATTCTAAAGAAAGACAACCCATGTGAACCAAATAACAGAAGATTGGAATGTAGTATTTGCACTGGGGAAGGGATTTAAAAATGGACACTAGAAAATGGAAACTAGGAATTCAATGTTTTAATAAGAAAGCAAAGGGAAGAGGAATAGAATCGCACTGTGTTCATGGTGGCCCAGATGTCTGATAATATACCTTGCATTTCTCTCCATTTTTACACCTTGACTCAAGTGGAACCCTTGACATTTATTCTCTTCCTGTCTAAATCCCACCCTTCCTTTGAGATTTTATGAAATGTGTATTTGCTCCACTGTACAAAGAAGTAACAGGCCCTTTGGGAAGAGTACAAGTTTATTTGCTTAATTTATTGGCATGTGGGGAATAAATCCAGGATCTCACGCTTGCAGGACAGTCACATCACCAACCCTCAGGGACAAGCTTTGGGGGCCACATAGCATGGGTGCAAACTAGGGAATGAACTATTAAACACAAATGAGCTATAATCTGCTGGCTTAGAAATGTATTGTTTCATTCTCAGTTTCCATACATGATAAGACAATTCTCAAAACAAGATCTGGTTCCTAAGGCAAAGATAAAAGCCAGAGCCTCTATTAATAAAGCAGTAAAATCCAAGGGCACAATTAAAGAACCTTTTGGCCAGACATCATAAAGATTAAGTTGGTGCATCCTGGACCTTTTAACTAAGAATATGTTAACAAGTCCTTCTGTTAAACATTAGAAAAGGCTAGGCTGTCCAGGAGGACAAAGAAAAAAAAGTCAGACTATGGCATTGGCTTAATGAAAATCAGGAAGTATTTACAAGGATTCATAAGAGGGCAAATAATTTTTAAATGGACTATTTGTAGCTTGAATTGAAGGAACTGAGAGGACACCAGAGGAAAATAAAATAAATGATCCAATAAATAGTAGGCAAAAGATATAAAGAGATAAACAAAATAAATATACAAAATATTCAACATCACATAGCATTTGTTACATGCATTTTAAAAAACAATCCTTACCTACTAAAATCAAAACACTGACAATACCAAGTGACTGTGAGGATGTGAAGCAAGAACTCTTACTCATTTCTAGTAAAAAAAAAAAAAGTATAGCTACTTTGCAAGATGGTTTGGCAGTTCTTACAAAAGTAACACAGTTTTAATGCACAGTTCAGTAATGACACCCCCACTCATATACCCAAATGTGTTCAAAACTCACATCTACACAAAAACACACATGTGAATGCTTATAGTAACTTTACTCATTAATTGCCCCAAGCTGGAAGCAACCAGGTGTCCTTTAGTGAGTGAAAGGATAAATACTGTGGTACAACTAAAAATGGGGTATGTTTTAGCACTAAAATAGATCTGATACCAAATTACAGTATTGAGAAAAGACAAATTCATCTTTCTAAGTGAAAGAAGTCAATTTGAAAGGCTACATTTGATATGCTTCAATTCATACTATTTTAGAAAATACAAAATTATAGAGACAATAAAAAGATAATAGCTTCCAGAAGTTGGCAAGGGGTTTAAAATGTAAAAAGCACATGGGATTTTTTAGAGCAATGATATTCTTCTGTATGATGCTGTGATGTCTGCAACACTATAGTGTGAATTCAACAAAACCGTATAGTATAAAAATAAAACAATGTAAATTATGGACATCATTTAATAGTAACATATTTTAGTACTGGCTTATCAATTGTTAACTGATTTACCAAAACAACATAAGATGTTAATAATAAGAGAAATCATTGTCAGAGGAGAAAGCAGACAGTAGTACAAGGAAACTGTATTTTCTGTTTAATTTTTCTTATATGACCAAAACTGCTCAAATAAAATCTATTAATTCAAAAGACAAAATATACAAAAGATAGATATGCTCTACAAAATAGAGGACATCGATAAAGGTACAGAAATGGTAAAAGTACAAATTGTATAGTTGATAACTGAACTCAAAGGTTCACTCAAAGAATGTATTTCAATTGCAAACAGAAGAATTGGCATTCTTGACAAATCAGTAGAGATTATCCACAAGTGAAAAAGTAAAATACATAAAGAAAAATAAATGGAGTCTCAAAGACTCGTGGGAAACCATTAAACCAATGATCTATGTGTAAAACAAGTCCTAAAAGAGGATAAGAGGTAAAACGGAACAGAAAGTATCTGAAAAAAGACAATGGCAAACAACGCTCCAATTTTCATAAAATGTTACTCACAAAATACCAATTAAGAAGCTGTTCAACAAACTCAAAGAAAAAAAAATGAGAAATCACCCACCTACATACATCATAGCCAAACCTATGAAAGTCAAATCCAAAGAGAGAATTCTGAAAGCAAGAAGAGATAAACAACTTATGTTAAACACCTGTAATCCTAGCACTCAAGAGGCTGAGACAAGAAGATCACTGTCAGTCCAGGCCAGCTTACGCTACATAGTGAGTTCTAGACCACGCTGGGATGCCAAAACCTTGCCTCCAAATTTAAAAAAAAAAAAGCAGCATGTTAAAATAAAATAATTCTCAGTAAAATCAAGACTACAATGTTTGTCATTATCCTGGGAGGCTAGAATACAGTAGAGATGATCTATTCAAAATATGTTAACCAACAAAAGTATCTTGAAAAACATCAAAGCTAAGAGCACACAAAATAGGATCAATGACGTAAGTTGTTTAAAAATACAAATTTATACCAGTGTGAAATACCGTATCACATGAATAAAAATGGCTAAACTAAACATAAACATAAATAAGCTGGATAATGTGGCTCATACCTATAATCCTATTACTCAGGAGGCTCAAGTAAGATTGCAAGTTCAAGGCCAGCCTGAAATACACTGCAAGCTAAAAGCCAGTCTAGGGTACAAAATGAGGTCCTGTCTCAAATTCAGACTGACTAACTAATTAACTATATGTATATATCTATGTATATACACACATATATATGTATACATATATACATACATATATATAAATTGTGGTGGTTATAAAATGGGAACTCTCACATATAAAATCATGTATTCTACTAAAAATAACTTCTTATAATGTTAAAATCATTACACTTTTAAGAAACTTCTCCCTTAAACAGGTTCCCAAGAAAAACAAACATTTCCAAAGATTTCACATACATGGTCTTCCTAGCATTATTAAAACTACCAAAAGAAAAACCCTGTACTATTTGTAGTCAGCCCCTATCACTTCTCCATTCCACACAGACGCTAGACAACTACCTGTATTTATAAACTGGCTTATTTCAGACTTTGATATATGTGGAATCTTACAATATGTGTTGTGTTGTGTTGGATTTCCTTCATTTGGCATATGTCATGGTTTACACATGGAATAGCACAAATCACCACTTCCTTTCTTGTTACTGCCCTATAATGTGTGCTGGCAGTCTTATGTCAACTTGACACACAAACTCCTGAAAGGAGGGAACCTCAATTGAGAAAACGCCTCAATAAGATCTGGCTGTAGGGCATTTTCTTAATTAGTGATTGATGGGGAAGGGTCCACCCTATTGTGGATAGTTCCATCCCTGGGCTGGTGGTCTTCAGTTCTACAAGAAAGCAAGCTAATCATGCCATAGAGAGCAAGCCAGTAAGCAGTACTCCTTCATGGCCTCTGCATCAGCTCCTGCCTCCAGGTTCCTGTCCTGTTTGGGTTCCTGTCATGATTTTCTTTGATAATGAACAGTGATATGGAAGTGTAAGCCAAATAAACCCTTTTCTCCCCAACTTGCTCTTTGGTCATGGTGTTTTGTTGCAGCAATAGAAACCCTAAGACAATATGCCACTGTCATTACATTTAATCATAATTTTGTAGACAATGATATTTTAACACGTTTTGGGTGATTATGAATAATTTCACTGGGCACATCTATGAGCAGTTATTTGTGAGAACATTTTAGTCTTCATGGTTTAATATCTATGGGTAGAATTACTGGGCATATGGTAAATCTATGTTCAACATTCTGAGGAACTACCTAACTATATTCCAATTCAGTATACCACTTTACATTCCAAGAAGCAGTCAATGGGGTTTTCAAACTCTTTATATATTCCTGAACTGTTATTAGCAACCTTCTTTTTATTCATCCATTTATTTTTCTAGACAGGGTTTATCTGTGTAGCCCTGGCTGTCCTGGAACTCGCTTTGTAGACCAGGATGGCCTCAAACTCAAAGATCCACCTGCCTCTGTCTCTTGAAAGCTGGGATTAAAGGCATGTACCACCACTGCCTGGCCAGCAACTTTCTTAATAATAACTATGCTAGTGGGTATGAATGGATAGCATCCTATTATGGTTTTGAGTTGAATTTCCCTAGCAACCCACAATACAGAAACACTTTTCATGTGCTTATTTGGTCATTTCATTGTCCTGTTTAGAGAAATATCTGTTTGAATCTGTCCTCAAAGGCATAAAGAATCACTGCTACATTTACTCTAAGACTTATGATGTTTCAGACCTACAGTTTTGTTCTTTGATCCATTTTGACTTAATTTTATAAGTGTTTTAAAGAAAGGGTCCAAGTACACTTCTTGTATATGGTTATCTATGTCCCAGAACCATTTGTGGAAAAGATTTTAATCCCTTACTGAATTAACTTCTCTCATTGTTGAAAGTCAATGGATCATAAATGTTAGGCTTTATTTCTACACTATTGATTTCCTTACTGTTGTGGAATATTAGTTGAGGATGTGTAACATTTGTTTATGCTTTGGAACATTTGTTTAATGATGCAAAGATATGTTGCATTCTTTTACGTTGCATTTGTTTAACTTTGTGAAGCTGTGTTATTTTATCTAAAACACCTGACTAGTCTAATAAAGAGCTGAACAGCCAATAGGTAGGCAGGAGAGGGATAGATGGGGCTTCCAGGCAGAAAGAATAAATAGAAGGGGAAAAAGAGAAGAGAGAGGAATGAGAAAAGGAGGAAGAGAGGAGGATGCTGGGGGCCAGTCACCCAGCCACACAGCCATACATGGAATAAGAAGAAAAGAAAAGATATACAAAAATAGATAAAGCTAAAAGTCCAGAGGCAAAAAATAGACAGGATAATTTAAGTTAAGAGAAACTAGCTAGAAATAAGCCAAGCTAAGGACAGGCATTCATAAGAAAAAGTCTCCATGTAATTACTTGGGAGCTGGGTGGTGGGTCCCCCAAAGAGTAAAGAGTGAAAAAAAAACCAACAACAAATTACATTCATATGTGTCCATCCTAATGCTTCGATCACAATGGTATTTACTATAGCTGTATAGTGCATTTTAAAATCAGGGATCCCTGGTTCTCTACTACAGATTTTTATTTGCTTGTTTTACTTTTATTTTTGAGAGAGTCTCACAGCTCAAGCTTGCCTGGGGCTCAGGATTCTCCAGCCTCAGCTTCTGGGGTGCTAGGATTACAGACATGCACCATCTTGCTCAGCTTTTAATATTGGTTTATCTATCCTAAATTATTTGCATTTCCATGTGATTTTTATTACCTCTGTTTTTACTTGTAATGCATATCATTTATCCAGCTTCTGAAAATTAACTATGCCAGAGATCTTAAGTGATTTAAAAGAAAACTCATTTGACCCCTCAAATTTTACCAGCTTAAGGAAGATAAAAATGATGTCCATGGCTGAGGTAGATGGAAAGTAGCATCTTATATTTTGTAAATACAGACAGAAAAAATGGATGTCTGCAGGCCAATTCTCAAGCAATGCACATTATTATTATACAACGAAGGTGCCAATTATATATTGACAGTATATTCAAAAACTATTAGAAAAATATTCAAGAGGAGGAAGAAAAATAAGCTCTTAAGTGAAAAAACCCTAAATAGAAATTTACAAGAATAATAGCAAGTATTCTAGTTGTATTCATAACTACCCCTGAAGTATTCATAAAATCACATTCATCTACAAAGACAGTGCCTTAAAACACTTTAATATTTGAATTGTTAAAGAGTACAATGGAGTAGATTATTTAAGCAACAAAGCTTAATTCTTGTGAATTGTTTTTTTCCCCTCTGGCTTTCACTTCATGGTTAATACTATTTCTAAATGGCATTGTATTTGGGTGCTCACAATTATGAAAGGAATAAACTTGGAACTCAGACCTTTTGTTCTCTGAGCAAAATCCAATCCCATCTAGAAAGAAACACAGGTTGTTTATTTTATGGCAAGTTCCCTTAAGCCTGTTTTTTCCATTTTGTTCATTTTTTTGTATCAAGCACTGATTTTTATAAATAGGATATGGATTTAACAGTAAAGGAAATATAGGGCAAATGTTAATATTTCTTTGTGTATAAACTTTCTATAAAATAACAGAATTAACATATCATATTATCAGAGACATAACATATAAACACAGCACAATTAATAGTGATTGGGAGACAGGGTTAAGCTATAAAAAAAGTTATAAAGAAACAGTTCTTTCAAAATACCAGAACCTTACTGTAAAGAGCATCCCATTCACACTCCATAATTTAAAATAGGTTATTAATTTTATTTCTAAAAAAATTTCTGGTTTCCTAACTCAGAAATTAATCTATTCCCCTTGATCTAAAATACTTATGTGTAATTGTAGTCACAGAAAACACACTTTCTTATTCTTTAAAAAGTTACATTTATTTATTTATTTATTTATTTATTTATTTATTTATTTGTGTGTGTGTGTGTGTGTGTGTGTGTGTGTGTGTGTGTGTGTGTGTGTGTAGGTCAAAGGACAACTTGCTGAACTCATTTTTCCTTTTCTACCAGGGATCAAAATCTGGTTGTCCTGGATCAGGCCACCTGAACGGGTGAGACAGTCAGTTGGCTTGATCTGTTTGGGAGGCAGCTGTGCATTGGTGCCAGGTCCTGGACTCGTTGCATGAGTTGGCTGTTTGAATCCTGGGACTTATGCAGGGACACTTGGCTCGGTCTGGGAGGGGGGAATGGTCCTGCCTGGACTGAGTCTACCAGGTCAACCCCGGTCCTCGGGGGAGACCTTGATCTGGAGGAGGTGGGAATGGGGGGTGGGCTGGGGGGAGGGGTGGGCGAGAGGGGGAGAACAGGGGATTCTGTGGCTATTATGTTGAACTGAATGGTGTTGTAAAATAATAATAATAATAATAATAAAAAAACCAAAAAAAAAAAAAATCTGGTTGTCAGGCTTTGTGGCAAATGCCTTTACCTAGAGAGGGATGTCTCTAGCTAATATCTCCTTATTCTTTTTTTAAAGATTTATTTATTTATTATGTATATAGTGTTCTGCATGCATGTATGCCTGCAGGCCAGAAGAGGGCCCCAGATCTCATTACAGATGGTTGTGAGCCACCATGTGTTTGCTAGGAATTGAACTC